>NC_058119.1:12596250-12914166 GCF_914725855.1 Thunnus albacares
GAAGGTAGTATAGATACATCTCCAAACTTTCCATCTATGTATGCAGGAAATTATATTACAAATCACTGAAGGCTACAGCATAGACACTGAAACCTGGGCTCAAATTCATCAAAATATAGTTTTTGTTTGTGTCCATTCTTATCTGTTTTTCCAGTCACATTTGAAATTATGTGTGCCAGCCAATCATGTGTTGTCAGGCCTGCCATTGGGAGCTACATTTAGAGAAACTGTACACACATTTAACATTTACACAGTTGTTTTACACGGTGATTTATTACTAAAAATGCACTTTCATTGCTAAATTCATATTTGCATTCTGCTGTTATATGATTCAGGCCTGGCAGTGACAAATGTAATAGATTGCTCTTTATTTTATCTCAATTCCTACTGTGTACTGATGCAGAGGCCACAGTGTAAGTACTCTGTGTTCTCAATGTTAATTACTTTATCTCTAAAGAAATTGCAGGCTACTGGTTCCCTTACAGTAGTATAATCCCCACACAGGATCTTAAAAACAATGTTTAGAAATCTCCCCTTCAGCATTTGTCAGATTTACTGATGTCAGTAAAGAAACAAAAAAATATCCAATATGACAACTTTTAACTTCATCACTGACCAAATATGCATTTGACAGATGAGAAGAGACACTGACACACAAGCACCAGCATGCACACACCCTCCCGCGTGCACGCGCGCACAGAGTTATCTAAATCTACGTGCAAACTAGAAAATATCCCCCCCACAATCTCCCTTTACCGCTGCATTACTATTTAACAGGATTAGCACGCCAAAGATTCAATTTCCATTCGTACCAGCACACATACACACGCAGGCAGCGTTTTCTCCTTTACATTAGCCTATAAAACCCACACTGAATAACAAACCAATAGCCTACTTACTATTTCTCTTGGTTGCTGAGCCAAAATGGCGAAGGTAGATACACGATCACATAAGCATTTTGTATGGGATGCATCTGTAAGCACCGTTTTACATCCTTTTGTGGACCAGGCTCCCCAAGAATCGTTCCTGCAAGAAGAAGGCAGAGGCAATTAGAGGTTTAATTCCAGCGGTGGCACGACTTCACAAGACTTATCGACATCGCTTCGGCTTTTCATTTAATTATTTATTTGAATCGAGAGCTATAGAGCCATATAGACTGTTACATGGAGAAAAAAAGCGAATAGACACATCGACACGGCTCTTGTGTGGCTACAAGCAGCATTTCAGCTGGAGCAGATAGAGAGGCAGAGACACGGAGGAGGGGGAGGACGCACGGAGCTGTCCAAGCAGACCGGTGCTGATTGATTCGCTATACGCAGATAAATACCAACAACTGATATCAAAACACTATTATTCCCTCATAATGCTTGTCGATAAGAGCGGTTCATATTTACCTGTATCTCTTTCTGCGTGATATTCTATTCTTCTAGGTTTTTCCCCAAACGACTGTATTCCTGTTTTTTCCCCTCTCAATGCCCTTATTATCCTGTCTTTTTTCCTTTTCGGTTGATTTTTCTCCCTCAACTGTTTTAATTAGCAGCTTTTAGATGCTTCCTTAGGGGGATTTTCACCCTGGAAACGGTGGACAGCATCAGATTGATACTCTGTTCCTCTCTGCTGGCGTGAGAGGGGGAGGCTGATAGAATAAAAAAAAAATAAACGCACGCTGTCGCAGGATCAGTTTATTCGGTTGGGAGTCTAATGGTATGACGGGGATAAATGGTGTTTCTGGATTATTCCTGAAAATCATTTTACACGAAAGTTGTCGCTCCTCGGCGTGAAGCACTTTGCAAAAACCACTGCAGAACTAATACCACCCCGCGGAAGCAGCGAGAATGGTTGCAGCCAGTCCCCACTTCACACCACTAGTAGGTGAAATGAAAGGAGCGCCTCTCTTCCATTTATCATTCGCCCCCACTCATAGTCAGTCTTCGGAAAAAATAATCCTAATAGATGAAAGATCCCATGTGAAAACTTTACTGACACAAAAAAGCTGAAGATGACTGGGATTGGCGCACAGTCTTTTTGTCGCACACATAATCTGATATTAAGATTCCTGTCACAAACGCTCAAGCAGACACCTGTTGTCTTGCAAGACAGCCTGCTGTCTTTTCACTCTTCAGCATCCTACTCATTTCATGACAAAGGTAGATCAGGACTCATACCAATGATTTAGGACAGTATAGAACATAATTGCTGTTGATTTGTGTGCCAAGTGGCCTCTGCTGTGTGAGGCAATCCTGCTTTGTCATGTGATCAATCAGCGATATTTATTATTCCTTCAAGGGACTGTGAAGCCTGTTGCAAATTTCCCACTAGGGTCGACCAACTCTGGGCTGTCTGTATACAGTAATGCAACAATAAACGACCCTTCACCATATTCCCTCCCCCATCTCTTCTCTTCTTAACTGTGTTGTGACTGTTTTGGGTACACATCTGATGCATGTTTGTGTTTTGCTACCCACAGGAGCCACACAAGCTAATCTATTGTGCATGTAGTTTGGCACACTCATGAAGCCATTTCAAATCAGTTTTAAATTAATAGGGATTCATCAGGAAGAAGTATCGGGCTAGGTAGTTACGAATCAAGCAAACCAAATGCAGTAAACAAAGAATCTAGTTGTGATAGACATCACATGAAAGGCTGTGGAGGGAATATCTCACAGCAGCCAAAGCTGGAGCCCTGAATCCTGTCTTTAAGGCCTATCAGAGCATAGCGGATTCACCATTCTGCTTTAAAATTTCAAGGATTTCTATGATGGCTACATATAAGAAGGTTCAAGCCCTGTCCTTTCATGATAATAAATCGAAGTAAACTCTGCCATGAGGCTCTTGAACAAGTTTAACACTACTGATTTATAATGTTAGTTATACTAAGAACTTCTACTAATGACTTGGACTGCATTGCACCATTACAAGTGTTCTACTGTAAGGAAATCTATACACCGAATGAAGATAATTCAATTAACTTTCAAGCTGAATGTGTGATGTACAGGCAGACTTTCATGGCAGTCACCAGAGAAAGACCACAAAAATGGAGGCACCTTTGGGTGCAATAAAGACCTCACTTAGTCCCAGAACAGGGCCATGCCTTGGGAATTGAGATACACCAATGATTGTATGATCTCCCATCACTGACAAAACCATGCTTCTGGTGAACAAAATATCATCCAAAGCTACCTTTTAAGGGCAGATTTCTTGTGGCTACATCCACCCTATAAGCATTGTTTGTTACCTTCCTTTATCAATAAACATGTCAGACCATCCTGTGAGGTTAAGGAGATTAATCTGGTGTTTTGACAGCCTTTGTGATAGTCCCATTGGACTGTGTTTGGCCCACTGAGCTGTAGCAGAATGGTATGTTTTTCAGAGCTGTGGCTGTTGGGGAGATTGTGCTGTGTGCAGTCATAAATGATGGACAACAACCTCTCCTGGGCTGAAAATCAGTGAACTCATCCTCAAGTAGTAGTGTAGACTTTTTATTGTTTGAGGTAATCCCTGTAGGACAGAGAGAAGGGCTGTGATGAAGCACTGCTGGGAGACCAACAAGCATCATACCCTTCACACAGCTGCCCACTTGAGATTGCCCTATTGAGCAGGGTGCTGTTGCACTCTCAAAACATGACTGTCACATTCAAAGGCAAAACCCACTCTGCAATGCTCACTTTCTTGTGATGTGATAACGTGTGATGCCTCTACTTCTTGATAACTTTGGGATGAAGCCACCACTTTTGACTCTTTTGACTTACTAGATGTTTGCTTCTTCCTTTGTGCCCGTGAGAGAAGCTGACAGGAGAACATCCCTTACTAGGGATTTATGTATGCCACGTTTGATGTGTTGTCTGACCTTATCGGGGCTTGGTGGCACTAGAATATAAAATGGCCCCAGGAGAAAGTGTCACTGTTGATGTTAACCACAGTGAGACTGATGACATGACATTCATCACATACCCTTTGCTGACCACTTTCATCCATGCAGTGGTGTATTGACAACCTGGTATTAAAACTTACAGGGCTGAAATGTGTGACAGGATTTGATCATGCTCCAATTTAACAATTTTTGGGTGTCAAGATGCAAGATGAGTGACACCAAAGTGTCATAAAAAGTTTTAGGCACATCCAGTATTAAAACATGTGGCTTGATGAAACAGACAGAGAGACAGTTACTCAAAACTCCAATTAGGTTTGTGTTCCTAGCTGAACTCTGACAGGCTGAGTGTCTCCTGCCATCTTATTACTAAACCCATAACTTAACCTCATGTCCAAACAGTGTACTCAAGAGACAAAGAGTGAAGCTCTGTAGCCTCATGATCATCCAGTTACCTTAAAATGCAACAAGCTGGCGCAGCAATATAGATTGGATGACCAGACTGGGCTATAGCCTGTCTTGTTTTTATACATGTCAGTCATTTTTACATATGAGACTACTTTGCTCATCATATATTTCTCCAGGAATGAGGGATAACCATCCAGAAACCTCTTTAAATTCCTTGCATGCCCATATTAGATTAGCTAGACACCAGGCTGGGGGCTCTGAGTGAGCCCTAGGCGATGCACTTTAGGCAATTTTATAAAGTCTTGAAAGAGTGACACACAATGACAGGCAGAGGAGGGTGGGGGCAATGCTGGGAAATTATTCCATCCATCTTGGATCTCTTGATGACGGGCAATTTATATCAGCCTGTGGGCCACGCTGCGTGTGTTAACTGAATGAAGAGAGAAGAAAAATGAGCGCATACATTTTTATGCAGCAAGGGAAAAAAAACATATTAATCCTTAGCAGGACACAACCCTGAAAGGAGGAGGAGGATTTGTTAGTTGGGAGGTGAAAATGAAGGTGTCATGCACTTGTTCCTGTCACTTATGCCTATAATCAGTGTATTTAGTAGACCTTCAGTGCACACATAACTGTGGTAGTACAATGCTAAGACATCGGCTGATTCAGTTTGTAATACTTGATACCAACACAACACTGTTTTCAGATGAATTGTTATGAATTTAAACCTATGTTAGTTGCCAATATTTGTAGCAAATTGTGTGCTTCTTAATTTAAACAAAAAAAGACAACATGTGAATCCTGCCCTCTTATATATGGATCAACCCAGCCCAGTTAACAAGTAAAAGAATGGATAGAAACATTGATTAAGACTGACAGACCAGAGTCAGTCAAAACTGTCAGAGTTTGCAAGCACCACCACTGAGTCATCAGAGCATAGTGACACTGTTACACTTGCACTTCAGCATTACCTCAGGGTGCACATGCCCAACATACTGTGCACACACCCGCACACAAAACACAGCAATACCTCCTACTGCCAACTAATGCATGGTTAGTGTCCTCATCAGTCCATCAACAGTCCTTGCTGGAGCGAAGCTTAGAATTACTGTAAACATCGCCCACATTGCCACCGCTCACGGCTGTCGATGTTCTTTTACACAGAGATCATCTCAAAGTGGACACACAGGGGTTCCCAGCAAAAACCAGAAGTGGTTTAATGTTGCAAAAAAATGAATCCACCAGAAATAAAAGATGCAACGCTCTCACCACTATCATCTCTCCGTCTGCAGCACAGACAGTTTCCACTCAAAAACAACCAAAATCTTCCCACAAGAGTCCCTGGGGCTATCTCTGTGGTGCAAATGTGTCGACTTGAAGGTCTGTGACATAAAAAAGTTTGACAACCATTGATCTCGGATATGGAAATGTCAAAGAGTCTTGATGCCAAAGAGGGAAACCATTAGAGGGCACTTTTAACAGAATAAGAAGTGAAGCAAAATTGAACCCAAATCAAATACAACTTTAGCTGAGAGATAAAACTGGAGACTGAAAAGAGTATCAGAAGGTCTAACTATAAATCACCACCTGCATACGTATTTACTGCTTATACAACTTGTCTAACTTGTAAAGTTTTAAACCTAAGCATATTTGAAATGTCTTATTATATATCATTAATATCAATAATAAAGACAATATGAATCCAACACAAAACCAGACTGGCAGCCCTATTTATAATGTTTATGAATAAAAAATACCTCTTTCTTTTAGCATTGTATACAATGACACACTGAATGCAGTGTGTATTCAATTATGGTAAAATGGATGCAGAATGTTCTTGGTACATGTATTATATGAATTATATAACACTAAGTAATTATAGATATAACTATTGTGGTAAATCATTAGAAAAATCTAAGTTTACAACATTTCACTATTCATCAGTTCTGACTCCATTTTAGCTGTCAGACATTTAAAAATACTTTTTCCTCATTGGAATCAGCAGGTTTTCTACAATATTAACCATCTCAGCATTATCTTTGAATGGTTATTTTATGTATCCATTCACTTGAGATGTACAACATGTACAATGTCTTGTACAACTAACATTGTAATTAAATCCACCTATAAAATAAAAAAGAAGGTCTTATTTTACAACAATACATCTCTTACATTCTTTATTATGTTCTTTAGGCTGTTATTTAGTATGTTCTGCAGGGATTCAGAATAAATCCATTCAGTTGACTCAAGCACAGACTGTGTACCTAAAAAGAAGGAGCACTTAATTCTACGGTCTGACTGGAGTCGTACTGTAGTGCATTCTTTCCCACTGTACTTATGAAAATGTATCATATATGTTTGCCAATAAAGATAACAATCTGTTTGGCTTGACCAGATCATAATACTTTCAATAGTATGGTAGTAACAATATAATTTATTGCCTCTAGAGTACTTTAAAAAGATTAAACTAGGAAAAATAAATTGTGAAGGAAAAAAATAAGGTATAATAAATGCAGCAGTCTGTAAAAAAGGCTGTGAGTTTTAAATATGTTTTTAAAGGACACCGAGATGCTGTTAATCCTGATGTGGCAAGTTGTTCCAGGATCTTCAAGCCTTTACTGATAAAAGTTGTCTTCTGCAGTTTAACATTTGGCCTCATAAAACTCTGCTGGATAATCTGAGAAGGGATGCTAAAACATCTGTGATTAAAAAGTCAAAAAGACAGTCATATGGGCTTTCCACACACTGCTTTACAAGGATTCAGTGGATTTTAAAAGCATCTAATTGCAGGGAAATGCCAAAAGGCCAGAACTAGCTTGTAATGTCATTCTGTAATTTTCTTTTTCTGCAGGTTTAGTGGCAGTCTGGACCACTAACAAGTGATTAAAATACTCAAAATGAGCTAAACCAATTAATTAATCTCCCTGAACCATTTAAAGAAAGATGAATTCTAATCCTGGACAGGCTGAACAGTAATCTGATTTTAACTCATTCTTGACTTAAAATAATACCTATATTTTGTACTTATATGTACTGTTACATAAAAATGGTGATTTTTCAAAAAAAGTTAAAAACAAACTTGATACCTATATTCTTGATTTCTCAGCAGATTAATTTCCCCCCAAAATATTTATTTTTGAACACTACAGGGACGTTAACTAATCTAAAATCACTGAGTTGCATTTCATATTTGTCCCTTGGCATGGTGGTGGGATATTGATAATTTTAGGTTTGTTTAGTAGCTGAAAATATTGACATTTGAAAGAGTAATAAAAGCGTAAGCATCTAACTGTTTACACTTGATGCTTTGGAGCTGCAGACTTGAGTAAAAGGGAAAAAAAAGATATTGGCTCTCTAGATGTTTTATTTTCCACAATACATGAGGGTTGAATATCAGCACGTTTATTTATATCTTTGTTTAATTCTTTACTGCATTTCTTTTCTTTGCCAGCCAGGTGCCACAGATCATCCTGCAGTCCACATAATGCATTCACTTGAGAAAAAAAAATTGCCCTGTTTTTCTAAATTAACAAGATAATTATCTCACAATTCTGAGACACGTTTTCATGGAAACAATAATTCTAGTCTGTTTTTCTGAATTAAGAAGGTACCTCAAAATCCTGACTGCTGTGAACTTCATTGTGCCTAAAGTAGTGTAATTATGGTAAGGACCACTTCTGAGTAGGAAGAAGGTCTTCAAAGATACATGTACGTGTTTTCTTTCATGTTTTTCATGTTCTTTTATGAACATAATGCATTGTACTTTTTTCTCAGGTTTGACCTGTTGTAAGTGTTATTTTGCCAATAGGTTATCAGATAAATCCTAAAGATTGCTGGTCCAGACGTTCTCTCTAACAGTATTGAAGTTGTGTCATCCCACTGTACCTGTTTGTGGAGGTTACAAATTAAAATAACCTCTCAGCTCTGAAGGCAGTCTGGTGTGTTTGTTTCATCTATTTTTGGGCTTTGACGAAACATTTTTGCTTGTCCTCAGGTGCCTGTGCAAAGTTGACAAGCTAATAACGATACCATCTATATTACTTAAAGACACGAGTATCTCCCAATGTTTCAAACCAAAACCAAAATAAAACTGGATTAAACTAAACAGGTGGGACATGTTTACTTCAAGCTCTCAAGGAGGAATGAGAGTTTCTCCTGGGATTTTGAGGTATGTCATTAATTCAGAAAAACAGAGCAGAATTTTTTTTTTTCATGAAAACTTTTCTCAGAATTCTGAGATAATTATCTCATTAATTCAGAAAAACAGGGTCATTTTTTTTTTCCAAGTGAATGCATTACGCTTCCGTATGATTCAGACCTCCAACTCATGTGAAACCTACAATAGCAGCTCTGACAGGTGAATTATTTTGCTTATTTTACCTGCAAAAAATAAATGAGGATTGCTTGGCATTTTTCTCTCCGTCCTCTTCCTTTTCACAGACTTTTTGTGTTACAATGCTATACAGTGATCTATTTTGTGTGATTTTTGAGATGCCTTGGCCAACTGATTTTTGGGTCTGATGTTTGGCTGGAATTTATTTTTGTTGTGTTTGTGATATGGTTTATATTTTCTTGTGTATCTGTTAATAATGTGTCTTATTTGTGCAACCTTTTCAAATATTCTTGGACCAACTAGCTTATGTTTGAACAGTGACAGTGCTAATTATTATTTGATTTGAAACTGGATAATACTAAAGCATTAAAAATTGTACATATGAATATTAGGAGCCATGTGCCAAAAATTGATTTATTCAGAGCATGAGCTGCCTTCCACAAACCAGGTATCATTACACTCTATGAAACATGGCTGAGTAGCAAAATTGCAGACACTGAAATCAAACTACCAAATTATGTTATATAGAGCTGACAGATGCATCAGAGGTGGTGGTGTGGCTACATATGTTCCATCAAATTGGGCCTATGAACTAAATAATACCTCATGGTGTTCCAAAATACTTTGAGTGTCTTTTTGTTAAAGTAATTTTGCATGAGAATAAATATGTCACTATTGGAAATGTATACAGACCCCCCAGCTGCACCTGCTGAGTCCTCTAGATGTTTGAATTCAACTATTAATTCCATTGACTGGAGTAATGAAATTATTATTTTGGGTGACTTTAAGAAAAAATGGTTAGATAGGTCTTCCTGGAAAGACACAACTGTTTTCTCTCATTTGAACCTAACACAACTAATTAATTAACCCACTAGAGTCACTCCCACTTCTCAGTCTTTGCTTGACTGGATACTTGTCTCACATCCAAATCTAATCTTAAAGGCTGGTGTTTTGTCAGATTGCTTCAGTGACCATTCAGTAGTTGTGTACTGTGTGTGGAAGATAAAAATATCAAAATCTCTGCCAAAATTGGCTAAAATTAGACAGTACAAGAAAATGGACCCAGACATGTTTATTCATGATTCAAATTAATACCTGATGTTCAAAACATTTGGGATTTTTCTTATTCCAAATTCAATAAGGTGGTTGATAAACATGCTTCCTTGAAACTTTCAAATGTTAATGGCAGACATTTACCCTGGATCAATTCTGAATTCATATCTCTTTTTAGGCAGAAGGATAAAGCGTGGGCAAAATTTCATCTGACAAGGAAACATAATGACCGGGAAATGTACAGACAACTAAGAAATATCAGCAAGACCAAAGTCAGAAATGTTATATAATTACTACACTATAATCTCCTTAATATAAAGAATGTCTGACTGATAATTTAAAAAATCCTAAACAATTCTGGAGCAAAATAGAAACCGTATTTTATACATCAGATAATGTTCTGCTAGTCAATTAACAGTTGCTGATACAATACTGAATTGAATGATGACTGAATGATCCCTCACACATATAGCAGAATCAGCAGGGAGAGCTCTAGGGTCTGTAATGATTAAAATGAAATCATGTCCTGACCTCATTTTTTCAGCTGTCACTAAACTTTATGATTCAATGGTAGGCCCAATTTCATTTTATGCTGCAGGAGTGCAGGGTTTTAAGAATGCCCCCCGACAGTAATGCCATTCAGAATTGAGCCATGTGGTGCTTTCTCAGGGTGCATATATTTACTGCTAAGCGAGCTGTTGAAGGGAACATGGGATGGAAGTCATGTCTTGTAAAGCAGAGATGTGAAATGGTGAGGTTGTGGAACCGCCTTATTCAGTTGCCAGAGGAAAGACTGACCAGCAAGATCTTTAACTGGGATTTAGCACACAGTTATCCTTGGTCAAGGGAGGTCACTGCAATATTTTCTCTTTCTGATTTGAATTTCAGGAATAGCTTGCAGTGTAATATAAATACAGGAGGACATTTGTAAGATACCAAAGCTTATATATATAAAATTACATTTATAGAGAAGGCAAAAGTTCCTGTGTGCTTTCCTGTACGTTCCTGTACTTTACCGGTGGCAGTTGAGGTATGCAGATAAAAAGGTATTCTGGAAGAGCAACATTTATATGTTTTTTTGTGATTTTGGTGTTATCAAGGATGAATTTCATTTTGTGTTTCATTGCCCATTGTACAGTGACTTGAGGAATTATTTGTTTGAAAAGATCCATTTGAAAATCCTGATTTCTTTTGGTGATATGCTGAGTTGGTTTTTTAATATGGAGATTTTTGTTTTGGCTAGATTTTTAGGAGATGCATGGCAGCTAAGACAGAGAACACTGTCTTCGTAACAGGACATTCCTGCCATGTACAGTGAATGCTCTGAAAAATTCTCCTTTTGAATTTGTGGAACTGTACATCATGATTTGTCATGATCTCTGTCTGGTCTAATTTCATTCCTAACAGTGTAAAAATGATTTCTTATTCCATTTCAGCTTGTCAGTTATTTTTACTTTCATACAAAACACACACTTGATCCCAATAATTACAGACCTATTTCAATTATCTGCTCCATTGCCAAAGTATTTGAAGAAAATATTTATAATCAATTATCACAGTACCTTAGTAATAATAATATCCTTTCTCAATAACAATTTGATTTCAGACTACTGCTCTCTTAAAATTCACTAACAATGTTTTCTCTGCATCATAGTCATCTCACAGGAGCAATATTTATTGATCTCAACAAAGCCATTGACCTGGTGGATCACTATCTTCTTCATGCTATTGGTCTTTCCCAACATGCATTGTTGTGGTTTAATTTGTATATTCACAACAGAATGGATGTAAATCCGGTTTTCTTACTCAGCAGAGAGGTGTGCCTCAAGGTTCTACTTTAGGACCACTTCTTTTCTCTATTTTTTATTAATGATCTCCCACAATTATTTTCTGATTGTTGTGCACAACTATATGCAGATGATACTATTATATATACATCAAAATATTCTTTGTCACAAAATCAAGAGGCCCTGCAATCTGATTTGAATATTCTACAAACTTGGTTGTCAGCTAACAAATTACTGCTCAATAAAACAAAATCTTATTCAATGCTTCTTGGTGTGAGACAGAACCTCAACTCTTTGATATTAACTTGTAATGATGGTTGATCTCTTCAGAGAGTTGAAAAAAATAAATATCTAGGTGTGTGGATTGACTCTGAACTTACCTGTAAACCACACATTGATCAAGTCATGAAAGAAATACATTTCGGTGTTGGTGATCTGTATTGTTCCAGACATTGTTTTACATTTAATGTTAGAAAAAGACTTGTTCCACAGCTTATATTACCAATAATGGACTATGCTGACATTATTTACCAGAATGCTTCTAAAACTGATCTTTATCCCCTCAATGTCATAGATAGAGTAACAGACTCTGCAAATTTATATTAGGTTGTTGTTTTTTTACACACCACTGCACAATGCTACACACACTCCAATGGCTCCCTCTTGATATATAAGACATCAAATTCACTGGTACCAATTTATTTTTAAATGCATTAACTTTAACTATCCTTATTGCTTAAAACATTTTATTAATTCCTAATTGTTCAACTTATTCACTAAGACACTCTGATCAGATCCTCTTTATGGTCCCCTTTGTATCTAGGGAAGTTGGTAAAAAAAAAAAAAAAGCTTTTATGTTTCAGGCTCCTTCTGATTGGAATAAGTTACCTGTAGGCTAAATACCTGTTCTTTGTCATGATTTGGCACATTTAAAAATGTTTTGTTTCCCTATCTTACAACAAATTGCCTATATTTTCAGTAATACTATCACTGTTCCTTTATAGATTGATCATTTTTCTTTTGATTGTGTGTAGTTTAAGGTTGTAACTCTTCTGTTTTTGTCACTTAGTATTTTGTTTGTTTGGTTGTTTGTTGTTTGTTTTATCATTGTTTTGTTATTATTGTGTCTTTTGTTTTGTGACTGCTTGTTTAAGACCCCCTTGAAAATGAGATGATGTATATCATGATACATGATATATATATCCTGATATAATACATTTTCAGAAACTAATTATCTTGTCAAGACTGATTTCTGTCTCAATATTTTAAAAAAATACATGAATAAATACTTGCTGTATTCATTATACTCTTCACCATATTAGTAATTTTTTGTCTTCTTTTGATTAGTAATATTATTGAAGACACTGTAAATTATCAGTAAAAAGATATACAATTAATTTTATGTGAATTCATTAAAAAAAATCACTTCCATCACACAAACTAAACTAAAATTAGGAATATATATATATATCGCACTTTGTAGTGACAGTAACAGCACAGTATGTTCATATTGAGAAGTTGTCTTCTTAGCTCCAGTTGCTTACATTCACAGACAAACTTTTTCTTGTGTTGTCACATAAGAATATTTATGCCTCAGGTTTCTGTCCCTGTGGTGAAAGTAAAGCAGCAGAGACTCAGGTGTGGCAGCTGTTTCACTGTCGCTGCCTCTAGCATTCAACACAGCATTCAGCACAGCATTCACATGTTCTGAATCTGGATCACAACGAGTCACTGCATCGGGCAGCACAGAGGACACAAATCTCCACTTGTGAACATTTTCAGTCGGCTAACTGTTACATTGAGCACCCTCATTTGGTTTGAGCCAACATGGCTGACAGATGGTGTATTACCCCCTCAATGAGTCCTGAGAGTGGTTGCTATTGTATAATAGGCCTAGCCAACTGTTTGAAATGAACATGATAATCATACCATGAAGTCATTCTGTGGCACTCTGATTAAAATGACTTGGTACAGATCAGGAAAAAAAAATAATGCTGATAATAAACACTTGGTTTGTGAAAGTCAGGGAAAGAGAATGGAGCAGCATTGTCCCAGTTGTATTTTTGTCGGTCAAAAATAGACCACTTGCCCTCAAATACCATGATAGAGGACAGAGCATACACAATTCACATGCTATTTCAAAGTAAAAATAACAACCATCATATAAACTGTTGCCTGTTCATCCACAGCTGCTGGTAGATTTCCCATGAACAAATCTGAATGTTTCCAGTAGCTGCTCATCCAACTTCACTTAAATCCATAAATAACTAAATAATTAGTATGTATGGGTATGGCTGTGTTGTAACATGCTACACAGTAATGTGCTATGTTTTATTATTCGTGTAAAAATATTAAATAGAAAATATTAATAGATTTACCAATCCAGCCTCCCATCAACAAAACTAAATAGATTTTGAAGTTATAAAGATTTTGATTAAAGTTCTGGTTGATTTGGCGACCCCTGTGGTTGTTTGTGGTAATGCCAAGTAGCTTTTATAGATACAGGGGCCTCGTTTCACTAAAGCACTTACTTTTTGCCAGCACTCTTCACAAGCAGATTGCAAATGATGCCACCATCCTGTTTCACAAATGACTGCCACTCAGAAATTGCTGATAAAGTCCTGCAGTCCTCTCACATGTTCATGCATGGGTCACAAGTACAGTACGATGTTTCTTTTGATTAGTTAAATGTGTCAAAATCAACACATTAGGAAATGATCTCATGTTGCAAGTCACAGCTTGCATGTTGGAAATTTGATGAAACAGGCCCTGGGTCTGCGAGTTTCATTCAAGACGTCACAGCTAATTTGTCAGAAATGCAACAGAAGGAGAGCAACTCCTGTGTCTGTTTACAGAGCACCCAAACAAACTGTAGGCTGAGAAGATGACAAAAATGTCGTCCGACACAAAATGTTTTCTTACGCATTATGTGAAATGCGGGCATGCAGCAGCTTTTGTCTTTTGCATCACGTGCAGAGCATTGTTTCCTGTGAATCCCTTGTGCATGGTTACACAATTTGAATCCCACATGGGAAACACAACAATTAAAACTACTATACAGAGAGAGAGACATTTATAGCGTGCAAATACATTGAATGGCTATTGCTGAAACATACTGGCCATAATTAGTATCAAAAACAAAGTCTGATATAATGAACATCTTAAGGCTTTAAATAATTCACCAGCCATCAGCAACCTTTGTGTACTATAATTAGTGAATAAGTGTCTCTCAGATAAGGCATTGAACAGGTCTCACTGCAAAGTTGGGGCAAAAGTTGACTTTCACTGGGGGGAAATTGCTGCCACAATTTTTATTAAGTGACACTGTGACAAGAACATTGCTGTCAAACTAACTGTGCAGATGCAAACCTCATTACACTGCAAACAAGGTGACATCAGATCACCTTAAACAGCATCCCAATACCAAATCCAGGGCAAAGAGGGTAAATAAAAAGCACTAAACAAAGGCTTAAAAAATAACGAATGAATTAAGTTTGTAAATCTATACTGTGTGGACAAAATAATAGACACACATTACAATAATACAAGGCAATCAAACATCTCCATGATCATTTTTGAGGCGTTTTGAGGTCTTTGCTAATGTTTGTACTTTGCTTATGCTTTTTTTGTGTGTTGCATGTGTCCTCGTGACTTTTGAGAGTTTTCCCCCTCGTTGCGTTATATAATTCTGCAGTATTTTTGACTGATGCTACAACATGGCAGCATAATGGTTCAGTGGTTAGAACTGTTGCCTCGCAGCAATAAGGTCCTGGGTTTGAACCCCAGCCATCCAGATCCTTTCTGTGTGGAGTTTGCATGTTCTCCCTGTGTTTGTGTGGGTTTCTGTCGGCTGCTCTGGTTTCCTCCCACCATTAAACAGGGTTAATACTCTTGTCAGTGCCCCTGACCAAGTCACTGGCAAAAAAAACTGGAGTTGGTCCCCGGGTGTTGCACTGCAGCTGCCCACTGCTCCTAGTATGTGTGTGTATAGGATGGGTAAAATGCAGAGGATCAATTTAATTTCTGTTTCAATTTTTGTTTTGTTATGTTCTTCACAGGCTGTCCCCTGTTACCTATCTGTGTCCTTTCATGTTTGGCAAACCAATATAATCTCTTGTTGCCTTTGTGTTTGTTTGTATGTCCATATTGTCTATATACTGTGTGCTTGCAGTAAAAAATCCATTTCAATGTATGTGAGTACTAGGAAATTACAATAAAGCAATTTTAAAAAATAATATTTGACTCATGAATAACTCATATTAAGTTCTAATTAAAGTCTTGACAAAATCTTGACAACATATGCTGAACACGGGAACACTACAACTGTAAACTCTGTAGACCAATACTGACTTTTTGAAAGATGTTTGACTAGATAATTGTTTGAAAACCTGTTGAACTGAATTCCTTTAGAATTTAACCACAACTTGTGTCAGCAAAATATAAACATCATATGCTTCACAACAGCTACATTCATTCTTGGGTTTTTGTAGTATTATTGTATCTCATCTTGTATTATCTCAATTGTATTATCGCATAAAGTATTCCTATTATTTTGTCTGCCTATTGATTGGAGGGTTTAATTTCTCCAGCTCTCTTGCTTGTTTGCTTTGCTATTTGGTTATCCTGCTTCTTTGCAAAGAAGTGCACAAGAGAATGTGTTCTGTCCTGATGATGCACACTAACCCAATTTCAGAGATGTAACAGAAAAGTAATATACAGTAACAATATACAGCAGTGAGTGGGTAATTTTGAAACTGTAATATTTAATACAATAACTGAAAACAGATTTATTTTAAATAAACAAGCCCAGAAATTCCTACGACAGAAAAACTAAGGTAAAAAGTGAAAGTCCATGCCTACTTACATTATGGTGCTGTCCCACAGCGCACAGTAAGGGTTCAGTGTTCCCTGGAAGACAGGAAAAAGATAAAATATTTACAAGGTAAATTACAACGATAATTGATCATTATTACCATTACCACCACCACCATCATCATCATTATTAATGAACTGCATGTATGTCCTTCTACATAAATCCTTTGAGAGTGTGTTTCATGGGTCAGCTAGAGACCATAAATTGAAGTGTGGCATATACTGTCAGAGAAACACACACTTGCTGACACGCTCAGACTTACATTATCCAACACATCCTCATAATTAAACAACCAAATAGGTTGATTGGACCATGCAATCCAGAACGCATTTTGTACAGCATTTTCTAATATGCTGCCTCTATCAGCAGCTTTCCAAAACTGTTACAAATCGCTGTTAAAAAATAATTATGTTTTATGGTGTGACAATGCTGAGGTTAAGGTCTGGTTAAGTTTAGGCACAAAAACAACTTGGTTATGGTTAGGGAAAGATCATGGTTTGGGTTAAAATAATCACTTGAAACATGGTGTGGATTAAGGTTACTACTTCCTTAAAGTTAGATAACCTTCATCGTCATGGCAACAGAGACCATATTTACAGTTTTTAAAAAACTGTCCTGAGTCACAATTGGAAACGTGACACAGCAGTCTACTGCAGCTAATATTTCTGCTTGACAGCTATCCATCCATCCATCCATCCATCTATGCACCCAACCCGCCACCTCTGAATATGGAAATTTGTCTCCTGATATAGACGTCATCTGAACTGTGTCACCTCTTGAGGTCATAATTACTACAGCCACTAGATGGCGTCTGTCACTCAAATGTAACTATAGATCGTTTTTGGCTAGAGAGTTTACGACCTATACTGTCATTTCTCTTTGGAACACGGGCTGGCTTAATCTCTATGATGAATAAGAAGGCCTGGATCATAAAGGGATTGTCCTTGTAATTATCTGACTGCGGCACACTCTCCTGACACCGGGCGCTTGCAAATTAATTATCAAGCCAATTAACCACCATTGTGTGTAGGCTAATGGGAGGTGATATGTGCTGTGGTCACTGTGGAACATTCAGACAACAACTCTTTCTACAGTGCTGAAAAAAAGAACCTTTTGTGTTTTATACCAAAACTAGCATGAAAAGCAACATTTGTGGATGAAAGCAGCATTTTGATCTAAACAAAGATGTTAGCTACTGTGACTCAAAGTGACAGAATGACTTTGGTGCTTACATTTGCCAGGTGAGCCAGTTCAATCTCCAGGTGGGACTCTGTTGCCTTGGGCTCTGGTCTGACTGTCACAGCAATGACCTTGGAGTTCACAACGGTGTGGTTCCTGAGTCAAACAGAAATACCCAAAAAATGAGAGAATGAATCAAATTTCTTGGACGGCCCTGTCACACTTAATTTGTCATTGAGGGTCAAACCCTGAACTATCTACCTCACTTTCTAACACAATGCGATAAAGCAGAGGCTCAAATTTGATAGGCTATATAAGCTTGACTGTGCTATCATACTGGATATCCCTATAATTGTTATATCATGCTTATGGATATAAAGGATGAACATAATACAACATCTCCAGCGGTCAAAGCCTTAAACCTGATTTTACTTCAAACATCCGAGGTGTCTTTTTATGCTCTGTGAAGTGCAATAACACTTAAGGATTAGGTTTAAGTTCAGAGTCAGTGAGACTTATGTAGGATCTATAAGGAATGCTGGTATTAAAACCTGATTTGGGGTTTCTGAGAAGATTTTGTGCACATATTTTGAATTTAAAGTTCCTCTCTGCTGGCTAATCTAATCTAATTTGGAGTGCAAGTCCCCTGAATTAATTCTTAAACTACTCCAGTACTATTAGGCTAAGATATTTTCTCTAGTGCAGCTTGTATCGAATACTACACCAAATATCACACACTCAATAACAGGAGGGGACTAAAAAGCTGCCCATTAGATGTGAAAGCAGCTATAGAGTATGTTTGCCAGTAATGGTGTTCAAAACATCCAAGCACGACAGAAAACAGGGAGTACAAATCAAAGGCTCGCCCAAACTGAACGAAATGCTTCTTTGTATCCTACGCTTTTAAGATCTGGCATTATAGCCCTGCTTCAAAAACCCTCTCCAGCTATTGTATAGTTGACAGAATATTCTCTCTATTAGAAGCTGAAATCCATGAGCACTTCCCACAAGGAAGAAAACTGTCAACTCCACAAAGGAAAGTAGAGGTGAGACGGCAGCAGCCCCCTGTCCTACCAGCACCACTTGTGCTGAGAATATTTTTGTCTTTTTCATATGGTTTGAGTCGGTTTTCTGGACTTAAAGAAAGGAAATCAATGGTGTAAATGGACAAATTCTCTACTCTAAGTTCACCGAAAAACTTCTGACATTTAGTAGAAAGAAAGTTATTTTCTTCCTTGAAACTTCACAAGCTTAACATTTGGCAAAACCCTCAAGTCTAACACCCCTTGTTCTGCTTATCCTCCTGTTAGTGTGGAGAGGGCAGGCTTCGGTGTCCCATTATGAAATCCTCTCCACATGTGCACAGAGGGCTGCTGCTCCACCTGTGACAGCTGGCCTGGCCGGTCCTGGAATGACCGCTCTGTCCTTGGGACGCTGGTGCCAGGGACTTGTTGACTGGGGTCTGACACCAGGTGTTGATTTGGGACATCCCACTGCTTTTTCCAGGCACTAATGTCATCCCTAATTAACTACATATTCCATGCAACAGTAAGTATGTTTAATTAAGTAGATTAGAGTCAACACAAACACACTAATTCCTCCAAGTTTTATATGAGCATTCAAAACGACTGCACTGGGGACAAAACTAGAACAATTATAAATGGAAAGTATCCTTAAAAATCCTCAACTTTAACTAAGCAGAACAGCAAAAAGTATTTGATCTTCTCTTTCTCCCTTTTGGAAACTTTTAATTTTGTGTCTTTAAAGTGAAAGATTTCAGGGACACCGAGGTCAGGCACGGCATGTTTTTAAGACTTGATCTACTACTATGAATAAAAATGGACACATCTGCAGCTTTCAAAGGATTAAATCTGTCTCATATTTCCTCTTGCCAGCAGACCGGAAAATACAGCCAGGAGATATGCTGCACTTACTTTGGTGAAGGTAGCATGAGTCCAAGAGTCTTGTAAAGAACAGTTCCCAAAATGAAGACGGGCGATCCTTCCATATCTAGAGGAAAAAATGAAACAATTAACTAACACCATTGGTTTTTATATTGACACAAAATATCACAATATCACAAGGTCCACTTGTATCAAGCCAGATTTTTAGTTAAAAGGTAAGTATTCAAAATGTCCATACAATGTCTAATGCTGTAAGTTTGGCCTTGCAATAATAGGAAGAAGAAATTAAATTTTAATTGGGAGTAACACTTGGTTGAAATCAACCTGCTAGTTTGCAGTGCTAATGCAATTTCTGCCAGTGACACTTTAAGGAAGAAAGATTTTTTTTTGACAGGGACTTTTTGCAACTGTTACAGACTTTGTTGACTCCAGTATAAGAAGTGCCAAAGTCTCCCTGAGAATCAGCTTCTCACTCTGTCCAAATGAAAGTGGCTGGGATTAGGCACGGGGCACACATTCCTAATCCATCCCTTGTTTTGTTATCTTTGATATATTCCAGATAAGACTGATTACACTAATTAACCAAATTGTCTGGCTCTGGATTGCAATATATATATATACAGCGGCAACTGGCAGTGTTTGAAAGGATGCTGAAAATGCTGAGTCGATTGGAAAACTCAGCAACTGAACAAGCACAGGCAAGCAAACTGGCTTTGTACAAAGGCTTGTAGCATTATTTTACTTTCAAAAAACAAGGGGCGGCATAGCATAAAACATTAAGTAAATACCTTCTGCAGAAGACTGATGTGTCTGTGTGAACGTCTTATTGTAAGATTTCAGACAAAGCAATTCAACTAAAATCATGCAGCTTTTGCTGACATGTCAAGATATTTATTTTCCATTCCTCAGCAGTGGCCACTGAATTCGTCATTATGTATTCACTATGCATTAATCCTGCATTTCCACTACAATTCGCTCTGCAGACTCTAGATGTTACTGCAGGTTTTATATTTTTATATATGTATATATATGTATGTATATAAAAAAATAGGAAAATCGCAAGACAAATAAAGTTTACACATGAAGACTGTGCCTGGTGGACTAAATATTGGATGGCTCTGTGAAATACATTCAGTCACCTGCTGACTGGGAAACAAAGAGGCCCTTTGGGATGACCACTTTATCTTCTGAGTTCCTGGCCCAGTCGACCATGCCTTTACGACCCTTCATGGGGAAGTTGATGTCAGTCATCACAGACACTGCTGGAAGTCTCTGGATGCTGGCCACTGCAGAAACCAAACAAACAGACCAGTGAGGAAATACTGGTGATCAATATGCTTTGGACAATTTATGTGTTTGTGTTAGTAGATTGTGTCTCATGGAGAGTGATTCAACCCAGAAACGAAAATGAAATGAAAATGTGATTATTTTGTACATGTAAATTATAAATTAAAGTATAAGGCTAAACTCACACACAGATTCATGTGTTTATGTATTTCCATATCCATGTTTTAGAAGTCATTTATTTTTGCTCATTTGCTAATCAAGAAATATGCTAATCAAGAAATTTCATATCCTGCAAACCTACCTGAATCTCATCACTCACAGTAACCTGCTGATTAGAGAATGTGTTTTGAATTGATACCATATTGAGCGAGGTTGTCTGTCTTTTTTAATATAAACCAAACTCACACAAGTTAACAAATCTGTAACCAGGAAGCCTCTAAACTTCACACAGGCTGAAAAGCTTAAAACTTCCCACTGTGTAGCAGTTAAAAGTTTTACTTCGCTGTACACTCTGTCTCCACCCAAAACCTGCTAAATCTCTGCTTTGCTGTCAGAGTTAAAACTATCCTCCCTCAGTGGTCATGTTACACCACTTTGGCTTTCTCTTTACTATTAAAGGCACAATCCCTAATCCATATTTAAAAAAAAAAAAAAAAGTATTTACAAAACACAGGGTTAGAGCCTGCTCTCATTCCCATACTGATCAGCAGCTTTGTAAATACTCTGGTTAACACAATACAACAGCTAGTTATCGATGTACAGATGCTGTTAAAATTTGTTTACATGTAATTTTTGTAAATATAGGAGTGTAATAATAGATCTGTATTTTAAAGTATGATGAAATGAGGAACACAGAAAACCTTACTTTTTACCTGTAAACCAAACTAAATTGTCTATGTAAATATCATTTTAATTTATATGTCAGAGAAATCCCTGATTGGGCCTTTAATGCTTTCATGTACACATCACCAAAAAGTGCATAAACAGAGCTACAACTGGCACCTGGCAACTGGCAGACAGGTAATCTCCTTAATCGCTCTTTCCTTTTCCCACCTCCCTGCTGACGTGCCATAAAAGGCCTGTCCATGCACTACGACGACGACAAGGCAAATTCCTGGGATCAACTGAAAAGGCCTCAGCATTACAAGGGGAGGATAAAGCTGCACTGTTCTCTACCTGGTATCACATCCAGTCCCAGTCAGGTGGTGCTTCAGAGAGGGGAATCTGAGGCTAATCCTACCATTGATGCAAAAGCTGTATTGTTCGTTGTGCTCTGCCAATAATACAATTTGAATCCTGGCAAGTCTCCATGTCTGAGTGAAATCTGTGACGGCGAGGGTGTGTCTGTGTGTTTGTGACGGGCATGAAATCACAGAGCACCACGAGACACGCCATTTGCGAAGAGGCCTGCTCACAGCACCAGATGTTGGGAGCAGCAGTTGTATGTGTGTGCATGTGCTTTTGTGTTTGTGGTTTTAGTCACGACGGGGCATCAAGGGTGCTAGGAGGACTGTCTTTCAGAGTGCTGGGTAATTCTGCAGGTAAATGGGGCTTTGCATTTGCCTGATGGGACTAGACAACACAAATAAAGCGATTATTTAGGATTGTGATGCTTCTGAGCACCAATTCAGTGCACCGAGAATATTTTGCTTATTTTCATGACAAGGAATTATAGTATCACTCATTATGTCTGAATGTGTTCACAAAAGATTCAGCATTCAATAAACTGTCAAAGTTACAAATCAATCAATCAGCTTTTGCAGCCATCATATGTGTGAGTGCAATTGCAATTGATCACTGTTATTGTCAAAATGTTCTCTCAGCCATCGTGGAATACAGCCTCACAAGAGAGAGCCAATAATGTCAAAAGTGCATGATGTACTCCACTTTCAAAGCAGTGTTTAATTTTCAAACATGTCCCAAGCCTCACTTTGTCCTCCAAGTGTTTGCTTGTAAGGAGAGAGAATAAGTTGCTGAAGTGGAGAGCTTTTGCAATCAAGGTTATTTGACTAAAAGTAGGAGGACAGAGGACGATGCACCGGTGACAGTCAGTATTTATCTAGGTGTCAAGAGGCTGCCATAAATTAGTGACGAAATGATGCCGCAATATCTTACTCAGCCAGATGCTCTCCATTTGGCTTCCACTGATGTATCCACAAAACTTTCCATTCCTCTAATCAAAAGGGCCACGTGGCCACCAAGGTACTGTGGTCTGAGCTGAAATTACAGTATGGCTAGCTCCCAAAGTCTGTGCTGTGTCCAGGGATAAAATAATTAATCTCAAAACTCTGGGATGCATGTCTCAGTCATGTATCATCGAAATTGATTTTGGTATATTGACAAATTTTTAAAATCCACAGTAAAATGTGATTGAATTAATGCAGTTTAAAATGTTATATTAATGTTTTTTTATTATAAAAAAAATCTGAGTTTGATTTCTTTTTAAAGCAGCATTTTTCTTTACATTTACAACAAACTGGTGAAACATTTAGTCAGTTCTTTGGCTCAGAATTTCTCCCTACAAGACTTTTTAATATATATTTTTCAACAGCAGCCAGTAAGGCTCTGGTTGATTCTAGCCAGAGGCAGCTCATTACTGCTAGATCTTCAAATAATTGCTCAAAAGCCAAATGGCCCCTCAGACTCTATGCTAAAATTTTCCAAAAAGCGGCTTCAGAAATCTGCCTGCCCCATAGAAATGGTAACTATGCTGTACTTCCAACATTTACTGTACATAGTAAGTAAGACATGATCCTCAAGAGTTTGATGGAAAATAATGTTGCTTTTAAATGAGGCATCACAAAGCTTGTTTTTTTCCCTATCATGTAATGTACAAACAGAAAAATGGTACATAAACCTTACACGGCCTCAAATTATGTCTTTTCCTCACACATAGAAAAGAAAAATAAAATAATTAGGCCCCTCACACAATTTACGCCAAGCCTTTTACTATAATGGGGAGAAAATCTACAGGACGCAATGTACCACTATAAAAGATGAACACTAAAAAGGTTTCAAACTATGCAGAGATATATTGTCCAAGGACTCAACACTGCTGCAGCTCATTAACAAGGTACAATCAGAGTAAAGAGGAAGATGGCTCCTCGCTGTGCCTTTTTACTTTTATACTTTTGATGTGCATACTTTAAACACATTCTGTCTGAAAGCCCTTTAGTCACTTGTGAAGAACTAAGAAAAACAAATGATTTAATAAAACTTGACAAATAAACTATTTCTAGTCCTAGAAGTGTGGCTGAAAAACTTTCTTTCTTAACCTGCTTTATCAGCACACACATATTTTTCACTTAGACATTTTTGCAAGATGAGAGCAAAAGTCAATTGTTACTGATATAATTACAATGTTTTGATCCAGTCAGTAACAAGTTGTTCTCTGCCAGGTTTCTTCACACTTACTTTAGCAGCGATCTCAGTGCCTGCAGGTTTTCTCAAAATAGCTCCAGTGCTAAAGTCATGTTTGAGTTAAAAAAAAATACCAGTGATTACACTGAATTTTCCTCATTAGGGTGATCAGTATGTTTAACCAATTTACTAAAAATTTACAAATACATGATACTGTTGCCAAACATTATTATTCTTTTAGACTTAGTGAATATGTTTTTCCCATCCCACAGGCAGACAGTATTTTCCATTATTTCAGTAGACAAATGAAAACTTGCAGTCTATCTATCGCAGCAAGAGTTGCAGTGATTGGTCGATTGACAGAAAATTAATCGGCAACCATTTTGATAATCCAATAATCATTTAATAATTTTTCAATGCCAAAAATTCTCTGTCTCCAGCTTCTCAAATCTGAAGATTTGTTGCTTTCATGTGACAGTAAACCACATATCTTTGGACAGTCTAACAGACATTTGAATACATCTCTTTGAGCTGTGGGAAATGATAATGCACATTTTTACTTTCTGACAACTCAGATTTGACAATTAATTGAATAATTAAGAAAATAATCTACAAATTAATCTATAATGAAAATAACTGTTTGTTGATGAGTAAACACTGTATGTCTACATGTATTTGTGTCAAAATTATATTGTATTTATAATGCAGAGCAGACTTTTCAACAGTCAAATTCATTTTCAAACTGATGATCATTTTGCTTAAGTCAAGTTTCTCATGCTGTATGAAATCAATAGAAACTAAGGGTTTCCTGGAAGGTAGAAAAAAACATTCTGAAAGGTGAAAATATTCTTGGAAAATGTAAACAGTAAATTATATGTTATTTGCAGAAAATGAAAAACAAAAAAACAAAAACAAAAACAAAAAAACACGCAATAACTTCAGTAAAGTCCTCTAAGTAGGAGCCCTGTTTATGCCAGTCAGTGCTATCTTTAAGACTGAAACACAATGCAGAGCTGCATCAGCCTCCATGTTTACTAAAAGATTTTCTGTCATAACATGTCTGATGGATTGACACAGTTTAATCCAAAGTCCTCAGGTTTTGAGCAGAGGCCAAACAGTCATATGGATGAAAGATACAATAAGAGTCAAGTATATCATAGTTTAGCTGTACAATACAAACTGCTGTTCAAGGAATTTGTCTAAATCTTGTTAAAACACTTAACTATTAATTTAGAGTCAGTTTCACAGATTAGATTGCATATTGTGTATAAAGCAGGGGTCATGTGTTAATACTTTTTTGAGCATAAGGAGGAGGAAGTGGCAATGAGATTGGACAACTACCATTAAGCCAAATTGGAATAAGTATAAAATAGGAGAAGGGAAGGGCACAGAAATATTCTCACATCTGTGAAAAAAGTCATTAATGTTTGGCATTATGAAAGGTATTCAAGCCCTATTTCCAAGTGTCCATTACTTAATTTGCCTCTCACGGTTTTTCATAATGGCATTTTGATGGGTGCATTCATCGTGCCATGTTTGGTATGCTATTCTTGAGGGCTTCCTATTCATTATTATGGAAATCATATACCATAAAGAGCCACTGCGTGAGAGTATTTCCTATAAGTGGGTCAAATGTTAGCTATTGTAAAGAATACAAGGGACAGGGTCTGAGACCTCAGATTGTCCAAGATGCAACAGAAGCTAAAAGAGCCCATAAGAACATTAGGGGAAAGAAATATTGCTAAAAGATTCATATCCAGAGATTTTTTTTCCAGAGAATAATTCCAGACTTACAATCTGGACCAAAAATGTTTGCAAGTTCATTACAGCTGCAAACAATAACTTGTAATTTCAGTTCCGATTTTATGGCCTTTTATCAGACACTCCCTCAATATTTTTTCAAACACTGCCAATTTACAAGGAACTGACAATTGTTTTTATGTTGCTGCACCTCTGCACAACATGCTTTAGGGTATGCTCTGCTAATCAAGTCTTTCTCAAAGAACTGCAGTATAGTGCTACATCAAACAGAATGACATCACCTTCAAATATACCACAAATATATTATTTGATTTTTGCTAATCCTTTGAAATTATGGATGGAGAAAAAAAATGTCTATAATGAATGAAAGATATGGTGGAAACAGGTGAAAACAATCTTCTGCACTTGTTATTTTAATACTATTTATAATTATAAATTACTTCAAAAACTTGCCTGTGGTTTTTATTTAGCTTGTATTACTTCAAATCTAAATCTAAAAAATACCTTGTATTTTAGGAATACTGTGTGTATTTTTTTCTTTATGGCTCTAGTTAAAAAAGAGCTTTCCTCTGGTGGGGGGCTCCCACACTGAACGCTCTTGATATTGGATTGGGGGTTAAGTGTTTTCATAGGAATTTAGCACATTAAGACCACAAGCTCAGTTTTAATTTACATTATTGATTTGCAGTAATTTTACTCGCCCACCCTTACCACGCACCATTTATCCTAAATTAATGATGGTGGGGAAATTGACACAAGGAGTCAGCAGAGAGCAGGGATTATGTGTCCATGTCAAGCAGAAATAAATGGTAAAACGAGCTCAGCGGCGATGGGCTGGGAGGAAAAGTGGGCTGAATCTTACCCAAGTTCCCAGTCATCAAATAGGCATTGTGGAAATCTTTCATGCCCAGTCCAACGATGTGGATGAATTCCTCTATGACCTGCATGAGCTCCACTGCTCCGGGATAGATCTGGACAAGATAAAAAAGATGAGAAGATGCGTTCAATTTCAACACAGCTGCCATGATTTCACAAAATGCAGCAGTACTTGGTATTGCTGGGGGAACGAAAGTGGAAAGTATAAAATAAGAATAGGGAAAGACAGAGTAACACTTCATTTTACAGGTCCATTAATTTCATGGTAAGAAGGTAATAATTAGCAAGTAACTTATTTGAAATTTCTTTGATATTACTGCAACATTTACCCCAAAATTTATCGAAAATTACCCTGCCATTATTTAACAATTATTTTCCGCTTTTTCCCTAGAAGCAGGTAATAAATAAGTACATAATAAGTACATAATAATTAGTAAGTAACTTCTTAAAATTTCTTAAAAATTACCCCATTTACACCAAAATGTATCGTAAATTATCCCAACATTATTTAAAATATATATTCTGCTACTTCCTAATAAGCAGTTATGATACGGTTTTTCACAATCGCTTACATGCTGAAACTGTATGTATGAACCAAACATGATGAGCTACCAACACATAGACTCTTTCGACCAATGAATAAGCACTATTCACCTGTTTTCACACAAATTGCAGATTTGTGAACCGTTTTTGCAAAATCCTAAATACAAGTATATCTATACAGCAGAGTAAGATCATGTTTTCATGTAGAGAGCAGTCATTCAGTATACAGAACTCAAATCATTACAACTAAACACAATTAACACACAGTCTTCAGGATATAAACAATACCAAGCTTTACTGTTCAACGAACAATCAGATGCATAAAAGGGCCGCAGGGGAGTTGACATGTTTTAGAACAGTGGATGCCAACAATGAGGAGAGAGCTAGAAGAAGAGAAAGAGTGTGGATGAGAGGAGGTAGATGAGGATGAGGAAGAGGAAGGGCATGAATTTTTATCTCTAATGAAATTTATAGAACCTTAGTTGACCATGTTCTTGTCCATGTAATGACAATGAGGGAAGCTGGACAGAGAGAGCAGCCAAAATTGAACTGCTTTTCTACTGCATCTACCATTGTCTCCCACCTGATGAAAGCAGAGGGGGACTATGATTTGGTCCATTCGTTCATTGTTTGTCATTTGCTACATTATTATGTGTCTGCCACAAGGTGGCAAAAAGCGGTGTTGCCACTGACTGACCCAAGAGTGGCACTGCATTGTTGGTGCAGGACAACATGTTTACTATTTGCCTGTTTAAAGAAGAAAATAGGTCATTTACTGTTATCAAAAAGTACTGTACTCTGCTCTCTTACCAGCTGTATGCTCTACTGTATTACTGTATGGAACTGAGTGTACAGTGGACAGTTGAAATTAATAATATGATCACATGAATTTGAGATATGTATTCATACTTTGTCAAAATGGATAACGATAATGAAATTCACTGACCTGTAAAATGAAGTGTCACCATAATTTACATGAACTGTATATATATTTTAATGCTGAAGTTACTTATGTAAGAAAGTACATAAAAACGGGTGCTACTTGAAAAGTCAGGGGATCACCAAAGTGATTACAATTCATCCTGAGGGGGACATGAATGTCTAGATCACATTTCTTGGCAGTTCTCCAAAAGTTTATGTTTTAATCAAAATCACAAATGTGAACCTCATGGTGGTGCTAGAGGAAGAGAAAGGGGATCACCAAAGTAATTAGGATACATCATCTGGGAACCATGAATGTCTGTACAAAATATTGCGCCAATCCATTAAGATATTTCACAAGTGAAAAGTGATAAATGTGACCTGCTGGTGGCGCTAGATGAAAATTCAGAGGATCACCAGAGTTATTAAGATTCATCCCCTTTGTAGGATAGATATCAGTACTATATGCCATGGCAATCCAGTTTATAGTTATTGAGATATTTCAAGTGGACAGACAGACAGGTCAACATTGCCATGAGCCTAGAGCTATGCTACAAGCAATAAAAAGTGAAGCGATAATAAAGAAGAATTAAAGACAAAGAGAAAGAGGAAATGTATTAGAAAAGGGTCACAGTGTTACAGACATTTAGAGTGAGTTTAAAATTTGTTTAAAAAGTACAAAATTACACAATATGACATAATGTTATATCATTCTTATATATTTGCAAATGAACCATCTAGAGCTGAAACAATTCATCAATTAATTGATCAATTGAAAATTGGCAACAATATAATCATTTTTAAGAAAAAATGACAAAAGTTGTGTGTGAAAAATTGTTAATTTTCTATTTTAGTAAAACTAAAACTAAGTATATTTGTGTTTTTGAGTGCTGGTTGAACAAAATAAAAAAAAAGAATATGACACATTTCTTTCTGGGAAATTGTGATGGGCTTGTTTGCTTTTTTAATCAAGAGAATCATAAAAACAAAATCGTTAGTTGCAGCTCTAAATGAAGCATCCATGTGACAGCAGCATGAAAGCCGTAACTGCTGGGTTTGCACACACAGTTGCTGGTTGGCTTCCCTTCTGAAAAGCTCTGCCAAGTCAAGGGTGATTGCTTTGGTTCATGTGCCGCTTCATGGTCATCAGCTCTCAGTGAGAGAATGCGGAGGCAGGAATTCAGCACCATGGACAGCTCCATGGTTCCACCACTTACACTGTTGGTCCAGTCAGCTCTTCCCTCCAAGTCAATAAATCAAAGACACACTAATCCAATAATTGACCTTCAAAAGATTGGACGACTATCCTGGCTGCCAATCTGGTGGTGATGGGTCAGATCTAATAAGAGGCTTTGATTTGTGGACCACCAGTTTTGTCCTTTGACTGGGTCAATGTGCAAGCTGATTGTGGGACTGTGTAGCGGTGCCATACATAACAACATTTATGCCACACTCTTTTACAGCAGTATCAGCTACACAGAATAAGGCTGTAACCACATTTCAAAATGTCTGTTAGAGAAATGTGTCTTGTTATACAAATATTATTGCAGGACTTTAACAAATGTATGACCACACAATGACGATATCAGGCAATTAGGAAGGCCTTTGAGTGGCATTTAGCAATTAGCACCTCGCTCTGGGTTGATATTCAACAAACACCTGAGGCAGGTATTTCCCTCCTCTGTAACACCTTGTGTTCTGTGTGTTTGCACATGCCTCTTCATGTGCTGCTGCTAAGCCAGGCAAGCGGATCAGTGATGCTGAAGTTGAGAGCCTCTGACACAGCAGAGTGAAAGCCATAGTGGGGGAGAAAAGCACATCACGTCGCCCCTTCCGGCATGTCTGACGCACAGTGCAGTCATGCTCATTCTGCTGGTCTCCATGGCAACCATGAGATGTGAAGGCGGCGCAGGGAAATGGCTGCAGTGGAGGCTCTGTAGACAGAGCTCTTCCTTTCCTTGCCATGGTAACAGTGACAGGAGGTGAATATATAGTGATCTCCGCACAGAGCCAATTCCACAGCCAGTAAAACCTCATAGTGAGGTGTTTCATGTGAGGGTTTTGAATGTCCACAGCACGCAGTGTGTGGGTGATGTGGAAACTGAGCTCTGAACACTCATTAATGCAAAAAAAAGCCAGCAAGTGAGAAAAATTGATAACTGTGAAGTCCAAGCATCGTCTGTTGAAATCAAATGACAGTGCTTAGCCAAAAGCCACTTGGTGGAGTGCCGAAACTGAAGCAGCACTCCTCAGACAGGCACAGTAATAACTAGAAATAATTAACCTTGTCACATATCTCTTCTGGATGTTCAATCACAGAGACAACTCTTCCTATTCCTATATTTCTTCTGTTCTGTCTGTCTCTATCTCTGACGTATTCTTACTGATGATACTGCTCATTTGTGAGCTTTTCTCACCGACAGCCTACCTTTGGGGCCTGCCAAACTAAAGCTGCAGTGACTAAACACGTAATTACTGCCTGTAGAGACAGCCAGGACTGGCACTCCTGGCAGAGCTTGAACTGCTTGCATTCCCCTACCATTTTAGTTTTATCCAGGCATGGAGAAACCAAGACAAAAGAAAAGATCAGAGTAATTTTAAGACATCTTCTCAGTCATGCGTCAGTGCAGGTGATACCTAATTTCAGCCAATTTAGCGGTGAAGGTGACAACAGAGCAGATGCCCTCTGCAGACTCGCAGTCATCACAGATGGTATCTCTGTCAGAGTCTGGATGTGCGTGATTTCAGGGTTCAGGTTGTCTCAGACAGCAGTCACAGTTTTGAGAGCTGCCACCTCTGAAGCTGAGAGATGTGTCCAACAGAGGATGCAGCCAGAAGCCAATCTCCATGGATAAACATGGAAGAGTTCTGTACTCAAAATTTTGATCTACAGCATATTACTGCAGTACTGCAGTCTGTTGCCTCTAAATATGTACGGGATATTGAGACAATTTTTTTTCATCATACAGATTCTCTATGACAGAGCTGACTTACCGGAGAAAGACACACATGGAGACTTTTAGCTACTGTACAACAAGCAATAAAACATCTAAACCTGAAGTATGACAGTGTGTTATAAAATTCAACTTAAGTAATGGTCTAATCACTCTGGTTGCCATGATCTGTATTAGCTGGGTGAAACAATCTGTGTGCAGGAGGAAAGAGTCCTGCAGTGCTAATGGTTGGACAGTCTCAGTGGCAGTGCTGCTGCCATCAAGTGGAGCTCTGAGGAACTAACTCCCCAAATGAGGCCAGATGTCACACCTGCTAAATGACCTCTCACCACGATATGTGTAAGTATAACTTACACATATCAACACTACGCTGACTTTTCTTTATCTCTGCCATTAATATAGAGTCAGTGTAAACAGGCCTTGAGTCGCTTTCTGAAGCACACAACATTCATGCAGAGATCTGAATTATTTACTAAGTGCACTGCAACATGCTTACCTTTTGTGCATCTTCCCATTTCTCCTTATTTTCCTCCTCCAAGAGGTTGCTGATGATTTGAAAGAAGTTCTGTGGAGATGATGAAAGGGAGAATACGTAATACACCCACACACAAGTGTTGCACTGCAGCAAGATGCTTTTAAAATCATGATACATAAACACTAGGCAGTCAGAAAGGACTGCTATGGATAAAATACTGTACTGACATTCCTGCAGGAAATCAGGGATTTTTACAGGGGAATAATAATGGTCCCTGCAGGGCTCAGTAGCACCAAGAAATTTCCCACTGAACCCATCAGAGAAAAGATGGAATTTGTGGATCAGCTCTTACAAAAATACACCTTGAACCCCTGCAGCTTTCAGCAAAGATTTAACACTAGAGGAGAGAAGCACAAGCTGCAATCAGAAAAAAAGATGAAAGGGAATGTTTGAGCAGCTGTGTGGATTGTCTTCTTCGGCAGTGGAAAGCAGGGGCTGCTTGGGGTGCATGCCTGCAGTAGTAATAGGACCCCTGTCTGATCTTTAGCCTTGTTATTTCGTCTGGTCTACAATGTGCCTGAGGGAGTGGCTCTCTCTTGACACAGGCTATCTTGTTTTCTACTTGAATGCTTATGCTCCCTCTGGTGGTAATGTGCCCACTTTAACACTGCATTAGCGCAGAGACACACGGAGGGGGTGGGCTGGCTGACTGCTCTCCTGTCTGCCCACACACACTATAGAGCTCTCACAATAACCAGAGACAGGATGCTTTCCTCATCTCATACATTTTCAATGGTGGGAAAATGACTGAATGGGCTCTGGGTTGCGCATCCATGGCCAACACATTTGGGTTTTATATCTGGAGAATGTAAGCAGCAGACCATACACCTTCCATCCGGTGGAGATTGTGACTACATGTGCATGTAACCAGCAGCAAACTAAGTAAAAGAACATCCCTGACATTCTGTAGTCCAAATACCACCGAGCTTTGGAAGTGCATAATTAAGTGAGGTGACCATTTTGGCAATTTAATTATTTAACTGAATTACAAGCTGTCTGCCAATGAAATCCTATCTCATATACTGGTGGCATGTCTAATATCACTGATCTTAATACTACGTATGTATGTCCCCTTTCTTTATGTACTTTAATTTATTTTTTTTCCCATGCCCCCTCCTTCAAATTTGAAAAACAGTTTAACACCTAACAATATGGGTATATTGTGATGTTAAAAGGATCCGGTAAAACATTTTCATATCTAAAATATTGATACTGGTTAGCAGATCCTGTGCAGTGTTATGGTGCTTTAAAACTCACTGAACTTTCACATTATTAAAGCAGAAAATTATTTCTATTTCCATACAGGAACCGGCTGATGGGCCAGACACATACTTTTCTAATTTTCTGGCGCTACTACTTGGAACTCTGTGCAGAAGAATGGCAGCAAAATGAGCTTAATATAGTAACAAAGCGAGATTAGAAACTCACAACAGAACTATAATGGAGAATTAGGTTTTTCATTAACATAACAAATGAACATACAATATTCAATACTTGCTCTGCTGTTACCACCAAATAGCGAGTAACAATTATTTCCTTCCCATTTAGTTCACTCTAAATGGGAAGCCAAACACATGCAGAGACATACTCACACAAAAACACTGAAACAACAACATACACAAATTGTAATGCTGGCAAAGAGCAACACAAAGAGACCCGAGAAGGGTGTCTTTGAAAATGACTCGGCTCTGAGGACATAAATTATCTTATTGGGGATGGAGGTGGAGCTTTAGCTATAATCTCCATCATCCTATTGACATAAAGAGGATCAAGACTGCAGTCAACCCAAACATGATGAGATGAAACAGCTTAGGATGTGGAGGAGATCTCTTGATACAATAGAGCCACAGGGTGTGTTTGTCAGCCTTTGTGCTATTTCAAACACATTAGAAGATGGTTTCTCTCATATATTATAGTGTTGGTAGTAAGATGTATCAAATAATACCAATGTTACAAATATTATTATCTAATTTTTGTCGAAATAGATACATTTGTAAGCCACATTTCAGTAGGATTTAAATGTATTTAAAAGAAGATCCACATCCATGTACATGTTAAAATAAACACACTTGCTGTCCACTCACTTGCACATCATCTGAAGATGGCTCATAGCTAGCTCTCTTGAAGGTCTCGGTCACATTGCGAAGGATCTCCACAGAAGACAGCAGGTCACCAGCATAGAAATTCCTCCTCTGGGTGAGGTCCAGCAGGTTTTTCGTGACCTGGGACATCCCATCTCCCGCCAGCATCCTCTGGCCCTTTGCAAGGTGCCCCTGAACCTCCAAAAACAGGAGAAGACAGAACTTGGGGCATCGGTGTCCTCTGCATGTTTGTGAGATAAACACTAAGCTACACATTGGAGTAAATGGAGTGCATAAAATCAAGAAGAAAGACTCCTCTCTCTAAGGCCCTTTATGTGACACTTATATCTAAGCCAGGCCGAAATGTATTCTGCCTGGCGGATGTTTTGAAATGAACCAATATGAATGAAAGAGTTAATTGGAGCAGAAGACACACATTTAGGCAGAAATTGCACAGTGAAATGACATTTCACATCATTGCACATGGTTTATGTTCATAAATACGCATTCACAAGTGCAGCACTATATGTGCTATCTCAGCTCACCTGAATTATTTTATTTTTAATGGTGATGGAGAGTCACCAAAATTACCTTTTTCAGTAGATGGGCCAGTGTGTTCCCAGGCTACAGGCTAACACACTAATGCAAACATTTATTTTAAAAAGATCTTTAAAACGAACTCACACTTTAATGAAAAGTTGTTCTTTTTTTCTGTGATCCAAATGTCCCATCATACATGCAATAAAAAAAGCTCAGATGGAGTTCTTTTGGGTAAGAACTAATTCTGTTAAGAACAAGATTTGCCATTCAATGAGTTTCCCTAACTTTTTAACATGATTTCTTTTTGGTGCAATCCTTCTTATGAATAAAAACATTCAATTGTAATGTATTGTAACAGATTTAAAAGGCAGTAAAGTACAGGTACAAAATAACACTTATTTATACATAAAAGTGTGAAAGTACAACATGCTTCTTATTTACAATTTAAATGACAATTATGAATTGTTTCCTCTATGTGTGCATAGGGAATTTGGGGAATTCTAACATATCAAATGTAGTGACAAACAGATGGGAACATGCCAGAAACTCAAAATCAAAAAGGTGAAGGGCTTGGAGATGACCATTCATTACATTAAAAAAAATGCCGTAATTAGTGTTTCAATTTGCTACTCTATTGAAAGTGCTTAATCTTTGGCTACAGTGTGATGAGGATGGGGAAAACACTAGGGAGGTAATTTATGCATTGGAAACAGAGGCTGTGAGAGGGAGCTGACTTTGCACCTACTGATTGCTGCAAGTATCTGAATTCATTTGTTATGCATCGAGCATAGCTTGGCTGCTCCCAGAAGGCCATACCACGGTGATCCAAAGAGCAGCGTCGACTAGTGGTGCCTGTAGAAGGGAAGGAGACAGCGACAGATTTGGAGAGGAGAAAAAGCAAGGGAGGGATAAGAAGGGAGATGAGGATGCAGGCGTAGAGTTTAAGGGGGGGGATTAAGACCAAAGGAGAGGCAAAAGAAAGGCAGATGAAAGTAGTGTGGAGGGAGTTGGATACAGGAAAAGGAGAAAGACAAAAATAGGAGAGGGAGACAGAAATATTAATTCTTTTTCAGACTTATCATCCCCATTTTTGTTGCCCATCATTCACCATCAAAATTTGATGTTGCCTATTCTTTCGCAGTGGAGTTGAAGCATATTATAGAAAGAGGGACAGAGAGGTTTCTGGAAGGAAAGTGCTGCAGTATTTGAACAGAATTGTTTTTTTATATTAGTGGCACAGTCCCGTGCCTTTCAATATATGCAGTGTGTGCTGTGTTAATACAACTAACAGTGGCTTATCCAAGCATGCAGCAGCTCAGCTGTGATAGCTGTCAGGCATTTAAACAGTGATCCCGAAATAGAAGAACCACCCAATATCCACCCACATCGCCACACACATCCTACATAGGGGTCCAACATCACACCTTCCCAGCTGTCAACCTGGTGGAGTGCACTTCACACATCACCCCACCGCTCCAACACAGGTGCTTGACATCCTGAGGAAAACTCCCACAGTACAAAACATTTCCCCTGGCATCCGCGCTTCACATAAACCTTTGCTATCTCTTGTTCTCTTTCTCTCACTCTCTGTCTTTCACACACTAACACACACAGACAGAGACAGATCAAAACCACACCTCTTATGCCCACCTTCTCCACAGCAACTACTACCTGGTGCACTGAAGCCATGAGTGCACACAAAACACTGCTATATGCCAGGAGCGCCCATGCGGCACCCTGAGACAACCCAGAGGGCCGCAGGAGAGGCCCACTGCTTTACACCGTGTTGAGCATCTGTCTCCCTCCAAACTGGCCTCACCTGGGTGATTTTATTTGCTTTCATAATCCAGGCTCCTGCCATTAAAGATGCCAGCATTCAACAGTACATTTTTCACAGATTTATTTGATCATCTGTTTGGCCCTTACACTCAGAAAAGTATTTAAAAAAAAGTGTATTTTATGATGACTCAAGAAATTAGAGATTCACTTGAGTGTTTTTGTTCTGACATTCCTAAAGGTCATTGTAAACTGAGGAAGACTGTGTGCTTTAAGTGGGAAAAGATACAAAGCAGTCAGAAAAGCTAATATTCAAAAGCTGTTTTTAAATGACAAGTATTAAAGTAACTTATAGATGTGCCTCTTGTTTGTCTCATTGATTGGAAAAATGAGTTTAAGGAGTTTCAGAATGACTTTTTTAAAGCAAGGTTTTGACCCTCTGATAACCCATAGCTGACTGCTTTCATTTTAGTATTATATGATGTTGCAATTTTAATGTGAATTCAGCAGGATTGGAAGATACAAATTGCCCAAGGCCAAAATCATTTTAATATGAGATGCCTGGACCTGAGCTCATTTTTTTTTGTTTACACAAACAGTTTTGCCAGGAAAAAAAAAAAATCATGAATTTAGAAAAAAAAAAAAATCATGGTTGTGGTTTATTAGCTGTATAAAATAAAACCTAGTACAGTACCACACTCAGTAGTATTTCATCATAAAAATGTCTACAAGTTGTTTTAGGCACTCATGGGAGCAACAGTAAAAGTTGCATCCCACACTCAGTGGACAGAGTGAAACACATCTGTGTCATCCCTTATTGTACATGTAACACACAAACATGTCATTTTATTTAGAGTGATTTAGAACTTGATTCCTCTGTGCTTTGATCCGTGTTGGTGGTGGGATCAAACAGGGTCAGAGACGGCAACGTGATTCTTTCACTGTGATTCTGCACCAGTCCGACATCTGTCCTTGCATCATCAGTGATGTATGTAGAGTAGGTTGAGTATGAAATATAGGTCAGTGGAAATGTGCTTGATCAAACCCAAGGCTGCACTCCACTGAAGCATTGACCTGTCGCTGTCCGGTTTTACAGCATCCTCTACTTGGCTACCATTAGAGGAGAATTTTTATTTAAACAGTCCGCCTAAGACATGTCTACAAATAATGAGAAGACCTTTAGTGGACTTAATGTGTATTATATTACATATATTACACCGGTAAAAGTAAAAACCTTGCATTCTGGTGATAGTATTAATTCACTGAATGTATTAATATCACCAATAAAATTACCACCTTCATTCTAAAGGATGGCGTCTCATTTGTTTGTTTAGAGTACATGATCATTTTTCTCTGCATTAACAAGTGAAGAGTTTGTTTAATAGCTTGTGGTTCTGTTGCTCTAATAGCTCCCTCTTTCAGCTGGGTGACTTGAACTTTAATTGATAATTGAAATTTGAAGCACTCATTAGACAGGCACATAAATTAGAACACATGAACTTTTTTCGTGTAAATCCTCCACTGCAAAGTAAACTCCTGAATTACGGTATCAGTGGAATACAATTAGCATGCTTTTATTTAAAATATATAGTGGAGTAAAGGCATAAAGGATGACAAAATAAATTAGGAATTCATGAATAGTAAAAAAAAATATACATGTGTGGAAGTGCTGGAGTACATTCCACTACTGGTGCTCTCTATTGATATTTAGTGAATCTTATGACATACTTGTAATTTCCTTTATTTCAAACTGTAAAAAAATAGAGTTAATGAGATCTTTACGGTTCAAGAAATTCAGGAATCTAAATTTTCAGATAGTTTTTTCGTCATTTTTGTCCTTTTTGTGGTTTGATTTAGCTTTACACAGTAACTGAGAGTCACCCAGTCTGACATCAGGGTAGTTTGACTAATTACACAGGGGGCTGTTGTAAATGTACTTTGTGTGTTTATCAATGTATGATCCTTTGTCTGAGTGATATGAAGCGAATGAGTTCATCTGCTGTGTGTATCTATCCTCTGTGATCTCGACTTTTCCTCCCTTCTCGCCTCTGGTGGCAGTTGTCATCCACGATGACCGAGACAGTGCTGACGTCCCTGCACTGGGTGCTGTTCCTATGATGACCTTGATGATGACAGTGACTATACGGCTGAGTAGGTGCTGATACCCCTAACACATTTGGATGCTTTATCCAAGCAGTCTTACTGCATTCATGTCGCACATTTTGTTGTGTTGCCTCTGCTGATCAATATTTCATCTCTGTTTACCCACTCTCAGCAGCCTTTACATGTCTGACTGTCCTGGAACTGTAAGGCCTTTGGTTTCTCTTTTTTTTCATTGAGGGTTTTGTGGGTTTGACCTTGATCTAAATACAAGTCAAATGTTGAGAGGTTTCATTTCATTCATTGTTTCATAATATGGGCTTTGTGGAGGCACCTCAGACTGGAACTGTGATTAATAGCTTTACAAATAAACTTGACCTGACCTGAACTGTTCTCCATCATGGTCTTTATCCAGTGGTCAATGCCAGCTGTGACAGGAGGATGCGTCAAGCTTAAACGTGAAATATGTCTGCTATCTGTTATTTTACCCTTTTATCATGGCACTGGTTCTCTACTGCACTACTACAGCTTTCATCATCGAGTTCTTATACATACATATTGACCACCAGCAAGGTCTGGATACACTGGAACATTTCCTTAACAACAGACCAGTAAGAACACACTCTCCCACTTTCCTAGTTGATTTGGCCTCCTTTGTTCTTAAGAGAAACTACTTTTTTAACAACATACCATACCTCCAAACTGCAATGGGCACTAAAATGGCACCTAGTTTTGTCTGTCCTTTTGTTGGTCAGTTGGAAGAACAAATGCTGTATGAACCACAAAAAAAAAACCTTTTTCCCTTTTATTATTTCTTGGAGGTGTTATATTGATTATGTGTTTTTACTTTGGAAAAGACCGATCCCCACTCTATTAGAGTTTTTACAGTTTCTAAATGGTGACTTTGCAGTCCTGAGGTTCACACTTAACTACAGCTTTGAAGACACTAAATTTCTCGATATAAATGTAACAAAGAAAGATGAAGTCCTCTCTTCCTCTCTTTACACCAAACCTACAAATCGGAATACACTTGTTCATGCTGAACGCTTTCATCCCATCCCTCTTAACAAAAGTCTACCTGTCAGTCAACTCACTAGACTGAAAAGAATATGCGATGTTCCAGAACAATATGATAAGAGTAAAGAAGAGATGTTATCCAAATTTAGAGAAGGAAAATACCAAGAAGACTGTATCTGCAAGCTAAAAAAATCCTCCAAATCTAAGCCACACCTTATTTACTGCACCACATTCATCCCTAAAACTAAGAGCATCAAGGACATCATTTTAAAACATTGGCATATTCTTCAGAATGACTCATCCTTGCAAGAAACCTTTAAAGATCTACCTACAGTAGCTTTTAAAAGAGGAAGAAACACAAGGGATAGGGTTGTTAGAGCATGTCAGCATTCTGAAGTCCTGAACAGTAAGCTCACAACTAAACCTCTTCAAGGCAACTAAGTGTGGAGCCTGCATAAATTACCAATATACCAAAAACCTTAAGTCTTTTAACCACTAACTTAACTTAACTTACCAATAGAAAAACAAATAACATTAAGGACTTTATTACCTGTAAAACAAAAAATGTTGTCTATATGATACAGTGTCCATGTGGTAAAATAATATAGATGAAACATATTGTTCCTTTAGCTGAACATAGGAGCTCCATTAAGAGGAATGATGTCAAGATGTAACAGTCCTGTTGCAAGACATTTCAATGAAAAGCAACATCACATTTCATCTCTATTTTTTGAAGTGATTAAGTCCAGCCAAAGAGGTGGTAATGTCAATTTTCTCAGGAAAAAGATAGAAGCATTTTATATTTTCTATTTCAAAAGTTTATCTCCGGGGGCATGAATGAGGACTTCTCATCTAATGAGTTTTTATAATGGTTCTTAAATACCTCTCATTTATGTGGTTTTGTAGTGATTTTTATGATTTTTTTAATGAATTTTTTATTGTGTATCTTGTTGCTCTTCCTACTCTTTCTATATATAGCACTTTATAACACATTTTTTAAATTTAAGTGTTTTTAAAGTATGCCACATAAAATAGGCATATCTTGGGTTAATGCCTCTTCTGTACAAACTCAAGTACCACCCCTTAGTTGCAATTCTCCAGTTAATTCTCCAGCAAAATATGGTGTCACCCATGTCCCTTACTGGACACTCTCCTTGCCTCTCTGCCAGTCTGGGACAACAACTGGCCTGAAGCCACATAACCATATACCCAACCCATTTTTGTAGGTGCCCCATTGGATGATATGAGTGTGGATGTATATGATTAGTTGTCTTTTAAATTCTTTTTACCTTCTTTAATTTGTTTCTGCCTTCATATCTACCCTATTTAAATGTTGTTTGTAATGTGTTTCATGATGACCCTAATGAAGGCCATAAGCCGAAACATGGTCTAGCAATAAAATTGTACTTCCAGTGTTGCTGGAGTTTTGACCTCATTAAAAATAATAGCGCATAGACTACAGCAATGGCGTACATCTCTGTATTGCAGCAGTCAATACTACCTATGTAACAACATCTAAATTCAGTAGCATATGTGAACTATTTATGGGATAAAGTTATCTTTAAAGCCCAGGGTCCACTAAAGCAGAGGTTCTCAACTGGTCTCACTCTGGGACCCATATTTTCCCATGGTCATTAAGTCGCGACCCACTTTTATAGAATTCAAACCAAGCAAATTTATTTTTCAAAAATATCCTTTGAAAACACACATATGTCACCTTTTTTTTAAACATAAATACATATATTTACATGTACAAAGTGCATTTCAGAGCACATTATTAAGAAACTGAGGAGGACAATGACAACTGCATGTACACTAAGATAAATATCAAAACTGCACAAAATAAATAAGGCCACAAAATTAGATATTATGGCAAAAATCATAATCACAATTATTTTGGTCAATATTGAGATCACGATTATTTAACATGACATTTACTTTTTGACTCTCATTTTTGCCGATTGCCAATGCCGATATATGCACATATTTTTTCCACCTGGCTGAGGAGACTATTACACATGCAATCATAGATTGTACTAATGATCAAGAAAGACAATATATAAGAGAAGAACTTAGGAAGACTAGAGTTCAGCATTAAAACTTTAATGATCCTGCCAAGTGGGTGGAGCAGTAGTTTTCTTTGAGTTTATTAGACAGACAGGATTAATGTGTAGGATTTAATCTTTGGTCCACAGTCCGAAGCAGAAGGTGGCAGTAATACACATAATACGATGGTTGCCAACCGCTGATATAAACTAAAAAGGAGAAGAAGAAAAAGTTTTTTCAAACAGAGTGGTACATCTTGTCAGCCGAGGGGTTTCCCATCTGTGCAGCCCAACACCGCAGCACCTCAACGGACTATTACATCCCGACGGCCCCGGTGTTTCCTCCGCAGGCTCCACTTCACTCAGCCAGTTTGTTATTCAGGTTAAAGTGGGAAGAGCAGCTGAGTGAAGTGCAGCCTGCGGAGGGTGGCCAAAATCGTAATCGAAAATAAAAATCGAGTAATCGCACAGCCCTATTTCATACTCTGAGTTGCAAGCACTTCACTATATATCACACACTGGGCTTTCTATCCCTTTTTATCCTCAGTGTACGAAAATCCACATTTTAAATACTCCGGGTCATATTTCACTTCGCCATCTTGCCTCTGAACGTCAACACAAACTTAAAGTGAACGTCAATCAAATGATGGTTACCATGGCTACGGCGCAAGACTGCTGCACATCTCTGATCCATGCCTGTCAAAATATATTATTTTCAAAATAAAAGACAAGTCCAACATCCGATGCGTATTAAATATTATTTATTTATTTTTGACCAGCTGTCCGCGACCCACCCAGAACGGATCTGCGACCCACTTTTGGGTCGCAACCCACCAGTTGAGAATTACTGCACTAAAGTATAGCTTCTATTTCCTTTAGACTTCCTTTTTATACATATAATTAATTAATGCGATACTGCTCAGTAAAGAATACTAATGAGTTTCACTGTATAAAAGGAGTCAAGTGTCTCATCCAGACTGACTGACCTGAATCTGACACATAAAGTAGAGACATGTTTTTGTTTAATCAGTAAAGATGTTAAATTTCCCTCCACATCGTACAGGAAGAAAAAAACAAAACAAATCACAAAAAAAACTCTCACTGAGAGCTGGGAATAGCTTGTAGCAGCAAACAGTTATTATCCATAAAAGTAATGTCAAGCCGGAGAAGTAATGTCATGCTAGTAAATCTTACTCTGCGTAACTTTGCTGCAGGTACAGTAAGCCATCTGTGAATGACAGAGTGTTTGCTACTACATCTAGTTTGCCAGCTAGCCATTTTATGGTTGTGGAAGAAATGCCAATTGAAAACACCTTCCATTTTTTACAACAGCTTACCGTGTCAAACCAACACGTAGCTTTAGCAGCCAACAGCGCCACATTGTCTTGCTGTCTGTTTGTTACCAAACTGGCCTTCAACAACAACAAAAGTAACCTGTATCACTGCAGCTTTATCAGAGATTGCCTCCATGTTTAGCCTCTCCTTCCCTTTTCTCTTCTTTTTTCTTCCTTTCGAGAACAGAGTGTTATTCTCACCCTGTTACACCTCCTCTGCTCTAATGCTCTTCTCTCTGTGCACATATTAAAGCTTCTGCTTAATGTCTGAAAACAGACCTCGGTGTGTTTTCTTAAGCAATGCTCTCAGAGTCACAGTACCCTTTTTTTTTTTCCCAACCACTGCACAAGCTGCGAGCTGACGGGTGCAGCCATGAGTTACCTCACAGCATGTGGAAATAGGAAGAAGGGATATGTGCTTCCTCCTCAGATGTGGAACCAGGATCTTGGCACCAGATATAATTTCATTATCATGATGTTTTGCAGATTTTACGCACCATGCAAAGATTAGGCAGGGAACTTAAAAACGAAAGGCGTGTTATATAACTTCTATACTGAAGGGCAGCTTACTCATAATGTAGCCTGCAAAATTAGTAATATTGTGATGTGTATTATAACAGTGATACAATGCTACTTGTGAGAAATTGCAGGGTAATTTGCTGGCATCACGGGCATGACAGTACTGCCACTTTCAAGTGACAGACACTTGATGGCAAATCACTGTGATTCAAACAACCATTCATTGAAAATAAGTCAAAATTTAAGTCAATCACGCTTTTGAATAGTTCAGCAAAAGACTGACTCCACACCATACATATTGAAATGTATTTCAGTATGGCTCTTTTTATTTAATCTTAACGCATGCAAGAGAGGCAATAATAATTTGTCTATGCAAAGATAAGAAAAGATGGATCAAGATATCAGACATATTGCTCTTGTCCTTACCTGTGGCATTTGGTGGGCATCTGTTGAAGGCCAGTTCCCCTGAAGGTGTCCGTCTCCACACCATTGACACTGCATAGTCCTCCGGACAAATCTCATATGGTGCTGCAAAACAAAGTGGTACAACATCAATGCAAAGAGCCTTTCAGAATTTCCAATGTGATGCAACAGTTTCTCCATATTACATATGAGGAGGTATGGAAATATAGGAGATCAAAGCCGTATAGTGTTGGTGAACATGAGTTTTCTGTGCGAGAATTTTAATAAAATGTACCTTCTTCTTCAGTCATAACTTTGGTGTGATTTAATGCTACATGATTTGAATAATAATAAAACAATAAAAGTTTCTCATGTTTTGTTTTTTTTTTGGAACTCTGCTTCCTTACTTCAGAGAATAGAAAGTATTAAGTGACTTTATGTTTAAGACTTCACTTCAAAAAGAGATTATTTTGAAGATCGCTCAACAAGCTTTGATGATACTTGCATGTCAATTTCTTCATTTACTGGAAAATATTCATACTCATTCATTCCTCCCCCTGTATCCGCTTATCTGCATCTGCTCTGCAGATTGTGTTTTAACTGATTTTATGTAACAAGACATGCCATTTCACTCCACAGAGATAATTATCTCCCCGCTTTCATTCAGTTTCTTGGTGGCCACTGCAGTTTTAAGTCCTACAGAGCAATTATCCTTTGGCTCACCTGGACATCGTTGGTCACTGCACTTCCGGACTTCCTCTCCAGTGCCATCACACTGTTGCCCAGTCACTGCTGCCCCCTGACACACCCGGGCTCGCCTCTGCCAACCACCATCACAGGACTTAGAGCAGCCGCTCCACGGACCCCAAGGATTCCACTGGCCGTTAGCTACAACAGAATCATCCTCAGTTAGAAACAGATACTCTCGAGGCATCCAATTTGCCAATAAACGAATAGATATCAACTAAGATGATACAGCACTATGTGCGATACTTATCTTGTGCTATTCAAGCTTTTAATTAGTATGAGACATCTAAGATATTAGATTTGATTACATTTATTTCCTTTGCTATCCATGTATTCAGTTTACAGATTCAGTATGATGGTGATGGTCCAAATATGAACAAGATTACTCTGAATAATCAGGAGGATGTGTGTTTTATGGCTGAAGAAGCTTTTCTGTGAGTGGTGATTATTCGCCTCACTTTGCCAATATGAAAACGCATTTATGCTGAAGTTTCCAAAATCAGCAGCATGTTTTATGCCCTTGTAATGAACACTGTTAAATTGTGCATTAGAAAAAAAAAGAAAACAGATGCTTCCCTTCAGCAGTGTAGTAAATCACATGCCCTTGTCTGAACGGAAAGGTACAACACCCTGTGAGCAGGAAACACACTCCTTTTCATTTTAACCTACGCTTACCCCCTCCTTCACACGTGTGGGTCTATTTAATGTCCTACAACTAACCTCTGTCAGTATTGCCTCCGGAAGAAAGAAAAAAAACAGAAACCACTGTGACCTGTTGGCTAAAACTATCCGCAAGACATTGATCAATTCCCAGCAGATAGTGAAACCTCTGCTCTGGAATCAGAGCAGCTGATTCCTCAGATAGATGCATCCTCGTGTGTTTTCGAAGAGTTCATTGTGTCAGCAGTCCTGGAGAAATTGATTAAAATCCTGTACAGGCATTTATTGTAATAACTAATCAGTTTGTTTACTTTATTCTGGTTTGTTTCATATTTTACAGAATACTTGTTAAATTAAGACTAAACTTGACTATTTCTGTAACATATAGGGTTTTCCTTGAACTCCTTTTTTCTTTTGTTCCACAAAGCAAGGCACTTCCTCTAGTAGGCATGGACATCATGCCGACATGGTAAATTATGGTAAGACTGTATTGTTCTACTAATGTTTGATCTCTCACCTTGGAGACAAACAAGAATTGCTAAATACGTAGGTAGGCCTCATTAAATGAATAAATTGCATAATGCATCCTCTCACTGTGAAGCAAACAACAGCATCTCCTGGTTCATTACCATATACACAAATTGAAAAATATGCATTCACAAGCTACTTCAGTGGTCCACAAGAGTATGAGGCTGGCTGACTGGTTACACAACAGTCCCACTGACTTTCAAAATTTGAGAGGAACCTCTTTGCCACACACATACCAATGAAATGAAAAAAAAATCCCAGCTGTTTTACACTGCTGCAGTGAAAATTGCATCAGGAGATTATGAGAGTGCTCAGGCCTTTCATATGATCAGACAATTCAAAGCCTGATGGGGACCACTAAGCTGACATCTTTGAGCCTCTAATACATCTATGGTGTTGACAGACAGTTTGGACAGCTAACCCTGAATTATGAGAAAGGCATACAGTATATCTAACTGGATTTTACAAATCCAATTGATAGAGCATGGTCTTAAACATTATTCTTGATTCTTACAACACAGCTTTGATTCTTGATACAGAGCTTTTTCAGGGCACACTAGACAGAGAGAACAGCTCAGTAAAGTCCAGCTCCACATGTAATCTACAATTGATAGTAATGTTGATGGCAGTCATGATTGTAATAACGATGATGACAATATGGGACGGGCTGTTTTTCTTTGTCTCTCTTCTCCCCATTTCAAATGATAATTTCGAATTTAGACATCAAAGCGGATATAGAATTAAGAGGCTCAGGATTTTACCTGTGCAGTCAGGATTATGGCACTCTCTGCTTTCTGCCCAGTGACCGCGACACTCAGATCCCCCATGGGCGGCCGCTGAGCACTGCCTGGTCCTCTGCTGAGTGCCATTGGCACAGGTCACCGAGCAATCGCTCCAAGAGCTCCACTCCTGCCACTGTCCGTCCACTGAGGCACCAACCACAACCCAACAAGCATGTCCCAAGTGAAGGGAAAAAGAGGGCAGACAGAAATGGGAGGAGATATTCAGATCACTATTCTCTCTCAGATTGAAAGCCAATATATAACAGACATTATGTGGAAAGAAAAGAATTGTATAAATACTTGTGAATTTCGGAGAATTGCATTGCAGCTGGCTTTCTGCTTTAGTTTTTCACAGGTTAAAAGTTCTCAAAATAGCCAACGGCAAAAGGAAAATAAAACATGAAAAGTATTTCGGTAGAATATCTTCATATTAAGATTTAGATTATTAAAATATCAAAGGCACAAAGTGCAGAGTACTCAAACTGTTTGTTAGCTGCCTTTCATTTCCCTTGTCTGGGCCGAGGGAAAGCATCTGGGATTGAGTGGTTTTTTACCGAGTCTGTTACCAGAGCAAAGCTAACATTTACTGTGAGGAAAAACTCATCATCACTAATCTGCTTACCATTCATAGGCAATTGCGGGTAAGTGATTTTGACGTCAGTATTACAGTATTGACTCTCAACAGGGTTTCCTAAACCACATTATTGTGTAAGCACTATTACTTTAAATGCACCACAAACCCTGTATTCATTCAGATCATTTACTCACCTTTGCAGAACAGTATTGAATAATGATTATATATCTGTATGTAAGGTAAACTGCTTCCATCCAGAATTGATCTTTCGAAATGAGTTTATTATAATTATCTTTATGATTTGACCTTTCTTATCTATCCATCATCATGTCGTCAGGGATAATAGTTAATATTGTTATTTTTTAAATAGCAGAGGGATGATACCTGGGCATAGGGCTATGTTGCAAAGCTTAGTCTGGGTCTCAGGTCCGTCACAGGCCCTGCCTCCATGCTGGGGAGGGGCACACATCCTAGTCCTAGTGCGGTGACCTCGGCCACACGTGAATGAGCACAGGCTCCACGGTGACCACTCCTCCCATACACCGTGTACTGCGGGCACAGAAAAGGCGTCAGGCCTAATCAATGTCTCTGCCTGCGCTACAGCATAAACAAACCCATCACTAACTGCACGGAGCCATAAAGGAAATAAAATCAATCAAAATAATTTGCAACAAATCTAATGTAAATGAAACACTGAGCACACAGACAGTGTGGGGCTTCACAAACCCTCAGCCACAAGCATCTGTCACCTCTTTACATTTAGCATTCATTAGCAGACTTCAGTGTGTTGACAGTAATTATAGATGATACCTCATAAACAATACTTTATACAATCGTGCAGAATACAGTATAAGAGAAATGTCACTCTTTGACATGGCAGTTTCAACTTAATAGCAACCACAAGAAGTCAGGCTCTCTAAGTGAAGGTGAGGGTGACATGCAGCAGGTCTGCACAATTTCATAGTATGTTGAGTCTTCTTGGTTGACTGAAAATCTAATAGCAGTGGAGTCGACCTGCAGGTTAATGTGGGATGACAATGGTTCTGCAAATCTGTCATTACTCCAACATACTAATAATGATTATACACACAGCAGACATCCCCGAGCCTGGTTCCACACCTCTGAATAACCAGCCACATTTTACATTTCATTGAGTGATTGGTAATGAAATGGCCATTCAGTCTAAATATCAGGCTAGATAGCCCAAGTCCAAAAGAAAGCTTATTTTAAAAAAAGAAGAAAAAAAAGAGATAATTAATTTGTAATTTTCAAAAAGTATCCCCACAGCACATGTGTACGTCTGTGCAAATAATGCTAGAAAGGCTCCCAAAGCTTGCAATTATTTTTAAAATAATTCTTAATCCCATGTGGCATGTTGTTATTTTTGGATGCTTGGGACATACTGCTACTACAATCATTCAATCAAAATATTAAAACCTACATTAGAAAAATACATGAAAAACAACATCAATAAGATGTCCCATTTTCAAAGTTTTGATCTTTATATAAACACAAATTTTATTAACCTTTTTTAAAAGAATATTTTTGGCATGATTTGAGTTTCTGATGATTCCCTGCATTCCCCTGTATGCTTATTTTACATCACTGCAGATCATTTTCTAACAGGTTTATCTCTGAAATATAATGCTACTGATAAATTTGTCATTCTTCTTCATCTCAGTAGCTTATCAAATTATTATAGAGGTGTTGACAGGAGGTCATGACAAAAGTGCAGCTTTAAAGCCATGTTTTTTCTCCATTTTTTTAAAACAATGGCTGGCAAAAGGCATCATTCCTCTCACATTTTGATTTTGTGTGTAAGCTTAACTGGATTCTGGTTGACAGATGGTGCGTCTTCATAGAACTGCAGAGAATATTTGCTGTTGGCTCAGAGTTTTACTTTGGAGAGGGAAATATGGAAATCAGAGAAGCAGACAGAAGTAAGATACCTCCTGTCTTCTCTTGGCACTTGCAGTGTTCCAAATCGTTCACAGTGATATGAAATGATGAACACACCTCTTTCAAAATGTGAAAGTTTAACCCTTGATACTAGCCTCTGAAGCAACTGCTGGCTTCTTGATCTCATAGATAAAGTACATTTGCTGACAGAATTATAAGCTCCAAAATGAACTTTGGTTGGATGGAGATTGTATCAAATCCAAATCACAGAAGTATGTGTTGACTAAAGATATGTCGTGCACAAAACAATTATAGCAGCTAAGATGGTGCACACGATTATGCCAGGTAAATGACAGTGTTTTAATATACATTTGAGGCCATTCCAAGATTGAGGCCATTCCAAGATTGAGCCACAAAGTAAAGGGCAGACTGTATGAAGATTAGCTGCGGACACAATTTATCTGATAGCCTTTTATCATCTGTTGATTGCAAATGGAATTGCCTGACTACTTTGTGCACAAGGAATTGATGGTTCCTCTTCAGAGGGGTCTCTATCCACAGCTTGCGCAGAGGCTTAAAGTTACTGCAGCACAATAGTTGGATCTCAGAATCAGTCGCAGAGTAGTTGGATGTTGGGATCAAGCTGATGGTCCACCACGAGGCGAGCTACTGTCTGTCCCAGCCCCCTTCCCCTAGGCCCTGCTTTGATGCTCTTAGCTAAGTGTCCCACGGTGGCCAAAGCATTTACTTTGCAAAATTCGAGTTCAAAGCAGGCACAGACACCACAGCTAGCAATGATGGAATAGGATTCCTCTTCTTTGTGTGTTTTCTCTCTGAGCTGCAGCCATTTATTTAGAGGGACAGCCATGAGCAATCGCATTATGGTGCTAGAGGTGAAATTCTTGAACCAGCACAAGATGGTGGACAAAAGCGAATGCATTTCACAAGAATGTTTTCATTAATTTGTGGTAAGCTGAGATTTGGTTGGCCTTCTCACTCATATTTTTTCATACCAGCGAGGTTTTACCTTTTTAACCTGCCAAAGTGTGCCAAACTGTATTGACCATACAGTATTTATTTTGTTGTTTAGTTACATCTCTTTTTTGTTACAGAGCAATCCTACAGTCAACTCCACACTAGGGAAACATTGGTTCTTCTTTTGACTACTCATAAAGCTGCAGTTCAAAGGAAAAAGGGAAACAATCAAGCTGCAATACTGCATTTGGCTCTTACAACAGCACATTCACAATGCCAAAAATAAAAATTAAAAACACAATCCTTAATGAATTGTTTTGGTTCTCTGGTCACAACTCACAATCAAAATTAAGCATTTTAAAATACTGTGCCAACAGAAAAAGTCTGTTCATACTTGTACTCAAATTGCAACTTATTATTGTTTCTTTGGTAAATATTAAAAGAATAAACTTTTCCAGTCTTTGCCTTTGATTTACACTCTTAATAAATTTGGTATATTTCCAACATGATTGTCAGTTTTGTGCAACTGTGTTCTAAAAGCACTGGACCATTTTCTATTCTTCAGACATCAGGCAACATCTAAGTGATTAATATGTCATATTTTTAGACTGAACTCTCCAGAGTTTTCTGCTGATAAATATATGCTTTTGTAGATACCTGTCATTTGTTGGCCTATGTTTTGTATCCATGGAGGATATTGCTTCTTATGTTAATTACCCAGTTTTTTCTTCTGCTTATTTTCATAAAATCATTGCTGCAGGTGATGCAAAACATATTAAATCCTGCATACCACCCAAACATACCAGTTTATAAGCAGGTATTTAGTAAAGCAATAATAAAGACCATTATGAATTGACTCAGGTGTTCAGTATGTCAATTGGTGATACTCTTTTCTAAATGCAAAAATATAAAGTGTTGTTGCATGTTCAAGCTATTGGAATGGTTTAACTTCTATGCAACAGATAAGGTGGCATTCTTCTATCTATTTTACAATTATGTTGCATAAAACTGCACTAGCCATGTTCATAGCAGTGAAGAAAACAGCCATTTTCAATGATTTCAATAGTATCTGTGCATGGCAGCTACAGTAACGTTATGGTTCAAGTAACTATAGTTAAACCTGCACTAACATATTTATTGGCCACTTGGGGGCATTTAAAATGATCTGTAAACACAACACTAACATTTTATCTCACCTTATAAATTGATATATGGCACTTGTTAGCAAACCCTCCTTTTAGCTTTGTTTTTGGTCTACTTTCCTTACCAGAGGAAAATATCTGGCTGCTTAGCTGATAAATGTTCCACTATCCTTACAAGCTAGCCACTAAATTTGTCCACTTGGCGTTTGGTGGTGCAGGCAGTGTACAGTGCATTTTGGAGCTTTTTTGTTGTGATTAGCTGCCTGCCATGAGAGTGGTGAGAACCAAATCAGTCAAAGTTGTGGACTAAAACCAAAACAATGAGCTGAAAGATGTTAAAACTGGAACTACTGGAAGGACAACTGATAATATTGATTATATCCACCTTAACTATAGGTAACTAAAACTACTTGGTTAAAAGTTGTTTTAGTTGCCTATAAAAGGAGGATAGTTATGTCATGATTATATATTAACAAAGTCCAATGTTAATTGTTAGTATGAGAGTTTAAGTCAGGGGCAATGCCTTTCCAACTTCAACAAGCTTTATTCTATGCAATAAAAACATCTCCCTAATCTTGTATTTGCATTGAATGATGGCATTTGACATAAACAGCGTACTGCAAAAATATCAACACAATTGATAACAAGTGAGCTGCTTTCCTTCTACAAAATGTGTGATGTAGAATTCAAAAAGACATAACAAATATCCCTAGGTGCTACCTGTTGGGTTAAAAAGGGGGACTGGCATCATAAAGCAGAACTGTATTTTGGCATGTGCACTGTGTTGGATGTATTGCAACCAAACTTGTAGGGAGGCCCATAATTTATAACAGCATGCCCGATCTCAGCCTGCAGCGCCTGAAATATTGTTCACAGTTTATGTTGATATTTTCAGTAATGATGATTGAAAGATTGGGGTCCTTCTTTTTAGACTGAAAGTGATGTCTCTAAATTAGGCATACTCTGTTTTAGAAATATCTTTCCACTTTGGCATACTACAAGCTGTTTGAAGAAAGTGAATCGATCAGTCTGCCTTAAAGAATATTAGATATATACCCCGTGCTTCATGTGGAACCATGCCAGTTGGGATTTTTTTCCCCATTTGTTTCCATAACTCAGTGAGGTTAGTGCTTCATCAGCTCAATTTTAGAGAACGACTTGCGAAAATATGCTATGATCCCAGTGCTAGGTTTTTAATATAAATGAGTGAAGAGAAACACCATTATTTGTCAGATATTACAGACAATTCAATTTAATGAGGCTGCAAGACTATGATCTATCTAAAAACTCATGAGACAATACAATAAATTAGGAATAATGGCATTTTGGAAATTACAAAGACTTTCATCTGAACTCTCCCTCTCTCATTTTCAGTTAAAATTAAAAGTTCTAACAGTCTTACTCTTGTGAGAAAAGTCAACATGGCTTTGGAGTTTTCCCAGAGCTTTATGGCCCAGTTATTTGGTGATAAGTGTTTCTGCATTATTATGTGAAAGAAAGTGCTAGATCCACAATTAGCCACAAGCAAACACTTAATGTCTACAGGTCTTGAGATAACTCAAGGGCAAAAATAAGTTCATATGGGCAGCTCTGTACGTTCTGGTTCTAAATGAATAATTATTGCTCATGCAGATTGATGCATATACCTGGAATTGGGCTATGTAGCTTGTTTTTTTCTGGAGGGATAGAAGCTTTAATGCACTCTGAATTAAATATGAATGGTCAGAGTGGAATAATACTCAGGCTGCTCTTTTGAAATGACTCCTTTTCTAGCTATCTCTTAGTGTCCACACACAGTAAGAGGACGATCCTTTTGAAAACTGCCAACTTCCCACTTGCTCATGCCACATCTAAAAATGAAGCACAGTACACCATAGATCAGAATGTTAGGGGAATGCAGCTCAAAGTAGTTTTGATCAGCTATAATTACAGTATGTAGACTTTGTGGTACAGTCACAGAAGCACTCATCTTAACAGCACCTCAACCAAATACCTTGACTCAACATAGGTTCCAAATCTCATCAGTAAATCAACATAATTACATAATCACAATCCCAAAAATGGATAATGGACTTGTTTAGAACGACACAGTGTCCTTCCTGATGCATACAGACAAATATTAGCGCGTTGCAATCACCAGTCAGAATAAGCATCTGATGCTGATACCTGACTACCAGTGACTCATCTGCTATGCCATCATGGGTTGAGGAAGAAATGCCTTACAGCATGTTTGAAGAAACGCAGCCAAGCGATTTTAGAATTCACTGCTGACCTTCAAGGAAATGAAGCTGACGACATATCAGTGTCTATTGCTCCCCAAGCTCAGTGCAGACCACATGTCATAAACCATTTCAATGCTGATGAATTGCCTTACAGTTACATGAAATGGAAAACACAAAAGTGATCATGAAAAATAAACCCACATTTACAAAATAACAAAGAAAGAAAGCATCAGATTAATAGTAGTAATAACTGCAATAATGATAATAATACATTATTAAATAGACACATTGAAAAGTCTGTTAAAACACAGCAACACATTTCCTCCCATGTAAACAACAAATGAGCAAAACATTCATATTCAAGAATCTGCGGCTAACACTACCTGGACAAGGGGCAGTGTTATTGCAAACCCTTGATTCTCTTAAAGGGCCGCTGCAGTGTGTTCCGTATGGTGAGACACATGTTCTTGTTCGCACCTGCGACCCTTGACCGCATGTTACAGAGCATGAGCTCCACTGGGACCACTCCTCTGCACCTGATTCACCTGTGTGGGAGAAGGGTGACACTAGTTAAATGCAGCAATATGGTCCTGCGGCACGGCTAACGGGGCAGGGTGGGGCAAGGTGGGCAAGGGTTGAGTAAAATGGGGAGGGGCCAACATGAGTCACGTTGGGGTGAGGTGGGGTCTTTAAGATTTACAGGAACACTATTGTACACTCTATACTACCTTTATGTGATCTTTGATAAATACTGAATTGGAAGCATAATTCTTTTAACTAATGATTCATTTATAGGCAGCACAATTAAGTGTTTTGCATCTGCAAGCACTGAGTAGCTGCATTAACAATGGACAGATGTGTAAATTAATCAGGCTTTTTAAAACAAATCTAAATGTGCATTTATGCAAAGATCACAGAGAAGGCATAGCTTTGATTATAAAAATGAACAGTAGACAGGGTTGCATTCTAACTGTTTCAGTTCATTTTTTTAAAGAATTCATGCATTTCAATGAAACAAAATAATATGCTTAGACAAAATGAGAAAATCACTATAAATAAACAAAACTTCATAAGAACATGATAACATGCAAGAAAAGCGACATTTGAGAAAATAAAATGGAACTTTAATGGGTGTTAGTTCAGAGAGAGGTCTGAAATATGGGTCCCCTTGCACTGCGGCAAACTATCTAGTTTCCTTGACAACAGTAGAGCAAATTCTGTATTTTTTGACAGTGATTTCAAATAATTTTCTAATCCTAACCTATTAACTACCAGGGGTGGTTAGCTGATTTTATTCAGCAGATTACAGCCATTTTTATGTGTTTGAATGTGGCTCAAAGCAGACTGTTTTCAGGATATTCAAATTTCAATTTTGAATGCCGAGATGTAGTTCAGTGCTGGATAAAAGTAAATGTAAAACATACACAAGAAGAATAAATTATATTGCCATGGTCCAGGCTATGGAGCCGAAATGGAAGTTTTGGCAAATAGACTTTTGAATAGTTTAACTCTGCATTCACACATATTATCACTAAATAATCATATTGCAATTGTAAGATTAGTAGAAAAAGGACCATGGTTGTTACATTAATCTCTTTTGGTTGAATTCAAAAGATTAACGAACAGAAACCAAATTGAGTATTTCTATCTTCATGGTCCAAAAGGGTCAAATATCAAAAAGTCATGAAATGCTAAATAAAGCTGTATATTATGATGAGGCAGTGAGGTGAATTCCAAATCAATGGTAGCCTATATGAGAGAAGAATAAATTATTCGGTGACAAGGGAGTGAACAATCAAATTCCTACATCTAAGTAGTCACCGAATAATTGATGTTTGATTATGTTAAACCCTCAGGTGAAGTATTCATGCATTAGAGGAATAATTTAATACAGAAAGGAATACTTTCAATTGCAGCTCTGAATACATTTATGTCATTGGAAGTCATCAAATCATGTTGGAATTTTAAGCACAATATGCTTTAAAGTAGTTTCTCAGCATGTAGCATCAACACATAGTTTCAGCCAAATAGGGATCTAAACCCTGCCCTTAATTTTGCAGATCATAAAATAGACTGAAAGGTGGATCAATTTGTTAAATGAGGCAGTACAGGGAGAGTAAATTGTGTGAGAATGAGAAACAGAGAAGCACAGCGATGCGACTTGACAAGGAAACAACATATGTACAGCGTTGTGTAAAATGGGAGGTGTTAATGAGCATATGTTAGTACCAGTATATATGTATGGAGTGTTGCAAATTAAAATGGTAATGAAAGGAGTTTTTAAACAATGACAGCAATTTCAATGGGACAACACATGGAAAAAATCAAAACATTTCCCAAAAATCAAAATAAAACTTAAAAAAAAAAATCTCAATAACGGCTAAATTTAAACCCACCCACTGAACAAAAAAGGTGTTTTCTAGATATAATAAAACATAAATCAACTAAATAATGAAAGCAAAATTAAGGTTTTGCTGTGGAATTGCTATCACTTATTTCAATACTCTCTCAATTTATTAAAAATGCTAAGGTGGTAGGTTACAAAAGTCATTATGAATTTAATTCATTTCTGTTTTTAATTTTTTGGATGCTACATTTGATTAAGCCACATAGCTTCATTTTATCTCTGAGGGCAGCATCTATCAGTTCATCTTTTGCCAAGTATGTGTTTCATATTTGGCTGAAGGGGTGGGTTTTTTTTTTTTTTTTAATCATATGACATTTAATTGATCACGCCTTCGAGGAAGTGATTAACTGCATCAGGGCCTTAGTTTAAAACTGCTATTTAATTAATGTTCTATGAATATACTGTATGAGCAATCCACTTGCCAAGTCACTATGTGACAATAAAACAAACAGACCCACAAAACCCAATTACGTTCTATATTCAAAGTAAATACTCATAGAGAAATGGGAAATTTATCTTCCTAGTTCATATGTAGCAATAGAGAATGAGTAGGAAAAAATAATAATGCAAAACATTTCCACTTAAAAGGTGCAGTACAAGAGAGAGCATGCATGATGAAATTAAGTTTAGTTAAAAAAATAAAGTAAAGAAACATAACTATTGTATTACCAGTTTGTGCCATAAATTTAGCAGATTCAGCTTGCTCCTGCAGGGCCTTTGTGTCATGAACTGATCTTGGCCGCTGACTTTTTACTGTATGCTCTCCGATCATTCCATATTCTATGGGACAAAATAGAGGTTCATATGAAAGCTAGGCTTAAACATGATCTTCTGAGAACAAAAGCTTATTACATACTGTTTTTCAGGATGTTCGAAAACAACTGCAGTACATGGCTAGAAACAAAGACCACACAAGTTTGTATTTAATTTGTCCTTTACTCTAGGGCATAGAACAATGCAAAGAATTTATAAGGGTGAGTTGGAAGTATTAATTGAGCTTGAAAGCACAGCGTAGACACATAGCAAACATGCAAATAAACTCACACCGGTTTTAAGACTCTAACACTTCATCAAACCAGCTCCCTCCCTCCCACCCTCCTGCACACCCAGAAAAGAAAAGAAAAGAAAATGAAAGTAAAAATGTGTAAGCCATCAGAAAGCCACAGAGGAGGGGGTCATGGACATAACATGCTATTGATCCACATGTCATCTTTGTGGGATTTCTTTTTTTTGGTTGACCAAGTCCAAAATATTGTGAGTAAAATTAGACAAATGTATTCTGAGCTGTATTCATTACAATGCATGCCCTCTTTGTTTCCCATAAAAGGGACAAAGAGACTCTGACACCACACTGAGAAAAGTGATGTTATATTGCATTGCATAGTTAAGAATTTGCATCAGCTGTTTTAAGTGAATCTGACACACTGTAAAACAACATTCATACTTTACTCACTTAAATAGCTCATGCAAATTGTTTTACCTGCTTGTTTTTATTGAAAGCTGGCATTACTTTTGGCAGTGTGGTCCTAATGAGGTGATTTTATCATTTGCAAATAGGCAATGCAGGTGATGCATCAACAACAGATTCACACATAGCTTATGTTAGTACATTAGACAATACAATGCATCAGCCATTGATAGGGAGGATGTTTAAATCATCATTTCTAATATAGTTGGTAGCCTCAGTTTCCTGGACTCCCTACAGCAGACTGTAAGCCTAGAAAGACTGACCTTCCTCGCAGTGAGGCCTAAAGGAGGAAATCTGTCATCTCATCTGATCATGTTCCACTGAAAGCTCAAGTTTTATGCCTAATTATACAGGAAATCACTTGACTGTAAAAGAAGACAGTTGTCTGATCCACGCATCAGACAACTGGCATTAACCAAATCAGATCAACAAATATGTTCCATGATTGGATTAGGCAAAATAAATTAATGAATTAAGACCCAGAAAAAGTGGCTCTGGGTTTTCAGCTACATTCAAACAGCATCTCTTCCTTGTATAGCATGAAGAAAACTGTGTTTGAGTTTGCATTAAAAAATATGTGTATAGAGGATATAAGAGGGGATAATGAAAAGAGGGAAAGTCGGCAGATAGAAACAAACATCACAGCGTTTTGATGCCGATTGGGACTTTCAGAACCATGACCATACAAAGTAACAAGCTTCAGAAGCATGTTCAAAAGTCTTCTAGTCTGATTTGATTGTGTCCACATCTGTGTTGTTCAAATTAAGCAGAAAGCACAGTGTGAACTCCGCACTGGACAAACAATGTGCAGGTACACTGATGGTCAGACAATCAGCAGGCAGTTGATCTAATGTTTAGTTACTACTGTAGATTCTTTGACATGTTATCTCTTTACTGTGTTTTCATGCTCTACCCTGTGGTGTCTTGGATCATGAACCCATTCCCCATTCGGCAGAAATAAAAGGACCGTCTGATTTAGTCAGCCTGAATGTCTGCTACTTTGCAGGGAATCATACAAAAAGCGGGACACGCTGCTTTTTAATGAACTTATACAAATGAAACTAAAAGCTAGTAGCACTTTCATGCCACTTGGCTCTGTGGGGTTGGATGGATAAAGGGGCATGGCTTCTTTTAATGCTTTTACTTTTTATTATCATCCAATGTTTATAATGAAAAAAGTTGAAAGTATGTTGTAGAAATCATCATATAGACACTCATACTGTCATGTTTTCCATTGCATAGCAACAGTGTTAGAACCTACAGAGCTTCACATTTGTGATTTTCAATATTAAACTGAAAGAAAATAATCCCAAGCTATCGCTCTGTTCTATTATTTACATTAAGAAAAAACATAAATGTGAATAAACTGGTTAGTAACATACATATATGAACATAGATGAAGCTGGAGGCTATTGTTCTTTTTAAATACTAATCAATGTGACTGACTTGACAAATAATTGATAATAATTCTCTCATACCTTTGAAAATGACCTGCCTGTGCAAAACATTGATCAACTCAGTCCATTAAACTGTGATATTAGCCCTGCAGTCAGTCACATGTAATCTAATCTAGCTCCCAACAGCTCATGATGAACAATACAACAAAAGCGTTGCAACATGAGAGAGATTATAAAAATGTCATTAAGATGTCAGTGAGAGACAAACTGTCATTACAAGGCAAACTTTTAAATAGAAGTGTTTCATCATCATCTTTTCATGACGAATGTTTGAGTAATTATGTTTACATCAGTCTGGACAGGAATCTATTATTAAGCTCAACCTGCTAGTACACAGATAAGAATTGGTTAATTTAGTGCGTAAGGAGTTCCTATTTTAAGTGTATGGAACTGGAGTCACTTTTAATGCCTTAAAGCCAAGATGTTAATCCAAAACACTGTGGTTCAGATGGCCTGAGGTTGAATGAAAAAGATCACGATGTCGAAACATGACACCAGAAAAGTACTGAAAAATAAGCACAACAGTTTAATTGAACTACCAGGATTATATTCAAGCCTGTGGCTACATAACAGTAAACATGAGAGACAAACCAGAATTTTAATAACTGCTGGGGCAGGCTGTTGTCATTTGTCAAAGCAGCCCAAAACAGGGTGTCTTAACTGTATTACAAGGCAGAAAGTACAGATGATGCATTTATCATGTCATTACTTGGAAACATTTGCTCTGTTTGAGGCAGCATAATCTTGAAGTTTTGGCCAGTATTCACAACTTTTAAACTGTGTGTTTTAAAATAAATTAAGACGGATGAGGTGTCTGTCCTTCATTCAGGATTAAAGAGAATACTTATTGACATCCATCAACCATCATGCTTGAACAAAGGAGAGACAATGCCATTCAGGAAAAATCCATCACTGTTAGTCGCCTTTCTGTTTGTGCACCGAGTGATTCATTCACTTTGTTTTGCATGCACACAACCTCGATGGCATGCATCACTGACAAAGCATGCGTTTTTGGACTAAGAATTAAAAATTACTTTTCTGCAACTGTTACAGTGGCTATTAAATTTAACAGAATTGACCAAATCGATGAATCAGCCTACCCAATGTGTTTGTGGAGGATTAAATCTATTTGTCTAAAATAGGGAGCCGGTTTGCTCAGATGACCTTGGCAGACAGATCAGCAATAACCACCGTTCCTTCCAGAACAGGAATCATCCTTTTAGCACAAGGTCAAAGCTGTGCACCCTGTTACTGAAATAATTTAAAAATTCAAAATAATCTTAAACTCTCTGGATCCAAATGTTGTTTTTTTTCACAAATGGCTCTTACAACTAGACAGTACATCCATGAAACATTTACAAAGAGTATTCATAGTGTGTGTAGATACTGTAATCGAAATGCAGTGAATGTACAGCATATTTACTGAACAAAGTGGGGCTAAAGGCCACCATTTAAATCACAACCTGTCATCATACCGGACTATAATGGTTGTCTTTTTTATATGGATAGTGTACATGGAGTAGGCAGGAGTACCGGTCAAATATATACTTACATACATACTAACTGTCTCTTAACCTCCCCTTTCATAGACTCATATCCAAACAATATATTATAAGCGTCTAACCATCTGGTGTCTACATTATTTCCTCTGTGCAATGTCTTTTCCTTTACAATGCCAACTCCATCAAATGCCAACTCCATCAATCAGTCCTAAGTATTTTGTACTGTAGCATTGAGGAAATTACTCAGCTGTCTCCTTGAGATTATAATAACATAATTTTAGAGAAATATAGTTGTCAGCAGTTTCACGGATGATTTTTGAGACTCTCTATAGATATACATGAACCAAAATGGCTGTTTGTCAGTTACAGCGCACATATTTCATGATTTTAGCTTTAGATTAAAGTCTGTTGATAATTGAAGCATTCAAGCAGGTCAAACTTAATGAGGCCAACATCTTTGTTAGCTATGAAATACCATTTTTTTGACTTGTTTTGTTTGACACATGTAAATCATAGACCCAAAAGTTTCAGGAAACACCCATTGATTTACCAATGTCACGCAAAACATTAAATCTACAATATGCAAAAATTTCCAGTCACTTAATTCACACACAAGGACACACAAATTAATGCATACACATTTCTCCTGTTCCTTACATGTCACATTTTTTAAAAGCTCCTAATTCGCTAAAGCAAGAAGCAGAATTAGCACCTCATTCAGTAACACTTAGCAACATCAAACCTGCAATTACTTGCAAAAAAGTGCAAAAAAAAAAATCTTTTAAAAGGTGCGAGCAAAGGCTGCTTGCTGCCACCGTGCTGTGCTGTCAGTTTATAAAGGCAACCGTTTCACCTGCTTGTCAGCCATTATCAACAAAGCAGCTGATTAATAAAGAGGTGGGGAATGAGATTAGGCTATTTTAAGAAAAAATACCTTGCTCTCAACTTTAAGAAGCTAAAATGATTGGTCAACTATTCTCATGAGTCAGACTGCTTTGCAAGTTGATCTTGCCATGAGATATGCCTCGCCACTCTACAAAGAAAAAGGAAAATCACTCCTCAGCTTTGGAAGTTGATCTCTAGGGGGGCATCTGTTAGCAAAGCGGGTGCTGCATGCAGAAACAGAAACAGCAATGGCAGCTATGGAGAAGCCAAATAAGTGAATATATGTGGCTAACATATAGCTAAATGTCTGCTCAGATTAATAGCATCACAGGTGGAACAACTTAGTCACCACTGGGCTGTGACCTCAGCAGGTGACAATAAATGAGGGGCATAACAGAAGGATACTGAGGCTCATAATTTGAGTTAACAGTGTTACTGTATGTGCTGTGGCTCACACATGCCTTCATCATAATGTCAAAGGTGTGCAAACATGGATAGTGCTGGACAGTATCTTCCTGCACATGCCAAACTATTTATGTGAGCCTGATTTGGTGGCTCAAAAGCTTTACTGACCCATCACAGCTCAATGATGCTTTCAAGCTTAATTAGTGACCATATTTACAAAGATATTCACGCTTGATTTAATTAATGCCCCACGACTAAGTACATGCAGTACACATTACAAACAAATGAAGGCACAGCACACAATCAAAGAGAATGAAAGTTCCCTGGGTCCATGACCTTTGTCATCACTGAGACTTTGATCCACTGCATGCAGGGAATTTTAAGCTTAAGCACTGGCAGTGATCACCACAGCCACAGAGAGTCCAATGGAAGACATTTCATTTCCAGGTTCATCTTCACTGTGTGGACACGTTCCATGTGTAATTCTATTGAAAGGCAGAAAAAGCCAGCCCCATGTCCAATGACTGATGTGTCTAACCTTGCATGAAATGAGCCTTTACTCAGAGGCCCCTATGAGTAGCTTCTATCAGGGGCGCTCCGCTTACTGCCCCTCCATGCATTCCTGCCTGACTGACTGACTGTCACAAATGTAGCTCTTAATGAGAGGCACTTCATTACCACTGCACTTTGAAGAGTGTAAGTTCCCAAAATAGAGACAAGCTTACAGTCCACGCAGCCCAGGAAGAGGGATACCTCTCTATCTCATGCTTGCCTTTGATCCATTTCTCAACAGCTGAGCTACTGAGGCTGGCAAATTTTTGTCATATGTTGTAATATTTCTGGGTTTGTAAGGTGCTTGAAGTACATTTTTTAGATACTGGACTTCTGTTTGAGTCATGATTTACAATGGAAATACATAAAACATATGGAAAAATGCCAAACTATAACAACAGGTTAATTAATTAAAAGGTAAAATAGGACCACAGGCTAAAACACTGTTTGTTCCCAGGAGGTATTAAAAGCTGAACATCAATGCAGAAAAATGATTAATAATTTTCTCTGCAAAAAAATAAACATAATAATTACAATTGCCAACAGGTATATTACAAAAGAGAGATAAAGAAAAGTTGTAATAACAAAAACACATTCCAGAGGAAAGCAAAGAATAACATCAGTCATTATGTGTCACAGTCAATTACATAAAAACATTACATAAAAAACATCAAATATACATTTATTCATAAGTAAAGTACATATTTTACTACTATTTATTCCAACATTTTAGAGGCATGTGACAGGACAGCATATTCTATTTCCTCAGACTGAGTATCAATGATTTTGACAAAACTGTGAAAGACTACTTTTCAATGTAAAAAATAATAATAATGATTATTATGATGATGGTGATGTAATGATCATGGACTATATTTTAGCTGTTAAATACACTTTGACATCCAAAGTGACTCTTAAATGTTACTTCACCCTTAAAAACAGACTACCATTCAGAATAAATCAACTCAGATGTCCTCAATGTATCTCCTTACAGCCATTATACGATCCCTTCACTATTGGTGGTACCATATGCTTGAGCCAATCTAAAAAACTCAATTAGTCCTTCATTAAGAAAATGAGGGGGTTGCACGGAATCAGATACAAATTACGAATTGTCCTCTGAGACCATACAATTATCCATCATATTCCTTCTGCCATCTGTTTGCTTCCTGTTGACTCTCCTAATGACTTAGATTGAAGCCAAATTAGAATTCTGTGCAACTGCCACTGCACCTCATTGAAAAGTCATGTGAACTCGCCTAAAAATGGACTCAGACAAGTGCTCAGAATACAGTCTGTTGTAAGCAGGGAGGATGTATTTTGTTTTACTGATGCGCAGGCAAATGAGCAGCTACTGGAGATCGCATTGATAATTTACAGCACAATGCTAAATCACAAGGTTATTGAGCAGTACCTCACAAAGCAACCTAGATGGAGCTCTGACGTTATCAAAGCACTGCATCAAGAAGCCCTGTTGCTGGGTGCCGTGAGCAGATCATTCCTGCTCTTTTCCATACACTTCAGGGACCGGGCTTCAGCAGTCTGTTTTCATACCATTTCAACTCATCCAAACATAGATAAATGTAATCTCTTCTCCATCAAAAGCCACACCGTTTAGATGCATATTCCACAGTCTAAGCATTATACTACAATGAACTACCACCTCAAGAATCATCCAGAGCATCATCCACATCACCGTGGCTGTAAATAAGTGCTTGCTTATAAATCCCTGGAAAGTAGACTTCATTTTGTTTTAAATAAGAGGGGGAAAAAATGGGAAACATCAACAAATGAAGATACCCCTTTCCTTGTCATCTACTCTGAGGTTTTCACAAAGATGTACACTCTGCATGATAATGTGAGCGACGTGTCGTGCTTTCAGTTCAGCTGCATGATGCTATCAGAAAATGGATCCGCCTATGGAGCATTTTAAAGTGAAAGCAATGCCAAGATTGCAGCATATAACTTGCAAAATCACCAGCCTTTTCAAAAAGCGACACTGCTGAACCACCCGTGACTAAAAGTGGGGCTGCTGCAGGGACACAACTGAAAGGACTACTGTGCGCTGACAGAAACAAGGATGGAAGCGGATTACTAATGAAACCAGTTCAGAAAGAAGAGTCAGATTACATGAATAGTATAGAAACTACACATTAAACACAAAATGAGATGCTGAGGCTTTCTCAAATCTGGGGCACTAGTCTCATGCTTACAGTGTTTAATGACGTTTTTTCTTATCAGTTTTGGTCAATCGGCTCAAAACAAAGGATTTTTTTATACCAGGAGGATATGATCTTGATATACTGTTGTGAATTTAGCATAATTACCCTTTGAAGTGCTTGTCTATTATGCTCCTGCTAAGGCACATTGGAAAACTATGGAAGCAGCTTTTGGCATCAATATAGAAACACACAACCCCAGTAGATGACCTGGCAGTCACACACACTGCCAAGCTCAACGCCACCATGCCAAGCAATGCATCTGTCAAGTGAGAAACATGACACATTTTTTAGCACCTTTGCAACTGCAGCCAATTTTTAAAGAGCATACCTTGTCCTTTTCTGAGCCATTTTGCTTGGCATACCAAGTAGTGACCTTCGATTTAATAGAGTCATGGTTCGGCGTTCATGGATATTCCTCACTAATAAATGGAAAATGATACACCCAAGAAATTAAAGGAGCAAAACACAATATGTAGACTGTGTAGCCATGGAAGCAAATGTGGAAAGATGACCATATTTCGTAGCAAGATAAATCATTTCCAACAGCCCCTAATGAGACTTTCATAATTCATGCTGTCAGCTTTTCCACAGCACCAATCATGTCTGATCCTTTTGCAGTGGTAAAACCCACTGCTTCAGACTGCCACCCTGCATCTATCAGCACAGGGAACATTGTGTCATATGCAAGTTACTCATGAGGAAGATGCCTGCAACATGCCCTGTCTTGGCTCATTGACTAAGCTCATGTTAAAGCAAATACCCTCTCCAAAATAATTACAAGGACACAGTGGCAATGCTGAAATGTCCTCAGACAAGAGCACAACAGCAGCACAATGGGATTTTTATTTAATGGATTCTGATGCCAAGTTGGGGAACATGAGAGCCATCACAGTTATTACAGGTTTCAAAGCTATGCATGGCTGCACTAGATTGTTATCACTGTTTGTTTGTTTTGTTTTGTTTTTTTTAACTTTGTACATACATTATTTGGGCTACCTGATTTTTGCTTAACTATTCCCTTTTTAAAGAATTTCATATTTTGATTTTGTTCAATTTTGAAGCACTGGACACTGCCTCGTGTAGTGTTGTGGTATTTTAGTACCAAATACAGTATTGTTTGTTTTTTGGTTAGCATGGATGACTCTTAAGTAAGAATCAGCTAAAAGAAAGAATACAAGGACTTTCCTTTATCCATATATAGTATACAATACAGTATGTAATCATTTTTATTAGCAGATTGCCTAATTGTTTTTATTTATTCTGAGCAATGACAGAGTTGAATTCCCACAATCTCAGAATGTTCACAGTCCTCTCACCTGTAGTATTTTTTATTCTTTATTTAGACTGTTGTAAAGAGTCCAGGGACGAAGAGAATTGGAAACAGAGGAGAGAAAACTCTGCAGGGATTTAGTCCCAGGACAAGGAGAGCATTTAGTTCAAGAGGCAGGGGATTTAACCACTTGATGATCTCTGGAAAGCCAGAATATTCCAGAGACAAACACACCAAACAATGTGTCTATGTTATGGGTGTAAATCTGGCACAGGGCATTTGTGAAATATTACTTTTAGTCTTTCCTGAAGTTATTATGAAAAAGATTTTTGGAGAAGCAAGGTCAAGTAGCAAGGTCATCTGAATAGACAAATGCTTTTATCTCACAACAACCTCTAACTTTATATTATATCTCTGAAGAGATGCACTGCACTGTCTGGCCGAGCATGATGCACTTTTAATGCATATATTCAAAGTCTTATTTTTCACACTTTTGCAGGCCTATGTCAAAGAGATGCTAATAGTGGTGGAAGAAGTATTCAGATCCTTTACCTAGGTAAAAGCACCAATACAGCAATGTAAAAATACTCCATTACAAGTAAAAGTCATGCATGAAAAATCCTACTTCGGTTAAAATGGAGCTGTTAACAACTCATAGACATCTGAAATGTGACCCCAACTACACACTGCTTTTTGTAAGACATCAAAAGTCAAAAAGGTTGAAAACCACTGGTTTAATCTTTAACAATGTGTTGTATTTTAAAAGCTTGTTATATTATTCATTGTGTCAAATCTTCATCTGAAAAGTAACTGAAACTGTCAAATAAATGTAGTGGAGTAGAAAGTACAATATTTCCCTCCGAAATGTAGTGGAGTGGAAGTATAAAGTAGCATAAAATGGAAATACTCAAGTAAAGTACAAGCACCTAAAAATTGTACTTAAGTACAATACTTCAGTAAATGTACTTTGTTACTTTCCACCACTGGATGCTAAGTACCAGTAATAGAGCAAAAAGGATTATCTTAATTTTAAATAATGCTGAATAATGCTGTTGAAATTATGCTGAGTCTTTGGAAAATGATTGTAATTACTGCAGGACAAAGTAATCAGAAAAAAAGGAAGGACACATTAAAAATTTGGAGTAATTAATTCATGATGTTTTTATTTTTCTATCCTGAACAAGGCTCAGGTTATGATCCACTGGAAGCCTTTAGAATCATCCTGTAAAAACAAGAGCAATAAAAGGAAAACATTTCCATTCATTTGCAAGTTTGTAATTTTTGGGTCTTTCTTCTTGACTATATAAAGGCCATGGTGTCAACCAGATGCAAAGTGATGTCAAAAAAACCCACTAAAAAAACAACACTGCGTGGCATAAATGCACCATTCATTCATCAACAGAAACAAGAATAAACACTAATGAAGTTGCGCCATTTTTCTTGTCTGACACTAACAAAGATGTTTCCTGTAGTCTTTCCGGACATTAACTGGATTATCAAATGCATCATTTACACACAGATTATAATGGAAATTAGGCTCCTGTGATTTGTTAATCAAACTATTGCCTCAGTGTGGGTATTTACTTTGATATGGTTACAGTGCACTATAACAGTATCAAAGTAAATATCCATGTGCATGTAAATAAATAAATAAACATGCACTAGAAGTAATAAATCAAAATGCGAGTAAAAACAAACTGTCTCTGAAACAGGCGCCAGCAAACACTCCACAAACAGAAAGCAGTTCTCATCAGTGATGGCTGAACCTGCTGGCATTTTTAAAAATCATCTCCAACATTGCCCAGCCATTAACAGTAAAATTAGAGCTTACAGTCTGCCATTTACTGAAGCCATCTCATGATTTCTGGATAGTGAAATTATTCCAACTTTCAAAATGATGTCTTGTAGCCAATACGGAGCTGCCAAAGTGCAAAGTTGCCTGCTGCAGCTTGACTACTGTAAACAAGAGTAAAAGTAATTGACTCAGTGGCTAGAAGCAGAAAATTTAATCATGCCATGACCAGACCACGACCTTGTAGCTTTTCAAAGAAATAAATGAGTCCGCTAATCGAGAAGCATAAATTCTCATCAGGTGGCTTTGAAAAGGAAAAACTCAAAAGTGTGTATCTCACTCTGCCACAATAAGGCCCCCGAACTTTGCATAGCCTGGATCAAATCCTAGATGGAGTATGAAATGACTTATCAGTGACAGCTCCTTGTTATATGCAGCATCAGAGGCAGCCAAGAGTGACATTAGTATTGGAAATTAATTGTTTTTTAATGTGCACGTCTCCATCGTCCACAACCACATAGCCATGCACCATTACTGCGGTCAATTAGCCATTCAACGTCTTGCCGTTGGCCAATGTATGGAATTGATCACCACACCACAAGCTTTCCCTGCAGCTTACCATGTCCAGAATATTAAGTGTTATGTAAAAAGAAACAAATATGTTAAACTCAACCAAGCAAACTGAATCAACTTTAACTTTAACATGATACTTAATCGTTTACCACCCAGAGGGCATCACAGAATGTGCATCAAAAACAGCTATAACAATATTTCACATTTCCATCCTTTGGCACACAACACAGCTCTTAATACAGCTGGTCAGTATAAGTAGTGTGCAAACTGAGCACAGTCGTAAAATCTTATTATTAAAACTTTCATTTTTTTGTTCTCTGGATATGGGAGGGAAATAAAACCTCTTCAACCCAGCTTCTGTGCCTTTTTCGCTATGATGACATTAAGGATGATTGAAGTGCATTATCTGGGCACACAATGGCTGCTGTCCATTCAGCTGTGCTCTGCAGAGCACTGAAATAGGGAGCTGGCGACACACTCACTGCAGAGGAACGTGGAGTTTTAAAGGCCCATGACACTCAAGACCCCCAATAGCTTCGGCTGAATAGCCTGTCTGACCTACTGTCGGCAAGTTCACGTTATTGTCGATGTACCTGTCTGATATGCAGTCAAAGCTCTCAGGTCTTCTGCCTCTCAGCAAAAGTGTTGCAAAGCTTAAAAAAGGAGGTGATTTAAAACATATCCCTTTCTTCAATTCACTGATGGTACCAGGTGAAGCGGTTTATTTGCAGAAAATAATCTGTCATGGTTATGGCAAGCATTCGGCATGTCTCTCTTTTTATTGGAGTCTTACATGTATGAATATCACAAAATAGCTCACAGTCTTTCAATTCATCAGAGAATCAGCTTAGAATGAACTAATTTTGTGAGGTTTATGATGATGAATAAATGTGGCTGTGCACATGCATTAAATAATCAATACATATTTATTCTTCACTGCTGTCAGACATTTCCTCATATGAAGGCGACCACTTGTTCAGTCGGCGTTTCTCACACAGCCAAAAAAAGTGTGATGTGTTTGTGAGCCTCAATGACAAAACCATTTCCCTCGTCTTCCCTTGCAAATCTGTGATAGCAGCCTTAATGAGCTTTTCAACACAAAAAATGTAGCCCTGTGCATACATTTTTTTCACTCTAATCAGCAAAATTAAAAAAAAAACTGTCCTTTCATGCACTCCCTTGCTCTAATCTAATTAGAATTTATTAAACTATGCAAAAGTTCAAGGACATCAATAGCTTCATTTTCCTCCACACACATAGTTAGGTAGTTAGATGGTAGAAGAGAGTAGTACACCAAATGGGCGAAGCAACCATTTCAGTCCTGACTATCCTTTCACCTCATTATGGCATTAAAAGACACTGATGAATGCATATTTTCTGTATTTCCCCCTGATTTTAAATCAGGCGGTGCTGAATGGTCACATAAATCAACTATATTCAGCCAGTAATTGAATCTCCACGGACATAAGATGATGTAAAAATAGAGGGTAATCAGAGGGCACAATGTACTACTCCTGTATTTGCGAAATACTATGCAGACAAGAAATAGAACAGCTATGGGCTATGGCTGGATGATTGTCCTCCATAAACACTGTCCACATATGAAATTCTACAGTATAAATGAAAAATAAAACCTTTGCATTTGAACATGCACAGACTATCTCTAAAATGACATAACATGCATAATATATGGAAAGAAAAGATAGAGGTATACAGATGGCTGCATCTGATGAAAAATATAATTTCAGATCACCATAGATTCAACATTCTCACTATCAGAGAGGTTGAGCTTACATTATTATTGCATGTAAACTCAACAAAAAACACATAAAGTGTTGCACATTTTGCAGGTATATCTCAAGTTTACAATAACAAATCATGTATCTATCTAAAAATCAGATTTTGATTTACGGCTGAAGAAATGATACACTTTGATTCCCATGAAATCTGTAGAACTACCATAATTTACATCCTCCAAAAGAGAAATATAACATGCAATCCTATAATTGTATTTATATAATTTGCTTGCTATCATTTATTTTTGCCTAATTGTCTATTTTTGCTTTAAATTCTTCAATGGGACAACCAGAAGTTCAGCAGCAGCCACCTGGATACAATGCCAAGTTTTATGAATTGTCTGATATTTTGCTTCATTAATATGGTGCATTATAAATTTACAGCAACCCAGATATATAAAATATGTTCAAATCCATATTTTCACACAGCATATCTTGGATTTGGTACTACTAGTTCCCTCACTGGGTGCTTTCATAGATTGACCTGAATTTTTCTTAGAATCTATCCAGGCAGAAAACATTAAAAAATGTGTTATCTCTAGTCCAGCATCAGAAGAATGCTTTCAACATACAAATCAAGTTTTATGACAGGGCACAAACAACCAATAGTGTTAATATGAACCACAGATCTGTAAACTTATAAATACGGTTGCCAAATCAGAATCGAAGACATGAATAGCCTCTCTGTTATCCAAAAAAAAAAAAAAACACATGGGTCACACAGCAGAATATCTTTGGGTTTTCAGACTGAGCTTTCTTTTCTGTCTTTCTTTCTTTCTTTCTTTCTTTCTTTCTTTCTTTCTTTCTTCAAGTGCATTTTGGAGAACTTTGTTTTTGGGTGAATTATTAATAATCTTAGATGGGGTATATGGCATACTGTACCTTAAGGAAAACTCTACAAAATACCTATGAACTCTGCTGTGCTCTACAAGCACAGAATTTAGTGTGTTTGGTCTAGTCTGTCACTTCCAAACACTTAGATTATGCAAACACATACAGTTGGAGCCATTTTATGATCAGTCCTCCCCCCCTCTATAGGGACCAACTCCTGACCAGGAACATTTGATTGTCAAGTAGGGGACTAATAATAATAATAATAATAAATTACATCTCTATGAGTGCAATTTCCTTTTTTTCATATAGGTGTGCATAAATAGCCTGTCTATCATGAATATCAGCATCAAGTTACTGCAGTCCTGGAATAATCAGCATAACCACATAATTATCGAGAAGAATAGGTCTACCCTGCTATGCTGCTGTACATCAGTAGCTGAAACAACTAGTCAACTAACAAATGAGTTGATCAAAAGAGAATTCATAGGACATATTGTGATAGCAAAATTGCATTTGTTGGTTCCAGTTCTTCAAATGTCAATGTTTTGTCTTATATTCTAGTAAACTGAATATCTTTGGGGTTTGGACTGTTAGTTGGACAAAGGGACATTACCTGGGACTCTAGGAAATGATTATGAGCATTTTTCACTATTTTCATATGTTTTATGGATTTAACTATTAATTGATCAAATAATTGGCAGAGTTAAAAAAAAAATGCTTTGCCTATAATGCACATTTGACGGCTGCTTTGGTGGCTCAACTGATTCTCGTCAAATACTTGTTGCATTAAGTCGATGCTGCAGTAAAAATATCATCTCACACACACATTAGCAAGACTGCAATATAGGGAAAGCAAGCATCACTCAATGTGAGTGAGTGCGATTTGAGGTTATGGGTAAAGTGTCAGATTACAGACAAATATGAATGACTGACTGATTGACGGACTGTCTAACTGTTCAATGTCCTCATCCCTCACATTTATTGGTTGTCTACAACTAAGAATATTTTCCTGTGGCTGGAACAGCAGCAGTCAACATGTGTACTGATGGTTTTGAAATCAAAGAGCCAGACTGACAGAACTCTGATCCAAATAAAACGGGGTGGCATCAAGGAAAGGCAATCACCTTTCAGAGGAGGAAAGGTTGTTCACTGTCCCTGCCTTCGCCTCAGTAATAGAGATCCAGGGTCCTTTCGTCTTTCCACTAGCCTTGGTGACGTCTTTCCTTATTGACAGTTTCTTTGATCATCTTTCTAAAAAGGTGGAATTTGATACTAGGAGCTCTGTCCATTTTCTAAGCTAAATCAGTGATAAAACAATAGTGAACAGGTGAGCACCTTAAGATATCACCATTATTTTGTTAGCATTCAACATGTCCGAAGAGGTTTTGACAGCATGCCATATGGCTGAGACTCATGGGAGCTGTAGTAGTCTGGTGCTGACAAAATATTAATTGTAAATGAATATCATGAAGGTATGAACCATGCATGGGCTACTGAGGGCTGTAAAGCCTTCTACAAAATAAAGAAATGCTAGGCTAGCCTATTACATTGGCTTTTTTGGTAGAACTTGTCCAACAGCTCCTGGTATCCTTTACCCAGGATGCTACAAAACAAAATGCTACTACACATTTGAAGCGGTAGTAAGTAGTAATAAGGGTCAGTACTAAAACACAATCACTTAAATCAGGCTGTGTAGACTTCACATAAAAGAGCGATTCAAATTCATAATAGGACTGCTTACATAACATTATTGATTGGTTTAGTCCCACAAGGCAAATTTTTATTGCTTGTTGTGGGTTCTTCCATTAAAAAGCATCACATTTTCCCTTAGTGCCTACTTTGCCATTTTTCTTGGCAACAATTAGCAATTCCCTGCTGTTAATTTCCAGTAGCATTCCTGAGGCAGATATAACTGACATTTAATTAGTGATAGGCTCTTTACCATTGGTACAGAAGCTATGCTGAAGTCTAAAATTATGAAGACAGAGATCAATTATTTGGAAATATACAACAAAAAAAACAATCAAAAAAAAGTAAATTCCTTTATAAGACAGATTCTCTTCATCAGTATCAGCCAGGCATTAGATGAGCACTACTATAACTAGGAGATACCCAGCAGGAGTAGTACAAAATGAGGGTTAGTTTCCCCTAATACATAAGAAAGACTGAAAATTGGAGTGACATCCAATGCAAATGTTGGATTCTTTCCACTGGAACTGACTACAAAATGTTATGATTCCAGGTTCATCAGTATGAAAGATGGATACAGTGCAAAATAATAAAAAAAACAAATGTTTAACATACATAGCAATAGACATAATGTCTCTACAGACAGTCCTATGGTTAATAATCATTTGTAAATATACAATATATATGTTGCCTTTCATCTTATACACACTGACATGTAAATAGCTAAAACTAATGAGCCCAGACATTCTCTTCATGACTATATTTATAAGTTAATGCAAAATGCAATACATTCATTTGAAGTTAGAGCAATCAGCAATTCCAGTGTCTCTAGGCACCCAACAGAGACAGGAGACAGGATTCATTATATGACATTCTCAATAATTCATTACAAATGAGCCCTTCCTGTTTCTCCTTGTTTTAATGTCTTGGTCAACTGTGGCTTGGCATCTGGCATTGAGTGACCTCCTCCATGATCAACATATGATAAGCTGAGACCTCTTGCTTTGTGCAAATCACATTCTTACTACCCATCAGAGACACCCTCTTTCTTTCGCATTTCAAGCATGTGACACATGCAGCGTGAGTAACTTCCAAGGGGAATCTCACAAGAGCACAAATCAGTTGGAGATTTTTTCTCATTATCTTTTCTTCCCAATCCCAGGCTGCACAGTTATTCATGGCTGCAGCTTTATTCCTCACTTTCCCCCTTTTTTTCTATTCTGACTGTTCTTTCTGCTGCTTTGGACAGATCTGGACAATTAATGACACCCCCACTACCCTCTTAAAAAAGTACAGTTAAGTTTTAAATCTAAGATACTGTGCACTATTCACCTCACAGGGCATCTCTGAAGCTCAGTTCAATGCACCCTCACTTCAAAAAAGCAGTGTACATCCATACATCTATAAACTGTATCTATCAAGAGTCAACTTACATTTACATCCAATTATAAAGATGAGGCTGAGAGAGCTTTAAGTGCAGTATTGAATGTTGAAAGCTTTTGAAAAGTTCACTTCCTTGAACCATTAAGATATTATTCAGTTATTCAGTTAAATTTTTAAAAAATTGAAACATCACCCTAACTGTTATGAGAGAAAACTTAGTTGCATGCTTATAGTTTATCATTTTAATTATCATTTTTCTATATATTCATTTAATTAGATGTACTTTCATATATGCTTGGTCACTGTAAATGTAGGCCAACTCTTAGCATAATATGTACTGTGATCATCATATGCCTTCAGAGAAACAGTGGTTATTTGTTGATGAAAACATCACATGTATGTGTGTTAATACTATTGCCTTTGTTTATTTGAAGAGGGTTCAGAGCCTTGTGATGTGTTATTATTAAGTTGTCAGGATGTTCTGTTATCACAGCAATATGTTTAAAGAATTTTATAGGTTTAACTCATCGGATGATGTGATGATTGACCAATGGATAAGAGCTTCTTTTGTCTAGTTTCTTATAAAAATTCCCCCCTTGTGTTCCTTCTTTAAGATGCTGGAAGATTTGTGTAATCTCTATATCGTACAATATATTCATTCTTTTAACACCTGCAAGTATTTTGTGTGCTTTGTTTAAGTTTCAAAATAATTTAAGGCAGTTTTCCACGACACTGTCATTGCAACTATTATATTTTAATTATCATGTATGATGATAAATACACAGTCAGTGATTGGACCCTGCAGCACATCACAATAAACAAGTAATTATAGAATATACTGGAAATGACATCGGTAACACAATGCAACACTCTCATCTGGGTAGGGAAATAATTCATTAACCACAAAATTAGTTTGTAGATACTGGAGATAGTATACACTGCAATTTCATGTATTTCAATGTTTTGTAATTTGTGCAAATATTTATAGCATAAAACATATGCTAACTGTTTATCCATTCTCTGCTTACACATTTTTAGAAGAATAAACACCCAATAAAATGAAGATCATCATCAAGAAACTGATACATTTTCATCACAATCAGTGATATAAGTACTGTAAAAGAAAAAAAACCAGATTGAAATACTAGATGGATTGCCATGAAATGTTAGACAGACATTCATATACCTTCAAGAATTAATCATTTTGATGATCTAGGGCCATCAGCAGGTTGACAGTTTTTATTTCTTGCTAAATGTCTTGACAACTATTGGATGGATGCCATGAAACTGGGTTCAGATCAAGTGGCAACAACCACAGCTTGAAATTGAAGCCAATGTGGAAGTACCTTAAAGTACAATGTTACTGACAGACGCTCCAAAAAGTCCCTGGCTCCAGTAGACTCTCATTCGAAAAGTGTCAACTTCTCTCATGAAATACTAAGTTAATACATTTTTTAAATGAGTCATGGTCTTAATCTCTAAATTTAGGCCCTATAATAAGTGTGCTGGTGGTCATTTTGGAAATTATTGCTCTGTTAATAAGATTTGAAAACTTGACAGCTGTTGATAGTTGGCTCACCTGCTGCTCTCCTCAGCTTCAGGACTTACACTGAGTTAAACTATTGTCAAAATATTTAATTTTTTAATTTTTTATTTCATTATTTTATTACTTCATTATGATACCTGCCATGTTAGTTAGCTAACATTAGCCCAAGTGTGCAGCATTCTGTGTTCCTGGTAAGCTAGCTTTAGTTTCAGTCTGAGGTAGCGGGGTGTGTTTCCAGAGCATGAAAGGCATCACCCCACACTCCTCATTTGAAAGATCCCGGCTCGAAATGGAAAAGATGGCGCTGACCTTAAGTTGCAACTCTAGCATTCGAACCAGCTCCAATGCAAACCAATGGGTGATGTCACATCTTGCTTGGTTCAGATATCTGTGGTGCCCAGAGGATGAATCTTAAGGCCCAAATGCACCGAAAGGGTCTGCTGTATGCGTTTTGAAGTACACCTATTGTTTTAAATGGCTGAACACACACCAAAAGCATTATGAGGCACATCAAACTGTCTTGACGCCCCTACTCCAACATTGCTTCAATTTTTGAGTGTCAAATGACAACCCAGCGACCAAAGGTGTTTTTTCTGCAGCTGAAAAAGAGAGATAGCGCAAGCGAGCTGACAGCACGAGCGAGTGAGAGAGAGACAGACAGCCAGGAGAGGGAGTGGAAAGTGAATGAGAGAAATAAAAGGTTATTTTCTGATTGTTTCATGGCAGTAACGTTCTTAAGCACAAATAAATAACCATCAGACACTCAACAGGTGATTTAATGTGGAGACAGACGCCCTTAGTTTCATTTTCCTCCTCTGCATTTCTCCTTTTCATTCACTCATTACATCCAACTCATGCAGCAGTAAATACAAAGAACAACAGGACACATCTGTGTTGGTTCTGTGGTGTTGGCATTTCAAATATGATGCCTGCAGTGCGCCATAGGAGCATCAAATGATGCACATCAAATGAGGCGCGTCATTTATCGCTTTCAGTGTGTTTGGGCCTTTAATAACTTCTGTAATCTTCTGACTTTTCCTCTGGTGCTACCAACGGGTCATTTTTTTTCATGGTGCCCAGAGGATGTATCCTACTAACTTTGATGATCCCCTGACTTTTCCTCTAGTGCCATCAGCAGGTTGACTTTTTAATTGTTATTTTTGTGAAATGTCTTGACAACTAATGGATGTGTATCATAAAATTGGGTTCAGATATCCATGGTACCCAGAGGATGAATCTTAATGACTTGTATGATCGTCTGACTTTTCCTCTGAGGCCACCAGCAGGTCAGGTTTTTCATGTAGCTTGTGAGAAATCTCATCCACAAAATTCTCTACAGACATTCATGGTATCCAGAGGATGTATCCTAATGACTTTTGTGATACCCTGACTTTTGATATAGTATCACCAGCAGGTTGACATTTTTAGTGAAATGTATGGACCTATTCTATGGATTGTCATGAAACATGGTAGACATTCATGTTCTCCTGAGGATGAATTGTGACTGAATTTGGTGATCCCTTAATTTGTAATCTAGCACCATCACTGGGTCAAAATTGTGTCCAATAAATTGGTTTATGACAAAATGCCTCCAAAACTAATGACATTCCCATCAGACTCAGCTATACTTTTTGTTTAATATGTTAACAAGCAACAGTATGCCTAAGTACAGCCTCAAAGAGATTCTAGCTCTACTGTTTGTGATTGATTTAGTTGGATTAAGCTGATAATAAGGTATACAAATTAATTCATATGAACAATCAATATAAAAATCAGCTAATAAAAACTAGAGAACCTTTCTGCACTTACATGATGATTTTCATCTTCCCCTCCCAGCCTCTAACCCCACTAGAGTCACACTTTCTATCTATTCAGCAGCATCCCCAAGCAAGCAAGGGGAGGAAAGCAAAGGAGACCGCAATGCCACAAGCAGCACAAAGTGTGGCTTCTGGAGTCAGAACAAGAGGACTTTTGTTTGCTAACTCGGTGGGGTTCAGTGCTGTGATGTCTGCTAGATTTAGCTTCTGTCCCGGAAAATGACTATGTTTATTAATGTCAGCTACTGAACCAGCAATATTTTTTCCACTTTCACTTCCACTTGAAATCTAACTGAGTAAATTGCATCGCAAGGATTAAAAACACTGCTTAGTGATAACTTTTGTGAGTCTTCCTGCCACAAAAAAGACCAAATCTGCTGCCTGTAGTCATTTCAATCCTTTTGATCTGAGAGGAACTATCTCTTGTTTTGTTTGTGTGATATTAAACTGGGTTAGTTCAGATTGTCTCAAATGTATCAGATCCAAGATGAGCTAACCCGCATATCACTTATAAAACAGCTTTATAATTAAATCTAAAACAACAGAGAGGGGAATGACATGCCTAGCTTCTTGTTACCAAGCAACCAAGTCAACCAATGTGCATACCATTCTGTCCATATTAAAGGCAGGATGAGGGGAGTGGGGGCTCCCTGTCCGTTTCCAAGCCCTCCTTTTGGATATACCCTGTTAAAGGACAAAGCAATGGGAATGTGGACAGCAGATCAAGTCTAAGTGGGGGTGTTTGAAATTCCTTTAATGAGAACTTGGCTCATTTCGAGGCATTATTGAGACTCCCAACTTGATGTGACTTGAATCCAAAGCAGTTTGCCTATGGTGATGGTTAGGGTAATAAATTCCCTGCAAGGTTTTAATACAAGTAAAAAGAGGACATGGGTGAAAGGCAAATGGGGAGATATTTGGGTGATGTTAGGTTTGCCTTTCTCTGTAGTGGAGACAAAGGAATAATAGGATAAGCAGGGGAAATGTCAGAAAGGATTTAAATATTTATGCAGAGTTTGTGATCAGGGATACGAATCAACAGCCATTGATCATTATGTGCAATAGAAAGACAGATGAGCTCCTCTGTTAAATAATATTGATTACAATCCCATGAAAATTGCTTTAAAATGTGCTAATTCAAGCAATATGTAAACAACAAGCTGTCCAAAGTTTTTGGAAACTGGAAAAAAAATAGCTGCACAAAGCATCTATTTTATCTTCATCTATAATTTTTAAATCTCTACAACAGTAGATTAAAGTTAACTTTGCGTGACACCATACAGCTTGTCACCACTGGATGGAAGATCCTAAAAATCCTGACTCATGCAGCATTATGAGCACAGTGTTTTAAAATGCACAGCTGTCTCATTATGTGCATGGAAGTGGGCAGGAGAGGATGTAAATGTCCAGAAAGCATGTGCCCCTATCCACATTCACGACAAATATCCATCCTGCCTTTATGTGCTTCTGCCCATGTGTCAAGTTCATTTCAGTTCAGCAGCAGACGCGAAGCACACGACAGTACCACCCACCTTTTTATGGCTTTTGACAGCCCTCCGCATGACAGATAACTGAGACAAAAAATGCATTTGAATAATGCAGACATTCTGGGCATGCTGTGAGGCTGAAGCTGGGGTGGTGGTCAAAAGGCACGTGCACTGATAGAGTCCAACTTGCGCTTGAACACCTGCCTGACTAACACTCAGTAAAAGATGCTTTCAATGGGAGCTTCTTTTAAAAACATTTTTAGCAGCCCCGTGAGCAGCTACAATGCTCTTGCAAACAATGGAACAAATGCAGAGTACTGATTTTTTTTTTTTTTAAATCAGGACAAACACAACACAGAGGTCGCCGAAGCTGTTTGAGGTTAACCTATTTTTCTTTTCTTTTCTCTATGACTATCTAAAGAACCGCTGAACCACTGTTTCATTTATTTATTTTTGGACTGAGCACCTGCCTCCTCTTAATTCTGCACAAATACCTGGACATGTGGATAGAGGTTTGAGCAATTACTGCACAGTGAACATTGCCATCGTCTTTTTCAACAGAATACACCTAAAGTACATTTTACTAGCTCAAGGTTTAAACATTTGCCTACTGTACAGACTGCCTTCATTAAAACCATCTGACTCTAAGGGGATGAGCTGTCAAGGGCTTTGCAGATCACCCAAAACCCTGCCCATGCCATTAATCTAAATTAATGCTCTGACAAATATGTCATAATATTGGGTGTGAAATATGATAAATGCGTGCTTCAGCCCATCCATAATTAAGTCTCTTTAGCAAAATGGCAAAATTTCAAATTGCAGAGCTGGCGTGGCCCATGAAAGCAACAAAGGTGACCTCATGCTTTTGCTCTAAACAACCTACTAATAATGGAGATTGCACTTTAAAAAAAGACTTGACAGGTGAAATATAGTAGAGTGCAGCAGATGAATTTACAATAGGTGTGAGCCACTTATAAATTTGAACCTGAATCAATGGTCTAAATTTACTTGTACAATGAGCAATTCTTCCTGCATAGCCCATTAAAACAAAATCATACTATCATTACCAAAACATAATTCATGTTCGGATACATAGGGGGAGAAAGATAATATATTGTGCTTTTGTTTTCTATTATGAATTAAATGAGCTATGACTACACTTACTGTACACAGAACAAGACCACAGACCAAAACAAAGAGCAGCATGCATCATCATGGCCCAAATCATTTAGTCAACAAATTACTAGTTTAATGTTGCAAGAGTTACAATAGTTAATACAGTGTTTGGAGAGTGTGCATGATCATATCTGCTTTAAATACATTTTAAATTACTTTCCAGCGAAATGCACAGACGTCAATATATGTTGTTGTTCAGAGGGGACATTAAAAATATGAAAATATGAATTGAGTCTGACACCTTTTGGTGAGAGTAGAATTCTTAGAGCATTCTGTGTATAAATATTCCCCCTCTAGCCAGCATCTGACAAAATAACTGTTCTGCAAGAGGCGTATTGAAAAAATGGAAATGCATGCAATCGGTATTTTCATCTCATGCAAGCAACGAGGAAATTTCAAAGGAAATCTCACAGCTGTGCGATACTTGCCTAACTGATTCATTATATCTGTTTTCTCAGCTGTCTTCCAAGGTAAATGACATAAGGTATTGTACAGCCCCAGGTGCCAACCTCTAACTAGACTAGGAGGTGCATTCACTTCATTCACTGGCCTCCCTGGTAATGAGGTGGAAGAGAGTGTCAGCCTATGGCCAGCTGGGAGGCACAGTCCACTGGTGAGTCAGACGAAGTGTAATAAGCAAAGCCAAGACATGAAGGGAGACTGCTGTAGTCAGACTGATGTCACAAGTCCTGGAGGACAAGCTAATAATAGGACATGTTTATGAAAATATCAAAATATAACATGCCATGGGGTGTCCTGGTTGCTCAGCAAGCGGGGGACATGCAGTGTACTGTGATTTTCAATCTGGCTCATAACCCCCTTTTCTGAGCCTTCTCCTCTCCTCCTTCAGGTCACTTCTATGACATGTTTAAACCAAATAAAACATATAACCCACATATCAGATAATGTTCCTGACATACAGTACATACGGATGTTAATGGGTATTTACACTGCAGTCTGTATGAATACATAATGTACTGGGCTGAAATGGCAACAGATGTTTCATATTACTATTACCTGTTCCAATGGAGGAAATCCAACTCAGCATAGCAGCAAGTGCCCACACTAGAGTGCAATGCAGTACAGCATGCAGGCTTCACATGTGTTTGTTTCCACAATTATGTACCAATTAATCAACTCAGACAACATCTGAGCCATTATGAGCCAGCAAAATGTAATCCAATGAATAGCATCTGAAATGGATGGAAAGGGAAATTACATGTGATCCAGCATCAGCTGCACTGTGTCTGTGAATAGTTGCATTCTCACATTATGGACATTTCTGAAACAGAATATATCTTCACAGTAGAGAATTTTAATAATTTTTATGAGAACACTGGTGCTTATTATTTTTTATCATTAATCTGCTTTTGGGACCAGTGTTAAAATATGTGCCTTTATAATTAGATCTTTGATCTCGTTTTCTCTCCGCCTCCCACAGAGTATTGCTGTGTGGACTTTAAAGGGCATACTTTAATCTACTCTTGTCTATCAAAGCTGATTCTAGCCATCTCTAACAGAGCGAGTCTAGGGATGATCACAACTGGTACAACACCGGAATAACAGACACCAAAATCAGCTCTGAAGGGGGATAAGTTAAACTCAAATAGGGACATAATGTAATGCACCAGTGCCCATGAGCCAATCTACTTTAATTTTACTGTTTAAAGCCTGTTGTGAAAACCTGGTTCTGGTTCCTTTGTTAACCTTTAAATGCAAAAATATTTCACTGATAGCTGAGTTATAGTTTCTGGGCATACTGTAATTTATTACAGTCAAAAAATCTAAAATGGATTTGACAAGCAAAGCTATCTAACTCCAGACCATGATGAATAAGACCTTTTCTTAACATTTCTTGAGGTGATTTGGGGGACCTTGAAGGGGGAGAGGACAGAATTACACTGTAAATATCACTGTAAAGAAAACTGGTGACATTTCAAATGCGGAGCAGCATTAAAGCAGACTGAAAATGTTTTAGACTCATTTTGGATTGACTTGACAAGCAATTTGAAACCTTTTGCAATAACTGCTGTGGTTTCAGTGGTTGTGTGCAAAATTGTTTTTTTTTTTGGGGGGGGGGGGGGGGGGGGGGGTTGGTTAAATTGCTTTGCAAATTAGCACTGTGTGTTCAGTGATCCAAGTGTGAGCATACATGCATTTTATTTTGGCCAGAAAAGTAGCTTTGCAGTACATTGTAATATAGAAAATAGCTTGTATTAATTTCACTACTCTGCTTGATACAAACAGTGAAACCAAATTTTCACAGTTATAGCAGTGAAATTGCTGCAGTTTTGGTGCTGCATAAGTATTATTTTCTTTTAAAATCAGACATTTCAGTTATTGTAGTAGTGTCCCACTTTAAAGATCCTGTTTTGCTATAAATCTTTACATGTATATTTCTAAACAAATATATTTTTGTCTTGAAAAATAAGGGGTAATAATCAAATACACGTAGCACATCTTCATAGACATTCAATCTAAATAAAAAAATGGATAAATGTCATGAGAAATGCAGCACTAACATACCAAGGTGGTGACAGATTTGTGTGGGTGTTTACTCTGTCAAAGCCAACGCTGACATTATCTGATGGGTGGCGTTTATTTTTTCTTGCCAGTCCGAGGTCTTGAATAATTAAATGGGATCGGCATGCTCCGCTTTTGTTAAAGACAGGAGGTATTCTGACAGTCCCTGTTTGACAGGCTTTGCCCTACCCCAAAACGTGAGGGGCCTTCTAAACAAAGCCTTGGCTCTGTGCATTAAAATCAGGGAGACACTGTCTAGACCAAAAACCTCTTTCACACTAAGTTCACCAATGCCGTTCTGTCCTGAAAGGCAGACTCTGGCAGAAGTCTCATTGCTTGCTTTAGATTCATCTGTCTGGCCAGCACTGATGGCTTCAGTCCATCTGGGAATTCACTCAGGCTCGGAGTTACACACCTGACAGTCTGTAAGAATGGACATAAACCAACACTCCCTCTGAGATCAAATTTGTTTTTTCACTGTTAATGTCCAAAAATGCTATGGGGCCAATAAATCAATGCTTTTTCAGAAGAACATGAAAAGAAAAATTGATGGAGGACATTTGTAGGATAGGCACAAATAAAGTACTGGCCATACATCCGAATATGTTCTCCCCTCAAGGACAAAACAGTGTCCCGTGATTTTCAATGTGAACAAGTGTGGCCTTAGGGCAGAAAGTACAGACATTTGTTTGGTGGTTTTTGTGCCCTTATAAAGCAACCCACATGAGAGCCCTCTTAGCATTTTCATGACATGGTTAGAAAATTGCAAATTGACGAAAAAGAAGTACAAAGAGCAGTACACGTTCCCACATGGTGGTGGTGAGACAGAAAAACAAAATGAGTTAAGTCAATCATAGCTCAGAGGAGTTCGAGATTTCTGAGGCCTCTTTGACAAATCAGGGTGACAATCAAAGGCAAAAGCTGCTGCATGTGGCCAAATTCTGCCAATGTTCTTTTATATTATATTTACTATTATTAGTAATATTATTATTTTGAAGCAATTTATAGCAATTATTATTTTTGTAGCTTTTTTTTTTTTTTGGCTGTCCCACTATATCAAATCAAGAAATGAAATTGGTTATGGTTAAATTCCGTTGTACATACAGTATACTGAATGTGTGTAGTATATTTCCAACCAAAATCTTAACAAACTATTACCTACAACAGCTGACTGCATTGTCAGTTCTGCTTTGACACAATGTTCATGTGTTTGAGGGTATCACTACTCTGATAATGATCCACCCAGTAACATCCGTGCTTCTTGCTTGCCCACTTTGTCAAAATAACTCCTGGCTAGATATCTGAATTGTCAAATACATCTGAGAATGGTTCGCTGAGCTTGGCGAGACCCTAAGGAGCATTTCTGATGTAATTTAATCACAGCATTACCTCAGCAAGTGCAAGCAATAGAGACGTAACTGTGGGGAAAATCCGGCCCATGGAGGCTTTAGCTGCCTGTTTCCAGATGTTTGCTCATTACATTTGTTTAAATTCAGTGTAAAAATATTTTCACAATTTTGGGACATGAGGTAATCTGGATGAATGTTCTGATCACTCTATATATTACACTTAAATGAAAGACTAAATGTATTTTTTTTACAACATTTATTAGATATTATAGTTACTTTTACTACATGTGTCTGTTGCTTTGTGTGACCATATGTACATGCAAATATATATGCGGAAGCACAATGAATAATGCAGTGAACTGTGACCAGCTTCTTCATCTATGATGTATATAGGGCTGCACCCCATCGATTTATCAATTATTCTGCCAATTGTTTATTAATTTCAAGTGCTCAGTCTATAAAAGGTGAGAAAACGGTTAAATACAGCCCATCACCATTTCATAGAGCCTGAGGTAGTGTGTACACTTACTTTGTTTTGTCTGACCAACAGTCCAAAACCCAAAGATACATATTTACAGTGATATGAAACAGAGAAAAACAGTAAATCCCTCATATTTGAAAAGCTAGAACCAGAAGATGTTTGGCAACAATTAATCATCTGTAAGAATAAAATTTCCCTCTAGCAACTAATCAGATAATCAACTAATCATTGCAGCACTAAGTGTCTATTCAATTGTGTTAATTTTTACACACTCACACACTTACAGTGAGTGTTCCATTGATTCACTTCTGCCTCTAAATTTCCTTTAAGCAGCAGTAGTGCTGTGGGGAAGCATCCACCAATAATCTGCAATTCATTAACATCTCTTGTCCACTCTTTGCTGCTGTGCCAGCAACATATGTCACAGCTAATACAGCTCTAGGAAAGACACTTCCAATCAACAATCTGCATATTATAACAGATAAGTGCACAGCACGCTGGAGGGTAGAGACTGTGGTGGCAAATGAAGGGTGAAATTCACCTTATGGACTAAACAGTAAGGCCTCATGGATGGAGACTTACCATAATAGGGTCATGCAGACATGGACACTTTAAAACAAGCTGCTGTGATAAGCACTTAGACATTAGGATGAGCAATCTATGCATCCGCCCACTGACCCTGACCTCCGAGGCTTATTGTAATGCCTCCGTCTGCTCAGGACACAGATAACAAAATCAGCTTTCTTCAGCCTCTATTTTTCATTTGTCACCTGGGTCAAAGTTATGAGGTAACGCTGACCATAAAGATGTTGATTACACTTAATAGCTTAAAGCTAAGGTGAACTCTGAAATTTCCAAAGTGAAACTGGAAGACAAAAGGCAAGACAATAAGCTCCTGTGTTAGTATGAAAATTTATTCAGGTCTTATCGCTCATCTCAAGCCGCTCGGAAAAAAAATGTCAACGCTGCATCTCTTGACACCCACAAAGAACAATGTTTACAAAATCCTTTGATTCTTCCCGCAATTCACTATGTGTACATTTGTTCAGCCAAATGGCAAAGTATTCTCTCACTCTCACTGCTAATCATCTTCTTGCGCTCCCTTCCTCTAAATTGTCACCTCACATCAGAGAAGAAAGCTGCAATTATTGCACTTCAGTAACTGTTGAGACAACATCACAACAGTAGAGCCTTGGACACCGCTGAGTTGATGGTTAGGCAAGATGGTCTGAGGAGCAGAGCTCTTAAACTGGAGAATCTCAGAGCTCCAAAGCACCTGCTAAATGATAGCTTTAGATCACTGTGTGAGAGCACTGGAGGGTATAGACATTTTCATATGAATGTGCCCATGGAGCGGTAACCCACAGAGCTGTTCCAGGTGCTGGTGCCTAAAGAAACCTGAAATGCCTCCATCACCGCTTAGTAGTCCTGCAGCAGCAGTAACTGTAATGTTAGACATTTATCTGGCTTATGGTCGGACACACTGTAAGAGTGAATGAGCACTTTGTTGTAGAAATGTTTCTTATGGTAGTTTCCAAAAATGAAATACATTTAAATTCAACTGTATAACTATATGAAACAATGTACAAAGGTTTTGGTTTTAAAAGGGAATACATGCTGGATGGTAGAAAAATCAATAAGAAAATTGCTAAATTTCATGGGAACTCTCCAGCGTTAGCGATTGTCATAATTTTTGTTGAGTGTTTTATCCTGACAGAAAAGATCCTGAATCCAGAAATATTAATATGTTGAATATTTTACCTCATGTACAACATTAAAATCAGTTTTCATAAAATAAATTGCTGCTGCTAAAAGTTTCCCAATTAGGTTGAATTAAATCAATTATGTGATTAATCATTTTTGCTGCTCATACAAATGGACTTTGGCTACTATCTGTAATTTCACTGTATATTTTAATCAGGTGAAAGGAGAAAGGTCCAAAAACAGCCCACTGTTATTAACATTGCCGCTAATGTACAAGTGCATGAGTAATTTTTGCTTGACTCACATTTACTTCATGACACTTAAAAATGTTACAGAAGACAAAAGCTGAGAATTACAGCACAGTATGACTAAAAAGCTTATTTTGGCAGGGGACATTTGAATTGAAGTGCTGTAGGTTTGTAACACTCTTACAACAAACTGTACAGTTTGATGTTTAACATGCACAAACAAAATGAAAGTCAATAAACTTTACTTATTGTCATACTAATGTTAAACATTGGCATTTCCCTTTGTAAGTGTGTTCTCTTCAAGATGATTAGAGAGATTGTACAATATGGCTCCATTGTCTCTGAATGCATGATCCATTTGCAGCAATGGTTTCCATGGATACAGTGGATATAGTGTTCTTAGAGAGTGTGCACACACAAAAATGATGGTTTGCTTAATATTGCTATTCCATGTGAGGGTGCCATGCACTCATAGGGTTGAAATTTCACCACACTTTAAGGTGTGAAACAAATTAAACTTATGTCAAATATAACTTCAGTTTTCTGTTATTAGAATTTTATAATATATTTCACCTTGGCAAAGTCCAGGAATTATAATTTTGCAATGAAATGTTTAATTTGTTGCAAAATTATTAAAATCAACCTCTATTTAATGAAAAACTTTTCATCTTTGTTGGTGCGATAACAATCTGTCTCCCAGTGCAAAAACAAGGACGATAAACCACAATGGTTTTACTTTATTGTTACCCCTCTACTGTGGCATCTGTTTTGTGCCAGTATCTCAAATAGGGCAACATCAAATATAGATGCTTGAATAAATGCATTTATGAATCTATGAATCAAAATATTTTGCCCACAAACCAAAAATGTAATGCATTCATTTATTAATTTTTTAAACTACATTTAAGATTTTCTTTTATACATCGACAGTATTGCATATGTCCCAAACAATCAGGGTACATTCGTGTTAATTGACTGCACTAAATATAACACAGTGCAAAAAACAAGGGTTTTTGTGTGTGTTTATGATTGACCACATGACCAGTTGACACACAAGGATGACCATAATGACCTCTAGCTATCATCCTAGTATTGGTACATTTTAAAGCAAAGCAAGCAGACAGCTTTTGAAAAGAGGAGTGCTAATGTTGTTGAATCCTGCAGAGTTAAAAAAGAAAGCTTGCTTTGTTTGGCTTTTAGCTTTCATAGTGTCTTTTATCTGTATTTATCATGCAGTCAACATCTCAGCAACCATGATGATTAAAATTCCACCTGGATTTATGTCCCAGCCAAAAAAACAAAAGAAAAAGAGGAAATATAACTGTATGATTGATAAATTAATGATTATGTGCCATGATCGAATAGCATGAACACTTATTGTAAACACAAACACATAAAAATAAAGGATTTGAGAACAGCTGACAAAAACAACCCAATTTTTAAAGTTCTAAATTAAAACAAATGAAGCAATGAATTATTAAAGTAAATGTATACATTCTTAATTTTTTTTTTAAATTACTATATTTCTTTACCACACAAATGTCATTTTATGTATTTAAATATCTGTACGTTTCAACATATACTCTGAATGCACTGCATTTGAATTTAGTTTTTAAATCAAGCACAAATGCATAGCACAAGAGTAGATAATTTTGTAATGCACTGATTCATCATGAACGACAAATGCAGGAAATGTTTATTACTAGTGACAGAAATCAAATGCAGCTCTGAGGAGGGGTAAGAATCAGCAGGCGATTATATTCTACATTATCACTTCAGTGCCATTTGCTCTATATTCATTAGTTTGATATAATACACACACACACACACACACACACACACACACACAGAGCAGCTGTGTATCATGTGACCTCTTTTCATAGATGCATGTTTCAAAGAGACAAAATCAAAGGCTTGTAAAACTGCTTCACATATATTAATGTTTCCTTTGAAAACAAAGGTGTCTTTGAATGCACCAAATCAAAGACTAAACTGATTACAGAATGGAGCAGAGAATTTACATGGCAGCCATATTTGATTTACATCATGCTCAGAGTGGCGGGCACTACACAGAACACAGCAAAAACATAGGAAATACAAGCAAAGTTTGTTTTTTTTTAAAATCCAACCAAAAGTTTACTTTTATTCTGACACATGACTATCAAATTGTGGCCAAATTAACCATTAAATTAAAGATCACCAACAACACAAGATGTGAAATCCATAAAATTACACCTGCTACTTTACATGTATACTTAATGGGTCTGTTGTAGCAGGCTAGGTATGTGTAGCTAAAATCTAACAAAACATAATCATGATAAGTAGCTAGTAGTGATTGCTAAAATTAGTAATTTGTCACAGAGGGTGACAAATAAGAGTCTATGAAGCATTAAAGCAATATGTTTCTAATACTAAATATAAATTATATAATGCTGACAATGAATCTATAATTAATGTTTCAGCCCTTCACTACTGTTTAACTTAGAAGGATCTGTATTTTCAATTATACTGGGATATTTTGTTTTACACCATGAATTTCCATGAAAAGAGTGTGTTATTAAGGCCTGTCTAGAAAGATTTGCATTTACTGCTGGATTTAATAAAATCTAAATATCGATGTCGGACTAATAAGGACTCATAAATCAAATCCACGTAACCAAGCAATGTGAAACTGTTGGCCAGGCAGCTTCATTTTAAGAATTAAAATTAAGTATGTGAAAATTGTTGGTTGTTACCCTGTGTGCCCATGTAGTTTGTAATTCTCAGGAACCTGAGTTGGATTGTCTGAGAATTCATTATGTGATCACATTTTGCATGTGAGTGATGCAAGATGTCAGAACATAATCTGCATCTTTCATTTTTCTCTCAATTTCGCTGTAGGAACTATGTACAAATAAACTGGAATATGAACCACTGATGTCAGAGAATAAAAAATCCAAACCCCGACTGAGGGCTTTTGCTGCAGGGCAGGTTTGGGAAATCCGGACTAGATGCGGGGGTACAGTATTGATTCAGTAATCCAAAGCCATCTCCCAAGTGCTTCTGATTCATCTGTCACATTTCATTATGACTCCTCAGCTCTGAAGCTCTTTCTCTTTAATACAATACTGCAGAGAGCATCAAACCATCTGATGTGTCCTCTGTATTGGCTGAATGGATAGGCTCCCTGCAGAAGACTTTCACTAATTTGGTGAAGTGCAATTTGCTCATATTACTGTGTTTACAGATCTCACACTAACACTGCCGTTGAGACTTCAAGGAGATTGTGAGTAAATTAACAATTAAGGATTATTTAAGAAAAGAGCATGTTTATGATATAAAATACTCAAGAAGTGCAATTACATTATCTATGATAAAGACTGGCAGAAATAAGGGTTCTTCATTTAAGTACTTTGTTAAATTAATGCTGAGACTGTCCTCTCGGGAAATGGCAGCATGGGTCATTTGATCAAGCAGGTGAAAATGAGATACATTTACATTCAGTCCCAAAAACAGAAGAAGTGTGACTTTCTTAAAGCACAATTAAGCACATGACTTTGACACCACAGACCATGGGTTTGTGTCTTGTCTCCTACTAACAGTCAACAATGGTTTCCTTCAACCATGATGACAATCTTTTCCTAACCTAAAGTAGTTTTTGTTGCCAAATCTTAACCAGACTGCCGGTATTATGTTTATCTATTATTTTTATTATTGTCATCCATGGCAATGTCAGTCTGAAAGTTGGACAATCCATCACTTTGCTGTAAGCTAAAATATTTCAAAACTACTGGATGGATTGCCATGAAATTGTGTACAAACATTCATGGTTCCCAACGGATGAATCCTACTGACTTTGGTGATCTCCTGACCTTTCCTCTATGAAGCTGACATTCCAATTCATCATGTACTTTGGTTTATGATGACATACCTGCAAAACTAATGACATTACCATCAGCTTCAGCTGTATTTTGTGTTTAATTCTGATTAGAAAGTGTTTGCATGTTAACACACTAAACTAAGATGGTAAATATTAGCACGTTAACCATGCTAATAACCTTAACAGTTGGGTTGGCAGCTTTAAAAATACTCAGATGAGTCATTTTAGTGTAGACCCAGACAATCATTTCCAAAATTCAGTGGATACAAGCTATCTTGCAAAAAGACAATATCCAGACTGCTAGAAAATCAGATTTGTGTCTCAAATCCAATATTAGGACTAACTGTCCACACAGCTTTTTGCAAGCATGTAAGTGTAGGTATGTTCGCTGACAGAGATCGGACCAGCATGCTGAAGGCCAGATGAATAATAAAGATATTGACCTCTGTCTTCATGCCATAGCAATATCTAGTTGTGCTGCAGACCACCGAACCAGACAGCATAAGTGACAAATGAGTTTAAGATGTGCAGCAATGTTGGCAGGCTAACCATGTTCTGAATGTGATATCAGTGTTATGTGTTGGTTGCCAGTGGTGTCAAGGACCGTTGAAATCTGACTTAAACAGGCAGACTGTGACACACACTATCCAGAAATTTGAATTAAATCTGATTTGAATGCAGCTATGAATGTGCTTCAAATCTGATTTGTAAATTAAGTTCCCTTGTGTCCAGACTTAATGAAATATTCTGATTTCAGTCTGGATTTGCCAAACTGAATATAACCTTCACTTGTTTGTACTCAGAATCTTGTTATTTTACTCTAAAAATCAAATTTGGCCCCCATTTTTTGACAATTTCAACAAAGAAACACCTGCAGTCAAGGAAATATTGTCCATCGTTCCTTTTTCTATAACCGCTTCGGCGTCATGTGCATTATAAACAGCACAAAACACATTTTAATAGTTAAAAGTTATCAAATGCAACGTATCTGATTAGGTGATTTGAATTATTGATAAACCTGTCTTGTCAAGTATTGAGACTGTTGAGCAGTTGGACTTTTGAATCCAGACCATTAAATGTAAATGTTAGCTTGTTTACTGAGTATCTCTTTTCTACAATTAAAAAATAACTTAATGTTGTTTAACCCAATATTAATATAATATTAACCCAATATTTTAAATACACATAAATCAGTTGAGTTGTGATTTCCTTATTATTATTATTACCATCATTTGTAATTAATTATTAAAAGAGATTCACTGTCAGTCTCTCTGTGAGCTGTGAAGGACAGAGAGCTGCAGACAAGATGACAGTCTGGCACAAGAGTGTTGCTGAGCGATAATTTCTGAATCTCATTCTACAGTATGTTACATAAGACGTCTTCTTACAGTGAGAGGAGCTGAATAACCACAATGCTCCATGGAAATTTACAGGCAGTGCAAGCAAATGTCAGTTGTTTTAGTAAGTGATGGCCATTACTGAAATATCCCATCAGGCGTCTGTCAAGCTTCAATTTGAAAGAACCTGCTTTTAATATAATAATTGTATGAAAGTGAAAAAGCAACAAGAGTGCCAAAACAGCTACTATGCACGTCACATTTTTCCAGCAATTCCCATAAAAGTAGTGCAACGGATGCATCTGTGATGTTGTTGTAGAAGTTGTAAAACCAAAACACCTGCTAACTTGCAATGCAATGCAAGATTCACAAATGCGATGGTCAAAAGAAACTTTGATTTTCACATCACTGTGATATGTGTGGAAGATAAATGGCTGTTGCAAAAATAATTCACTGTTTAAGCTCAATATGCAGTATGCACAATGCAACCCCCTAAGATAAAACTTTTGTGCCTGAATGCTGACATGGTTAGATAAACAACATTCATTGCATTTGTTTGTTGTATAGTACATTATGTAATGCTGTATTTACTCTGCCATTTTACATCTTCCACAGAACATGGGATGTTCATCTCCAATTGTTTTCAGTTGGGTTGTTTTTACATCAAAGGGGAAGCTTGTGTACAAAGGAAGTTCAAATATTATTTTTTTTATCCTCATTACTTCTAATGTTGTCTTTTTGCTCTCCTTTCTCTTTCATGAGAGGCACTAGTGATTCCTAGAAGTGAAAACAAGAAGAAAAAAAAACTGCCTAGTTGGTTGATGTGTTATTCACGGTAAAATGGAAAGGCTGAAAAAGAGGGCATCCAATAAAAAAAAAAAGGTCATGAGTTCAGTCTGAGCTTTCCTGATCCTGACAAATCACTCTAGATTTCCATTTTTCGAGTTTCAGGAGAAAGTTTTCATGTTCTAAATGAGACAATCTGGCAACAATATGTGAATTATTGACCGGTATTCACCTTTAGCTCATGCCCTTGACCAAACCGCATACTAGAGTAAGTCATTCAAACAGCAGTTGTCAGCACTAAAGGTCTGATAGATACTGCAGTACATCATATATGATTCTACAACTATATGTAGGTGTTATGGTATTAGTTTTTGGTTTATTTTACAATTAAAAATGACTAGTGCTGAATAAAATTCGAAGTTTCTGGGGAATGTGTTGACGACATGATATTGTTATGCGATACTGATTATGTAAGAGTGAATACTGCCCTAGATCATAGAATACCGTGTAACTTTAAAGGCAGCATCCATCACAGCTACTTGAGGACACTTGCCATACCCTGCAGAGGGACTGCCAGTGAGAGCAGTTACAGAGGCCCCTTGAGGAAAAAATTGGATTTTGCCTCCACTTTACCACACAGACAGTGTCTTTGAGTGACAGACTCATTTGCCAAGTTTTGTGGGTGGATGTTTATGCAAATTCCTCTCCTCAGTGGGCTGAAATAGCCATCCAGCGACAGGCCAAAACTAACTGGACTGAAATGCAGGAACATGCAAAAGCAGAGCATAATTTGCATTAACATCTCTGGCACCGCACAACAAGGGCTTGATAAAAATTTACCACTTTAAGCCGGCCCACACAAAAGTTAGAATATGATTTTTTTTTTTTTAGCTTTTTTTTAAAAAAAAAACAAACCTCAAGAAATGTTCTAGACATGTGACAGTGTTTATCCACAACTTCAAAGACTCACCCTCTCTTCAGAACTGTAGGGCAAAGCTGCAACACACTCATGTGAATGTTGTTCATGTATTCTTAGACGGATGAATAGCACAGAGGCGCACTTTGAAGGGTTCGCATTCTAAATGAATCTTATGAGAATCACAATTGTTGTTGTCCAATTTTGTTTTTACAATGAGCTGAACGGCTTCTTTCTGCTGTAAAGCACAGACACCAAACCTTCATTTCACATTCAGCTTTAGCTGGCTGTAATGGAAACAAGTTCACGGTGTTCCCTCTTTTCTCCTCAATGAGACTGCAGGAATATTTTCATGGCATCAAATCAGAAATGATGGTTAGTATTGAATTATGCATATGATGGCAATAAACAAATCTAATTTGTATAATAGGAAGATGAGACAGCCTTCTTCATCTACAGAGACTCATTACTTATGTTTGCATTTATATAGAAACCTTTTTGAAGTCAAAGGAAACAACAGCACAACGGTGTCTATTCCTTTGATTTATAAGGTCCACTTATCTTTAACTCATAAATTGCAAAATAGAGATTGGATGCTGTGAAGTCAAAGAAAGATGTGCAATTACAATTGGAAATGTCTTGTGATAAGTATGTGTTTACTATTGTGGTGACAAAACAGCACAGTAGCATACTGTATGGAGCATCAGCTTCAGTCATGCACACAATATAGCACAACTGATGCAGCATCAGTGTGCTTCATGGTGAGATGTGAAATAAGTTCCCTGCAGTGAAAAAACAAAAAGGTCTTTAACAGAGAGTGCTTTACCTAAGACTTATTCATTCCAAATTATTCAGTCCACAAACAATCTTTTGCATGAACATAATCTCACTATTCAAGACCTTTAATACATTTCATCGCATTACACAAACTGCTAAAATGTTTCCTACAGTGCAGCCATTTAGAAGACAGAACACACCATATGTATAAATGGTAGATTAAAAAAAAGATTTTTTTATGCAAAATTATGCAAATTGATAGAAGTACAGAGGCAACATAAATTAAGAAGATGAGATACATACTAGTAAAGAACCGCCATGTGTCACCTCTTATTTTTTTTACTTTTTATTTGTAATGTCAAACCTTCAAACCAGCCTCGGCTCAACATTTTCACTGTCTACAACGCACTGGCGGTTTAGATTTGTTGCTTTGTGTTATTTCTATTTAATGGGCAAAGCTGAAAGAGTTGAATAAGAGATTGAATGCTAAACAGGCGAATCTGTGGCATTTCAAGAAGAATTTATGAGTAGTTGTGGGAGTTGCTGCAGCTTAGATACAGGCACACAAATCTGCCACTGTTTGGAATTCATAACAAGAAACGTGCATACAGGTGGGGTACGCACGCTAATAAATCAGACATGTGAGTTTCCTCATTGCTTATGCAATGTTTTACTGGTGAAGTGCTACAGTTTTGAGGACAAGAGGTGTGGCCGCTTCACATCAGAGAATTAGATAATACATTACGCAACCCATTACTCTGATTACGATTCCTGCTGTAATATGACATTATTATAGGCAACAACTATTAAGACTACTCACACATTTTATGACAATTGTATTTACTGTGGGTTGTAAATTAAAAAGGCGGACTTGTCACCTCCATGACATAGAAAAGAAATGAGATGTTGATGCTCAAATGTAGGTTCCTCTTTGGGCAATATACAGGTATTTTTTTCTCTACAATATCCAGTCAAGCAAATGACTATATTTGGCAACTGGAATATGTTTTAGCTGAGCAGTCTTAAAGTTTCAGACAAATCTTTAAAGGCCTATCATGCTCATTTCCAGCTCTATATTTTTATTCCAGGACTCCACTAGAGTAGTTTTGCATGATTCATAGTTCAAAAAACTCCTTATTTCTCTTATACTGACCCTTTATGCAGCCTCTGTCTCTTAACAGGCAGTCTCAGCTCCTGTCTCTTTAAGGCCCCCTCCAGATGAGCCCACTCTGTTCTGATTGGCCAGCTTTCCAGAAGCCCACTGAGGGGCAGCCATATCAAAGTTGTGTTAAGTAACCGCTGATGTAAACCCAACATTTCCTGCTTTACTGCTTCAAATTAAAATCTTTTATATGACTAACTAACAGGAGACTATTATTGTGAAGAATTTACAGGAAATTAAATGTGTTCCTTCCCAAATGAACAGAGTTTTGTTAACGGCGCTAAAAACCAGTCAACACACCGGTCGCTGTGTAATGGAAAAACACTCACAGCATGCCAGCTTGACTACCCCTAAAACAATGGGGAAAAAGACATAATGTTAGTGTACCAGAGCAGTGAACCTATACTCTGTGGGTGGAGCAGATGACCATATAAAGAAATCCTTCACAAGAAAAGGGAAAAATTGTTGGAAATCAAGTGTTCAGAGTAGTCTGAAGCCTGAGCTTTTTGCTCACAGGGATTACTTCTACATACGTTTGCCTCATTATTTGACACTTTGGCCATGTTCTCCAATCTAAAATAAATTGTAACATTATATATATGACTGAAAATAAGGAAAAGCATAAAAGGTCCCCTTTAAAAATCATTATTTTATTTTGGCAGTAGTTCAAGCTACAACATTACTTTTTTTTGCTTGAGAGTGATCCAATATGTATATTGTCATTTTAAGTTTGAATTCATTCAAGCAGTCATTTTGGTGTGTAGTCACAGTGTATGTCTCTCAAGATGTCTAAAACCCATAAATCATGTCCACACTTTCTAAATTGTATTTCAGGTTTTCTTCCAGACTTCTTGCATTTCCTGTCTGCAGTTCAGCTGTGACAACACCAGGTTTTAATTTACTCTGAGGCACTTGGCAGTACACAGTCTGGTGTAGTGGAGAGTTATCACTCTGACTTCCAATTGTCATGCTGCTGAAACAGAGCCTCAAGACTGAGATCACAAATCCATGTCAAATGAACAACAGCATTCACAGCTGATCTTCATCCACTCAGCTGCCAGGTTATCATAGCTTGCATCAGGCCTGGTGAATGGTAGAAGTAGCTCTTAGAAATAGTTAGAAATAAAAAAATAAAAATACAAAGATAAGAAGCTAAGCTTGAAGATAAACAATTAACTGAAACTAAATGTTGTTTTGCAGCTGGCATTAAAACTTTTGGCAGTTTTAGTTATTTCTCCAATGTTATATTGTACATGTATAGTAGGAAAAGGACCACATAAATGATTCATTCCACACTGATACTTTATCATTTTATATATTAATATCTGGCCAGATATCCAAAGGCAAATACAGTACTATATACTGATCTAACTGGAGAAATAGTGCAGCTTCAACCTAAATTGTTAAAGATATAAATAATAACAAATACGAAAATCTTGCCCCTAAGAATTCTAACAATTCCATATGCTCTAAACATATTTTCAGATCATACACTGCAGCTTTAAAAAGAGAAATTTATTTTCAACAATATAACTAAATATAGATATAAATGTTGTATCTCATTTAAAAGATGGTGTTTTTTTGAAAGCCCCATAAAACTTAGTTCAGAATGTTATGGTTTTCTCTATAATATTAAATATTCACGACCAAATAAGCAACAATTAAAGTCAAAGTTCAGAAAAAAAAACACTTTTGGCTATTAACACTCAAAAACTCAGCTACTGTAATCTGCTTCATCAAGACTGTGTGGGTGTGATCACATTTGATTTGATTGACAGGAGCCTGACTACATAAACAAACAACCACATGACAGCTGTCATCAGATTTTGATTCAAGTGTTGCTGAGCTATGATTGGTGCCAAGAAATACGTGATGTCATCTTTTTTCTAAATGAGCTCTGCCCACTTCAAACAAGCGAGAAGAACAGAGGAACAAACATGTTGGACACCATCCGTCATACTGGGAAGATAATTTTGAAAATAGGTTTTCAGTCTTTAATAAAGCAATTATCAGAAAATGCTATGTGGAAGTGCAATATGATAACAGCAACACATAACTGTACAAGTTTTATCTTTTCTTTTGCTGTGCAAAATAAAAACCTTACCAAGCCTCATGTGGTGGACCCTTTATTGTATCATAAATCTGTAATGGTTGCATTCATGTGTGACAGTGTGAGTGGTTTAAGCAGAACTTTAAACATGGCAACAGTTTTTATGGTTTTATATCACTGTGTAAAATGATTTAGGAGTCATGAATTTTACAGGGACCTGGGCCATTTGAAGAATATACAGTTTATATATATATGTATTTTTGAGCCAAGCACAGAAAAGCATTGCTCACTTACTTAAATGTTCCATTAGCTTTTCTTAAGAATCACAGTCTTGCAGATGCTGAAGTAATTTTCGATGTAACGTTTGACCTCATTTTAGCAGTTTTCAGTATATGTTTCACAAAACTGACTGGAATTGACCCAAAGCTGTGTAATCGATTACAGCATAAAACTTAAATCATCCCACGCTCTGTACCATCCAATTTTTAAATAGGCAAAATTTAATATGCAGTTAATGGACAAAGAAGATGGCTGTCAAGCTGATTCTTAGAGGGCCCTACAGTCTATCATACTTAGTTGTGTTGATTTTGTCACTCCATAACAACTTTCTTTAGTGTTTCCTTTTCAACACAGTTGCCTCAGAAGGTTGAATACAGAGGAATGAGCACAGAGGACACTGCTGCAAAACCAGGTAAAACAATTGTATCTACAAGAGCTGAACATGGGGACAACATTTACTGTAGTCTTAAATTCTTAGTTCTTAGTCTTAGTTCTTATTCTTTAGGGTGAATCGGGATATTCAAGATATTCACTCTAGCTAAAGACAAATAATGCATGTCTAAGATAAAACAAACAGATTCAGTGCTGTTGAGCTGAGCTCTCTCCTTCACTGAATTGGAACTAAAATGGCCTCCAAGTGTACTGAACAATGGGGGTGAGCATAATGCAGTGTGACTACTGAGTGACTTGACTGAGATCCAAAGTGAATAAAAGGCCTCACTATGTGAGGCAGCGAGGCTGAGCTGCTGCAGCGCTCAGGACTTTGGCGGGTGACAGTGTATTAGAACGCTTCACACACATTTCATTTGCCAATAAAATCCTATTGCCATTTTCCACATGGCACATGGGCTGCGTAGTCAGAAACCGTAATGTTCAAATACGTATCTGCAACTGCACAAATAAGTATCTGCATTTGGTCTTTAAGTGGGTATGTTCCTTAGATACGGTAAAACCTTTGGTACCACATTATTTGAAACAAAGAAATTTGAAATGTTGCATCCCCTGTCAGTTTAAGGGTGGTTTCTTTAAATCATCCTTGTTAAACAAGGCTAAAAAACCAAATAAGGAACTGATTTATTTCATAATGTTGCATATTGCATGTTAGAGTCAAATCAGTGTTCATAAGTGTGAATAATTGTCTCTCAAGTGGAAAACAGAAGATCAGGACTGTAATTTGTGATGTCATAGTCATTTCTAACCTACTTCTTGTGCAAACAGTGAATTTGGAGGCACAGTTTGTGTACTCATAAAATATTTATTTCAAATTATGCATACTTATGAGCTTCATTTCTTTGTAGCATTATTGGGTTTGAAGTAAATTATAAACCCTAATCTCCCGAAAGCATCTTACTGTCACTGCCGCCTCTGTCGTCTTTTTTCACTATCACCAATAAGTCAATGACAACACGGAAATAGGAATAGGGGAAGAGGTGGGTGCGGGATTATGAACTGAAATATGTGACAGTATCAAAATACTGTTTCGACTACAAAACTGATAATGCCATTTCATTTTAAACATTAAAAGCAAATAATACTATATAGGCTTTTCAGTGACAATATTTCAGCAAACAGAATGTGATTGTAACAATTTTTTCACACCACACAGTGACAAATCTCGATGGGAATGTCACAATTTGAGGCTTTATTAACAGTGAACTTGGAGAACATGACACATTCCTCTCAAACAATGCGACTCCTTGACCCTGATCCTCAAAAACTGGCATGCTCCAACAAAACGAGACAAAGAATGAGACGCTTTTCCTTAGCCAAGGGCAGACTAGTCAACAGAGCCACAGAACGAGACAATTCCTCATGACGTTGTTTATTTCCTGCAGCCAAGTGCAATTTATGGGTGATTTGAATAGCACAATGTGAATTTAGGGGATTTTAAGCTTGCGTACATGTAAATGCCAGCATCTGCGCAGGATGCAATGGGGAAAGGGCAGATATCTGGGTGAAAAAATATTCTCACATCTGGTTGTACTGCAAATGCACCATGATTTTTATTCAATTTATGACTTAACAGTATAGAGAAAGTGTAAAACATTTTCTCTCAGCTTTTTTTTTTCCATCTATGGTATTTTTTTCAATTCAGGGTCACACTAATCTGCAGCCTCTAAAGCAAGAAAGCACTCTAGACACGTCACCCGGACATCTCAGTGCTATCACAGGCAGTCACTCATTCACCTATGGCTCGTTCGGAGTCATCAGTCTACTACATGTGTGGGATGTGGGAGGAATCCCACGCGAACACAGAACACACGTACACACACACACACACACACACACACACACACACAAAGACCATGAATTAAATCTGTCTTGCTGTGAGTGCCACTGAGCCACTGTGCTGTCTCCTTTTACAACTTTTATTCATGAAATGAGAGAATGTGATAAAAATAAAACTGCATAAATGAGTCATCCGTCTAGTACATCTGTTTAGGATTTCATTGTGTCACTGTGGTTTTCAAAATGCCACGGTATCAAGGAATCAGCCCTGTCCTTTGTCTGCATAATCACCTTAAATAGTTAAGAGCTTTAACCTTTAAAATGTTGTTATCCTCAGTCTGGGTGAAACACTGGTGGGGCATTTCAGTGGCATGGCTGCAGTATACAACCTTCAGCCCTGCTTTTCTTTGATGTGCTCTGAAGCCATCCTCTACCAGGAACTGAGAAGATCAAAGACAAGCGATTTTATCAAATGGAGCCCTTGTCGACTGTTTGTAATGCTTTATTCTTCATCAGGAACACCCACTCTGTCACTATGATGCCACAGGAGACACAGTGCTCTTTTAAACCCAGTGGTGATATCCCCGTTATCCAGATGAAAACGGATTTATTCAAACCTCCCATCAACCAGCCCTATAAATAGAAGCTTGTGGAAAATCTTCTGAGAGAAAAAAAATAAGCTGTGCTCTTAAGCTGTTATTAACATGCTGATAGAAAAATGTCAAATGTTATTTTGGAGCAGAGAGTTTTCAGTGCAAATAAGCATAATGTTTCCTGGTAATATTTGTGATTGGAACATAGGATTCACTAAATGACAAAAATACACAGCTGAGTCATACTCATTGATGTTACTGCACATGCTACTTGACTGCAGGGTGAGTTGTAGTGGTAATTCGCATCAGGAACTGTATGCATTATTGCTCAAGGGCTCTAGTGAAAGGGTAGGTGAAACATACTCAAAATGAGTTTATCATCCAACTTGATAGAGGCCAGCCACTTCAAATATCATGTGGAAATTTGAAGCAAGAGTAACTCTTGCAAAAGCATTAAAAAGACCTTAGGTGTAGTAGTATCTAGATGTTATATCTCTAAAATCCTGTATTAGTGTGTTTCAAAAGCATGCCTAAATGTCACGTAGCATGTGGCAGCAGTCAGGAGGAGTCGACCAAACAGCTGTAATAGATGCTCATCTGTTCTTTTTGATTAGAAAACTGCCACCTGTTCTCCAGGGTGCTATTATTGCTACTGTTATTTTGGTACCACAAGGGAGATAACACTCCGTGCTGTCATTATTTTCCCCCAAAATCTAAAGGTTGACTCATTATTTTTGGTTCAGTGTGCCGGAATGAATGCCACTCCTTTATGTCTCATGCACCTCACCTCTGAAATATGTAGCGTATTCCTTTGGGGTTTTATTTTCCCCCCAGTTATAAAATGCAAGCAGCTATGTGTCAGGAAGGGCTTCCTTTGTAATTCAAAGAGCTTCACACGTGTGTTAACTACAAAACCTCCCTCTGCTACCTGGTGACACTAATGAACAGATTCATTATGACCTTATCATCACCGTTTACTTTCAAATTTCCTATTCAGCTGTCTACCTGTGAGTGTATGTAAATGTATAAGTGTTTGTATGTAAGCATTTATGCACATGTGTGAATTAAAACTGCAAGCACATCTACTGCTAATGATTACAGCCATTTTCTTCTGCCAACTCTTAACTGTTTGTTCATTATTGCTCAGTTCCAAAATGCAGTCAAAACACATTGCATTGCTCTATGGCAACACTACACAAGTAGTACCACTATGTCTTAAAACTCCTCTGAAAATACAAAAAGTCTTATATTATAGAATAATGTTTCATTTCCATTCTACAGATTTGACTAGGAACTAATTTTTAAGCTTAAGTTTTAAATGTTGCATTGCATGAGTAATGGGGTCCAATTTGACGCTGCTGCATCCATGATCCCAATTGTTCCATGTGACTGTAAAACCTGAGGACATGTCCATATTGGCCACTGTTGGTCCTCTTATGGATGACACTGACATAAATGTATAACACACAAAAAATTATCTTTGGATTTGCAGCCATTTTAACTCTGTGGTGATGTGTATAAAAACAGCCATTTTAAATTCACAGCAATGATAGTGCATTTTGAATTCAGTCCAACCAAATGAAAGACCCCTTTTTGGTGGTTTGGTTTTGTGCTGGTGTGGTCTTTACTACACCCAACTCCTCTGGCAGCTTTGTTCTCAAAGTTGACACATTTCTGAGCCAACTATAGCCTATATATCTATGTGTGCTCTTTGTTTCATGGGCCATCACACTTCAAACATGCAATAAGGGTAGAGAAGGGAGTGATTGACGTGCACATTTGACTGACATGATTACTATCTTATCTATGCATACAGTAGTCCATTAAATCTACATCTATGTCAGCATATAGGAGAAAAATGACAGGATACTCACCTTCTTTAGGAGGTCGTTTCACTTCTGCACTCAGATTGCAGATCTGCCCAGCTTGTAGTTGGGGTGACAAGCAGCCCTCCGTTTGTGGATTTAAAGGTAATACCACGTTATTCAGCATGAGCATACTCTCTGATTCTCCATCGCCTAAATGCTGAGGGCAAGTGCATTTTGTGTACACGATCCCACATGTCTCCACTGTCCCCTTCTCTAATTTCAGGCAGTTTTCCAGCCACGTACAAAGCACTTGACACCCAAACTGGCTGGGGCTGGCCTTATTCAACACCAGAAACTCCACAATAGATTTCTCCTCCTCATCCAGCTTCTGTGGCGTCAATCCATTATAATCATAAGGGAAAACTCTCCGGAGTTGGACAAAATTCTTGTCATACAGCAAAAATACATAAATATTCTTTGAATCGCACAGGTACACTATAGATTCGTTGACTTTCAGCAATTCATTGATCTTTTCGTGTGAGTAATGGTCAAACTGATAAGCAAGCAAAGAATATTCAGAGCAGCTCAAGTCTCGCTTGTATAGCTTCAGGTAGATGCTGTATTTGGTAGGGTCTGGGTTCTCCAGCGTCCATGTACAGTTTGTATAGTTCTTAGGAAACATTTCAGTCACCGAATATGATCCATAAATGACCCCCTTGACCAGAGTGGAACACCAATAATCTTGGGCACCAGTTAATCCAAACATAACCAGAAGATAGGTGGAAAATATATAAATCAACAGGTTTCGAACAGCCTTCATCCTATGTCATTTGGCCTGCAAGGAGAAAATGACACAGAGGAATGTTAGGACACTGGAGACATGAGAGATGATCTCTTATCAACTCTGATTGATGTGCTTCACACATTTCTTATCACATCTAACCATGAAAATGGGGAAAAAAGCCACAATAACCTCAGCAACATGTCTTCTGCATCCCCATCCTGCCTCCTTCATTACTATACTTTGTGCAAACATTGCCACCTTGTGGTTGCTTTAGTCATTATTTATTTATTTATTTATTTTTAGATTTTTATTTTTTTTATGTGGGGGGGGGGGGGGGGGGGGGTGCAATAATGTGAGTCATTTAGACATTATTAATTGGGTCATATTTGGTGTGGCACAATCCCTGGAGAAGTTCAAATATAGCTGTTTAGAATATCTGACATCAAAAGACAAACAGTGGAAAAGGCATCCAAGTCGGTTCAGTCCTCACAAGCTGTGGGATGCAACTGCTCATTTTACGCAGTAACAGGGATCTTTTACAACCAAGCAGTTTTTTCGTGACTTAGTCAGTTTCCTCCAACGGCAGTTAGGTAATATGAGGAGGAGGCCAAATTCACAGACTGAAAAATGTCTTTCTGCGCCCGTCTGGTCACTATGGCTTCTCTCCTGCGCGCTTTCCGTCCATGTCTCCGAAATTCAGGGCTTGACATATTTTACAATGCAATTTGATAAAGAGCCAGTGTGTGTGTGTGTGTGTGTGTGTGTGTGTGAGAGAGAGAGAGTGTATGTGAGTGTGTGCGCGCGCGTGCTTTTGTGCGTGTGTTTGAGTGCGTGCGCGCGCTCCTAAGTGTGTTTGTGTGCGAAAAAGAGGGAGAAAGAGAGAGATGGAGAAAGAGAGAGAATGCAACGCGATGTCCTGATTGCTTTAATCCTACAGGCAATGCAGCTGTGAGCAGTGTCACAGCAGAGCGTGCCTGTGTATGTGCGCGTGTCTGAAACTGTGTGTGCATGTGTGTGTGCATGTGTGTGTGTGTGTGTGTGTGTGTGTGTAGGCGTTGAAATTCCAAGTAGGCTATAGATACCAGAGTCCAGAGAATAGATACATTTTTCACTTTTATTTCTCCAACTTATTCTTTTTGACTGTTAAAACCAGCCCTTCACAGCACGTTAGGATAAAATATGTGTTACATAAGGATTCGTGGAAGCAGTTATGAGTGAAACCAGCTTTTAGTCGCGATAAATCCATATGATTCCACATCCTTGCGCAAGATTCATGGCCAAGGCTGCACAAAAATCAGTATTCTGGAGACGAGAAATCGGTCGTCAGGAGACGCTGATTTTATTGCCGGGGCTTCTAAGAGCAATTTCGTCTCGAGAGGAAATCTGAATATAGAGACACGGGCTACATCTCATGCAGTGTCAGTTCGACGCTCGCTCGGCACTTTAAAGTGATTTCTGCCTCTTAAGAGAGAGATCAGCTCTTAAAAATCATCTGTTAAGCACCCTAGACTAATGTGAACGGATGAAAGCTCCTAAGCCATCATGTTGAATAGACAGGACAAATATTTAACAGGGGGGGGATAAACTTTAACTGACAGATGACATGAAAATCAGCTTTTTCAGCTGCTTGCTGGTTTCATGCAATAATAATAATAATAATAATAGCAATAATAATAATAGTAATCATAATAATCTTACCTTACACTGCGGAAGCTATGGCTATTTTTCCAACATACTTGACCACATCCTTTATAAATAAATTCTGCAGTCCTCCAGTGAATCAATACTCCCCATTCCCGACAATAGAAGTCCGGCGCAACAAGATGGTTCAATGGATGAAAATAAAATGCGTTACACTCCGGTCTGCCCGCTCATATCCCCCCCGTCTTCTTCTTCTTCTTCTGGGTTTTTCCCATCAAAACGGAGCGCAACAACACCACGACAGCCACCGAGAGAGGAGAGAGAGAGAGAGCGAGAGAAAGGGGGGGAGGTGGGGTTGAGGGGGGGTGGGGGGGGGGAAGACCGAGAGAGACACAGAGAGAGAAAGAAATTCTTGGAGTGATGAAAAGAAGAGAGCAATTCTTACAGTATTACCATAAATTAATTCGGCAGGCTCCACGTCTCTATTTCCCACTGATAACGTTTTCTCCAGCAAGTCGCACACCCCCCCTCTAGAAAAAAAGGGGGTAGAAAAAAAGATCCGTAGTGGGTGGATGTGAGATGTTGGGGGGCTATAGTGAGTTACAACAGAGAGAGAGAAATAGACGCGCTTTGCTTGGTGCTTGCAGAGCTCCAGGAGCAGGCTGCAATATCACGTCACACACTCAGCCGCTAAGATAAAGCACGTACGTAGGCCTACGCTTCTTACTGTCGCTGCGTCTGGCACCACCACCACTTTCTTCCCTGCCCTCCTCCTCCCTCTTTCTATCTTTTTTTTCTTGTCATACAGCCTCCCCTTAATTCGAGTCAAAAGGGTTTCCCCCCTGAACTGGACCCTCACAGTTGTGTTCAGACAACGCCGCGCTTTGCAGCAGCCTTCTCCAAAACAGGAATATTTCATGGACTTTCTTTCTATTTGTTTTTTTTAGTGGAAAGGGGAGTGCATGGGAATGATGTGATTATAAATATATCCCTTGCTCTCTATCAGTGGGACCTGAAAGCTCGCTTGGTAATTTTTCCTTCTCTTCTGATGGGTGACAGCCGCTGTTGTTTTGATTTCTTCCCTGGTTGGTGGTGAACAGCACGCTGAACACCCTCCTGTTCGCCGCCCTCACGCTGTGCTGGAGCAAATGCTTATGGGGCAAGTTGAGCTGAGCCCCCTTTGGAAAGTTGTTGTTATGCACCTTACAGGTGCAGCTCAAACCTGGTGTGTGTGTGTGTGTGTGTGTGTGTGTGTGTGTGTGTGTGTGTGTGTGTGTGTGTGTGTGTGTGTCTTTGTTTGGTTGGTTTGGTTGTTTTTTTCCCCTCTACCTTCCTCTAAGACGTGTGCAGTCAAGAGAATGCTTATGTGTGTAGGCTATTCAAGGTAAGAATCAGAGGTAGCCTATTTATGAGCTACTGTAGCCACTTGACAAACAAATTAACTCTTAAAAGCAGCTTCAGCCTTTATGATTTTTTTTTCTTTTTTCAATGCTTTGTCCTGCTATTCTGAGCTGCATTCATTCAACAAGCAACAGTCAATTAAATCCAACATAAGTTCCAGGCTTCCAACAACTGGTCACTGACAATGCGGCATCAATGGCTCTGCAATAGTCATCATTGCCTATCTGCCGAATTCATGGGAAGAATGAAAGTATAATGGACAGGGGATGGGGAGTCATCTGAATCACCTGCTGATCACATTTCCTTCCCTTTATAGTGGAGGACGGCTTTTTTTTCAGATAGGTGGGTCATTTTTATCAGGTGCAAATACAGCATCAGATTCATAATTATAGGCCTACAATCTTCATATGCATTAAAAAAAAAAGTTAGGCTAATGAATGGGAAATTAATGTGCATGACCTTCACACATGTTGGAGCTGCAGTTAATTTGCATATTTTGAATTATTTGCATATTAAGAAAGGGAGGCATTAGATTGGGCTGTGCAGATTGAAGTAATTGTTCCCCGGTACAATTTTACCACTGTTTTTTAATTTTTAACTTTTTTGGAGGATGGGTCAGCTGCTCTAATCATTTTGCTGTGCTCAGTTAACTCTCATTAGCCTGGCCGTCTCTTTCAGGCCTTGACTGAATGTGTTCCATCTGAGCAGATGCTGCATGAAGAGCCTATTTGTTTATTTATTTCCAGCAAGTTTCAGTGTGAAGTGTCTGTAAGCCAGCCTTTCCAAAGAATACTCCAGAATGACACACAGCCACAGCAATGTGGGAATCTGAAAGAACTTGTTTATATCCCCAACATCCTGTACCATGCAGCGTTTACAACATTGTTAATCTGTTGCCAAACTTATAAAGGAGATTGGAGTCATTCAGCTCAGTTGGTTGCCATGGCCTGTGACTGCGGTAGCTTTCTAATTCCAGTCTTCCCCAGGCAGCCGGTGGAACATCAGGGGTGACCTCGAGCCAGCCCACTTTCCACAGCCATAATGAAGACTTTGGCATTTAGGAAGAATTTGGCTCAGTAAGCTAAGATGTGGAAGAAATTCATGCAAAGCCTTAGTGAACAATGAAAACACAATAAGTATCTCTCCACTGACTCATGGGGAGGCCAATTGCCAAGCCTCAGGAATGCTGCCATCACTCTCCCCTGCAAGGACATTTCCAGAGTCCAAATGGCACCCTGCATGTTTGGTTATTTAGCAAGTAGGAGAGAAGATGCAATCCACTTTTAATGATGAAACGTGGTTCTACAGTATGTAGGCAAAGTTAAACCAGAAATAATTGCAGTAACACTTTCTATGCCTATAATGCATTATAAACATACTTATAATGCGTAATAATCTGCTTATAGCACTGTATAATTATAGTTATAAGCACTCATAAATATTCAAAATGTTTTATAACAATAATTATAACACATAAAGCATTTTATAATGACTTATAATGTCAAGTATCATAATACTACATAATTGCTAGTCACTCACTGACATTTTTTGCAAGGATCATAGTGTATTATAATTCTCATAGTTGTAATACATTATAATAATTTTATAAGGCATTATAATCACTGTTATAATGCATTATAATGTAATTACAAGTTACTCTAAGTGGTCATTGGGTGCTTTAAGTGAAATGAAATTCCTGAGGTGTAGGCAGATTATAAGATTATTAGCTGGTTATAAGTCACTATTAGTGGTCACTGTATATCATTAAATCTATACAAGAACAAGTCAAAATGTCATAAAATTAATTTATTTGTTTAACGGGTTATAACAGACAATTAATTGAGTGCTCCAAATTAAAACAACTTTTTTGATGATGAATAACTGAATGATGGACATTTACATTTCACTAATGTAATGTTTCTAAAGACTCAATTGACTCAAATTATAGATAATACCTGAAACAATTTCTACTTTACCTGTAGATGTATATTTTACTTTTATGCAAAAGTTTGATCAACAAAAGTTAGTCCTTAAAAAAACCTGGTAACTATGAGAATTATAATACACTGATCCTTGCAAAAAGAAATGTCAGTGAGTGACCAGTAGCTGTGAAGTATCATGATACTTGACCTTATAAGTCATTATAAAATACTAAATAGTGTGTAATGATTATTGTTATAAAGCATTATGAATATTTATATATGCTTATAACTATAATTATACAGCGCTATAAGAAGATTATAATGCATTAAAAGTATGTTTATTATACGTTATGGACATGGGTGTCATAGAAATTGTTACCATGATTGCATTTAGACTGGAATGGTGTGCACTAACGACAGTGTGATATATCCTATAAAAAATGTATTCCTCCCAGTGGTTTGAAAGTAAAAAAAAAATTAAAAAGAATAAAGAACATAAATAACATCATGTGGTCTGTGTTATGATTTGAAACAATGTTGTAGATAAAGTGTAATTTGCCTTATGGTCAAGTCAAAGGAATGTCAAATGGGTGTGTGTATGTGCAACAGATTTATATATTTATAAATGTTATGCGTACAGAAATCCTTTTTGATTTTTTATGAAAAATCTTGATATTGCATTCAGTTAGAGCTTACCAGTACTTTAGCACACACAGCAGATCAATTTATTCCCGGCTAGAATCTCTAAAACATTTGTGATATTTCTCATCTAATAGCAGTTGCAGAATCTGTCACTCTGTCAACTCAAGAATCTGTTTCAGCACATGGTTTCTGAATTATTCATGACCTCGTATAAAGAACTGCCCTATTATCACCTGTTCCTGTGTGTGTGCGTGTGTGTGAGACTTTGCCTGCACTCACGCATGTGTGTATGTGAATGCCGAATTGAACATCTGTTTGATATAATGACTGTTTTACAGCATTCATGTCCATTACAAAATCTCATGCGATAAACATCAGTCTATTGATCATGTGATAAACATCAGTCTCTTGATGTAAACCAACCATTATGAATCATTATAGTATGAACTATCACTCTTATAGAAAAATGATGGGTTTTCTTTGTACCTACCAGTGCATACAGGAATGCAGACTCCCACACAAACACACACACATATATGCAGGCAGACAGGGTAAAGTCTCCAGACACCAGTGAAATGTATTCAGACTTTCAGCTCAACTCAGTCTCTACCAGGTAGTCCATATGTTACATTTGTCTTAGCACAGTGATAATGGGCTCTTCCCTGTAGGAATCTCAGATGGATGACTTATTGGTAAACCCCAAATGAGCATGTTTCAGAGAAGTTTTCCTTGAAGTGGTGAACTCTTTTTTTTTGCAGTCTCCTGTGCTGTTGTGGAATAAGTTATTATACCATTTGTCATTACAGAAGTTATATGTTTCTTTAATGGTCAGATCGGGGAGTATTTTCTTGTCTCTTCACAACTGCGTTGCTACTTTTTCTCCAGCAAATTGTCATGTAGAAGTGGCACATCTGCCTTTACTCTCTACAGTATATACTGTAGTATCACATAAGCAGATAGTTAAGTTTAGTGATTCTAGTAAAAGATGTCACCCTTCTGTTTTCAGCCATGCTAGCATTGTGCCTGTAGAAAGACTGAAATATCTCAACAACTGTTAAATGGATTGCCAAGATAGACACACATTCATGGTCCCCAGAGGATGACTCACACTCACATTGGTGATTTTGAGAGATTAATCTCAACAACTATTGGATAGATTGTCATGAACTTTGGTCCAAATATTCATCTCCTTAAGGAAAAATTGTAACAACTTTAGTTATCCTTTAATTTTGCCTCTAGTGTCATAATCAGGACAAAATATTAAATCGTCCAGTGCTATAGTTTATGATCGTATACCTGCAAAACGAATGACATTCCCATCTGCCTCAGTTGCAGTGTTTAGTGCTAATCAGGAAATGCCAGCACGCTAATACACTGAACTAAAATGGTGAACATGGTTAACACCAAACCTGCTAAACATGAGCATGTCAGCATTGTCACTGTGAGCTTTTAGCTGAAATCACAAATGTACCTAGAGCCTCACAAAGCCGCTAGCGAGAGTTATGAATGGTTGCAAAAGGGTCTCTTTGTCCTGCGGTTTCATGTAAAAAGCAATAATCTCCCAGGATGAACTCACAGGTCTCTTACTATTTAGAGCAACATGATTAAATAAAGAAGCAGTAACCTAGTGGGACATGAATAGAAGTGCATAATCACTTTCACAGACAGGACAATGCCAAAGAAACTTGTGAGGATGTCTAGACACACTGTGAGAGTAGGGTTATCCACAAACACTTCTATTGAGTTTGACTCCCTTAGCATGCTCGCAAACAATCTGCATTATGGATTCATGCTTACAGTAATGTTCTTCATGCGTCATGTTTACTGGATGTCACTATCAGTGTATACAGGCTTGTGTCTTATGGTTCGATGCAATCATTACACTAATGATGTACCACTCTATTAACAAATTAAAGTGTGGGCACTTTCCGTGCATCCCTTCAAGGGCTGTTTTCCCATTTTTCTTCATATTTAATTAAAAACTGTTGCAGAAATTGCAGAGTGCTGTGGTTGAGATGAGGTTAAGTGCTGAGGGCAGTTCTTGCACTTCTTCTTGTAATGGCAATCATAAACACTTCAAGTGAGTGCAAAGGCAAATGTATGTTAACTGTATGAGATAATCAATGTATGTCAAAAAGATGCATAGTTGAGGCTCTTTGAAGATATACTGCACATGCAATCGATGTATCAAAATGACTTCCCATGTGTGGAGTATGAGCCTTTTGACTCCTGCACACATGACCCTTAAAGAGTCAATACCAACACATTATTAACCACATTTGTTTTTGCCAGCAACCCAATTTAAATTCTAATGTAATTAAACAAACTAGTGTTCACTCAAATGTTATGCTTAGAAAAGACATTAATACAGTTATTCCTTTGATTTTGCATCATAAACATCAGCAACACTGTCAATAACACCATGCATATTTGCATTTATTGTCATATTGAGTGATAAATTCTCCTTTTGAGCCCCTCGGGACAACAAAGCACCTTAAAAAGAGTCCTTTCTTATCTGAAATTTGTCACAAGAAGATAACCTTTCAAACATGTACAACTGGATAACTTTTTCACTTGTCATTAATCAATAAATCAAAGTTTCAGAGGTTCGCTTTTATCAAAATTTTAATGTGTATGAAACATTTAATGGCCCCAAAACATTAAAATTTAAACACACTTTCACTATTTTATAAGTCAAAATGTACCGTATTTCAAATATTTTCACGGACTCTGTACTACCTCATTTGCTGAGACAAGCTCTTCCAACTTAAAATCCACTTTAAATTTAAACTTAGAATAACCTTGCTTGATTAATGGGGTGAAATGTATGGTGTACTGATATACTGCACTCTGGTACCCTCTGCAGTAAGAACAGAGTCTTGGAACGTCTCTGCTCAGAGACATTAGGCCAAGGTCTGTCTCACATGGTGTATACTATCTAAATGTAACTGTGTATCTGACCCTGCAGCGTCTTCACGGTAATCAGGGAAATCTGAAAGTCAGTTAGTCAACAGTGTAAAAATGCTTTATAGGGGTGATATGATCTCATCTTTTAACAGCAGTGACTGCACAGCTTTTAACCCTTGATGTCAGGCAGAGGAGCTAAAAGCGCATGTGAACCTTGGGCTTGAACTGAAAATACTTAAGCATGACAGTGATAGCGCACATGAAAACCAACTTGATGGAGCTGCAGAGGCAAAATAAACACACTTTATCTTAGTAACATTTTATTTGAGGGTGGCTAGTCTGTTTGGATCGCTGGGTTTTTAGGACTAAATCTAACTGTGTGTTGTCTGATTAATAGTTCACAGTCACAAACATTGTGTTTATTGATAACTGCCTGCCAACAACAGAGCGTGTAGAGTAAAGATGATGAGGCTTAAAATGAGTCTGGGTGCTCCAGCAGTGTGGATGCTGTCTTTAATTAATCACTGTAAAATAACTTTAAGTACACAGTTGAGTCACCCACACACGGTGTTCAGTGTTTGAATGAGTAAAGCCTCTAAAGCTTGGATATAGCATTCACTATCGCAAGGAAACTGATGGTGTCTTGCTTCAGCGGTTTGACATATTTCTGGTAAAAGCAGGATGTTCGGATGGATATAATCACAAATCCTGGTTCTTCACAAATAAATACATTCTTGCCACCAGCACACACTCATGGAAACTAGGTTTTCAGGAAGCAAACCAAGATCTGCACCACCGTACTACATTGCTACTTTGGAAATTGCAATTTTGCCGGTTTTATATTATGGTATGGCTGGAGCTAGGCGGGAGGGGGGGGGGTTCAGGAATCTGTAATGGTGTCATTGGTTGTAATTTTTATGTACACAGTGGATTTTGATCACCGTACATCATAAAATGAATGATTATGAAAAGCATTTAGCATTTAGCATTTTATTGGGACTTTAAACGAGCAATCTTTTGTATCATCAATGGCTACTATCTTAAACAGTCACAAAAAAGGCAATCAAACATCAACACAGTGTAATCCTATTGATGACAAGCATGCTCTCTCTCAGCATCTTTCCTTACTGGTCTGATATACTGGTATGCTGTATACTGTATACTCACTGCTGTATACTGCTGTATACTCAAAGGAATTTGCTTTTGAGATTTCTCCTTTTATGGAAATGATGCTGAGATCTACCAAACCGGACCAAATCTCACAGCCACAGAGTAGCTTGTTTACCATATGGCTCATTATAAATATTAATAAATTCACTTTTATTTTTAATATATGTGTAAGAAAGCGGACATAATTCAAATGATCATTAGGAAAATGAGTAGAAATCAAATGCTGGGAAACTTGCTTTTGCTTTGCAGAAGCTTGCAGATCAGCTTCGTTGAGACAAGATACCACCGAGCTTCAACCAGCTCATTTTCTTGAATTGACTGGAATTTGTCATTCAGGAAAAAATATGTAGGGTCTGTCATGCATGTGTGACCTAACTATGCCAGACTGCTGCATACAGCTTGCTTTACATTCCACTCACACTTCTATTTGCCTTTCCATGCTTGGGTTTAGAACTGAATTTTAAATCAAGGTATTTTTTCCCCAGCAGTGTTTTTTTTTTTTTTGTCAGAGACAATGCTACACCGCATGAATCCTCAGGGCCTTTATCCATTTCCTTTGAATGTGGTTCCAACCACCAGGCCTTAGACTCCCACAAACCCCTCTCTCTGGCTATGTAAATATTCCATGAGCCGCTGTGCCTTGAAAACTTCATCTTTAACAGCAGGTTGGATGAAAGACTCAAACCTACAGTAGGCTATCTGTGTTTTATTTTACAAATTTCACAATTTCTTTCCTTGCTCTTTGCAGTCACGGCGCATTTCAGTTAATGCAGAACAACCCACAGCTACCCTTGTTATAGGTATTAAATTCCAACAAGTCAATTAAGAAGAAATCATTATAACTTCACGGGTTTTTTTAAATACACTATAAGGAACAAAATATGGATGACTGATAACGTATCAGTGTGATTCATTCAATACAAAAAAGGCACAGAAATCATGCTGACAAAGGACTCTGGAAATAGCCCTGCAGCAGTCAGGATGGAGAGCCGTGTCCTTGTTAATCAAGAAGATCATAGGTCACCTTGGCAATTATCAATTCTGAATGCACACAATAACAAACTATCTTTCCGACAAATCACCTGCCACATTTTCATTTTCCTGTCTATAATTTATTTTATCATGAGATGAGGAAGTGAGGGGGTGGGATAGAAAAAAAAAACTGACAATGTTGAGGATGCCTGGAAAAGAGCTGCTTAGTCATTAATAATAGAGAAGAATATGAGTTAACCCCATAATGTTGTCATTGGTGTTAGTGTGCTGGTAACTCCCATTGTCTTCTGTAGGCTGTACTAATCAATCATGAGCCACTAATCAATCTCTGTCACCTTCACTTTTAACCCCTGATATCTGCTCTGCTGCTGTAAAAATATAAATGTCAGATCTCAAGCATTATGCAACCAGGTTGCATTATGCAACCTGATCTGAACGAGGTGTAGTTGAATTCATTGATGATCTTACTGTGCTCGCACAAACCTTTCATCACATTCATCTTTTCATTGATGTTACTGTATGTAGGAATCAGATTCTGGTGAGTCTTTTACAACTCAAACAGTCATGCAACCAATCTGCTTTGTGAGGTGAGCTCTACAGTAATACTAACATTCCCTTAAGCTGCACTGAATGCATTGCAGAATGTCACGCAGAGACGTGTTTTTTTTTTTACCATCAAAAGCACCATTTCCTCATTCATCCTGTACAGTTCATATTTTCTTTGTACTATTCTATGCGAAGTATAGTTCTTGCCGTGAAAAGCCTCATACACTATTTGCTCTATCTATTGTAGCTTTTGTAGCTCTGTGGACAACTCTGAGATACAGCTAATTAAAATTTCTATGATAAAATAATTAGCCTCCTCGGCAGACAATGGAGAATGAAATTATTTCGTAATCACTCAAATGAAATGATAAGAAACTTTTCAAGCATCTCACAATGCAGGACAACCACAACTCTGTTACTAATGTTCACTTGCAGATATGCTCTTAGTGTTTTTTTTTTTTTTTTAAAGAACAGCAAATGATTCTTTACCTGGATCAGTGCCAACATCCCAGTGGGTGGATATGCACTTGTGGGACAAAATATGGTGGGTAAGACTTGTGTTTTATGAATGCAGGTTAACACTCACACAAATATGTTGTTTAAAAAGGAGTACACTATAAGTTATATGAAGGTAAAATGGCAAGGTTTACTTTTACTTAATATGAAGGTAAAGTCTGAGCAAAATGAACCTAACAACAAAAATGACAACAAAATCTTTTTCAATCTCAGTTGCTTGGAGTGTCTTTAGAAATAAGAAAAATCGTCAGAGAGAGGGTGTTGTTTAATAAAGGGTACAAGAAGAGCTTGAATTACAATATGTTCCTTTTTTCCTATAATATCTGTTACACATCTTTAAATTTCACACTATGATTTTGATAATATATCATGCATGTGGTAAGTACTGGCTTAAAACTGCTGCTCAGTGCACATAAGATGAGTGCCCAATCGGTAAATTGACCAGTGATCTGTCTGCTCTCACAGCAAATTTGGGGACAACTGCTTGTCTTAGGCATTCCCAGAGAACAGTAGAGGAAAACTGCAGACTCAGAATGCTTAAATGCCGGATGCATAGAAAAAGTAGTAAATGAAAAGAAAGCATCTTTCAATTGGATCCCTTTAGTGTCTTTGGGTGTGTTATGAAATATGTATTCAGTATGGTTTCACTGAGCAAAAATAAGGACACCTCAATCAATACTGAGTGTTCCACTTACATTTTGATTGGGGGCATACACTTTGATTTATTAATCTGTGTAAAATGTTTTTTTTTCTTCTTCGTCTTTTTTCCCGTGACCTTGAGTATATGGTTGGTGATTTGAATTCTGCAGTGGCTCTGCTGAATAATAAAGATTAATGCTCATAGATTATGCTCTTGCCATGGCGAGTGATACACATGAGAGAATACTGAAATGCAGACGGACCATGCATAGGATATAATTGATCTAATGCTTTCATATGAAGTGGTAGACAAGCATTAAATAATGTGCTGTTACAAGATGAGAAAGTTGCAGACAAGATGTTTCCTTCATTACACTAATTGTGATTAGAATTGTAGTGTACACAGTTCGAATAAATTGCCTATTTACTGTTTCACAGTTTCACATCTGACTAATGTAGCCTGTCTGAAATTATAAATCAAGGAATTTGGTTTTCCACATGCATCGTACAACATTTCTCCTCACAATTCATGGTTTATTACCACCACAGCTTGCTGTTTATGAGCTCACACCTTCCTTGTTTTGCTCAGGTAAAAACAAACATCCCAATTGTTCACCGTCATTTTTTACAACGGGTAACTGCATCATAATCATCATCCTATACTGCATTACGCAATTAGTGCTTTGGAGTCAACCTTGTCTGAGGAGCAATTGCCTGGATCAACCTGTGCACTGTAATGAGACTGGCTGAAAACTGCCTGCACCGCTGGTTTCCTGCAGCTCAGCTGTCCCTTGTGATATCCATCTTCTGAGTCTGGTCTGGCTTGTCAATCTGGGCTGGAGGGAGACACTGCCTCTGCTGATCACATCTGCCCAGAGAGCTGCTTTCAACAGCATGAATGGTCATGGTAAACTGTGCTTCTGTCATCACAACCAGACAGTCCATTTAAAATCGCACTGCACACCTTCTCAGACAATTTCCTACAGCAGCATTTCAGTTCTATTATAACTAGTTGAATGTGCACATTCTGTATCAGAGCAAGTGGGTGAGTTTTGACAGATTTACCACTCAAAGTAATTTGATATAGTATGTATTCAAATGTTAGTGCGAATGTGAATTGTAATAATGGAACCTTCAGTATTATATTTTTACAAGCCTACACCTGTTCAATTTGTTGTTTGTGCACCAGCTTAGTTTATTAAACCTGTAAAAATATCTGGTATGACTCACTCACCTTGCAATATTGAGTAGGACCTGTCTGTCCATCCCAGGAGATCTGTAGCTACCAAAGAGACAGCTGAGCTTCTGGATGCCAAAAAGTGAAATACAAAAGTAATTTCCATTAAAGTAAAAAACCACTTTAAAACATAGTTTATATTACCTCTATAAAGTTGGACAGTGAAATTTAGGCTTGTGTCTGAGACCGTATTTCTTCTAAATCAGATGAAAGCCAGCCAATACTTCAATTTGTCATCAAAGCAAAACAGTCCATGTCTGCCCCATTAACACTGAATAAGAGTCGGTATCCATGGTGATGTTCAGAGGAGAGAGAGATATTCCCTAGTTGAGCATTGCTATGAAATTAAGCTCATTAATGTGTAGAGGCTACAGGAAATATCCCCATGAGTCCACAAAGTCACCTCCTGGTTGATGGAGCAGCTCGGGTCTCTTCATGATATAACTGATTAGTGTGTTGGGTTTGACCTTTTCAAAACAATAGTCCGTGCCCATAAGTATGTATTTATTGCTTTGCCCAAGATCTTAAGAATAACAAAGGAGCTTTGGATGGATTATGACTTAATGATGACCTGTCAGCCGCCATCCTTTGATCAACTCGAGGCATTCACGATAAATGAACTGGAGTGAAGATGAAAAGTGTTGTTTTGAGTCAAAACTAAAACTGGCTGAACATTGCACCGCATTGCGCACAAAATGTGAAAAGTGATCTTATGGCGTGTAAAGAAAGTAACACAGCAGGTGTCAGTCTGACCAACAAAGCCCAAGAAACATTCTCAACTGAGCTGATGAGCTCTGAATAAACAATCAGGGTACCTCCCTCTGCGGAGGGGAGGCCACCTGTGGTATCCTACAGATGTGCATGGGAAGGGAGCCGCCCCCCCCCAATGAATAGTGGGATATATTAATGGGGTAATCTCTGGTGTACATCTCTGAGGGAGCTGGTGAGGAACACCACTAAGAAGTCCTATCCGTCCCTCTTGGGGCTTGTGCAGGTGTGCTAATACGATACAGGAGCTGTCTGAAGCACTTATACTGTGGAGCGATGACTAGTGAGATGAATTAGAAGTGTCCCTCCTCTCTCTTTAATGACAAGCCATCCTCTCCATTTCTCAGCTCTCCAATCATGCAGACAACTCGCCACGGCTTTACTCCAGCCAGGTCCCCAGCATGAGGATGACCCATCAGTCTGCCGCGTGTTACATGAGCCAATCTGCTGGGATGATAAATGATAACCAGGAGCTCGGTGCTTCTGGCCCTGTCAGAGGAGATTTTAGATGGGAGGGATGATGGGGTTGCCACACCGAAAGCGTGGTGTGGGCTCACAGCAGGTACAGAGCAGAGGATCCAGTTCCACCAATTAATGTTTGTCTTAGTTCACCTCGGATAACCAGAGCACACTACAGCATGTGGGCAAAGCGCTGCCCCCGACAAATAACAGCCGAGCAAATGAGCGGTACTCCTGGGAGCACAAGAAAAAGCTGCAAGGCATTAGGTGAATATGAAACAACCAACAGCAACAATTAGTCTGCGGTTCCTATGGGAGTCATCACCTGGGAAAAAGAACTTTGAGCAAAAATACAAAACATTTTCTCTCCTTTTTGAACTGTGGTTTCTAAAGAGAATTCCATATTCCTGTGATGAATAAGACATGACTCTTCAAGAGAGTCAAATATTAATCACGATGAGTTCCCCCTTAAATATAAAAATTAACAAAAGCACCTTAATAGAAGGAAGCAATTAGAGCAGAATAATGCCCTGAAAAATCACAGAGAAGCTATTTTTTCATCTTGCTTTCTGTCAGGCTGCTCGACATTCCCCCTGCCCTCTGCCATGTCTGCATCACTCCAGCAGGTCTGTGTAAATAGCTGCCATCTGGATATCATGGTTAACAGCAGAGGGTGCCAAAGCTTTTCTGTTTTATGTTTCCAAGGCACACTGAATCTCACTGACTTCCCTATTTAGGCACAAGATTATGTTTCTATTTCACGTTTTAAAGAAATACAATTTGCTCAATTGAACCAATTGAGCTAACTTCATTGAAGGACTTAATGTAAAGGCAAAACCTATCAGGGCCTCCTGAGCACATTGTGGTCAAATGAACCATCACTACAACATTACATAATCCCTGTGAGCTGCTCTTTATCAGCGTATTTCACTAGTCTCATTCCCAGGTGCTTTTAAAGCGGACTCACCAGTCTGTTTTATAGGATTCTTTTTTCTTTCTTGTGGAGTTGAGATTTCCAATATGGACCAAATGAAAACATAATACAGATAAATGGGGTGACTGCATTACTGTCTGTTTCATATTCTTTCTTTGCCATCTAATTCCACAGAAATATTTTAATGAGAAAAGCCCAGGGTTACACGCACAGAGCATCCTATAATGCAACCATTTTCACACAGCATCTATTCCTGATAATTAGTGCTCACTTGCTGTAGGAAGCAACAGTTACCGTGCCAACACAACCGTGTCAAGCACTGTTAAGATTACAGACCATCCCATTAAGCCAACTTTTGTTCTTCAAATTGAGCTGCTGTGAAAAACGGTCTTCCACGACACTGCGGCGAGTTGCTACTGTATGCGTTACCTGTTTTGGGTGTGCTTCTGACCCAAGAGTGAATCCTTCTCACCATCTGTTATGAGAGACAGACACAGAGAGATGTGACAGAATATAAAATATGTTTTGAGTGTGTGGTAATAAATGAACAATTCATGTTTTTTGTTGTTGTTGTCAAAGATAGAGCAAGATAATGACACACTTTGCCATATTTTCTCTCACATGAAAATTGCAGGATGCTTACTGTTTGTTTTGAGGTCTTCACAATGCTACAGTGCTTCTGCATCTGTTCACATCCTTATTTGTTCTTACAGTTGCTGCAGCTCAGGTGAGTAACACTACCTCCCAATGGTGCATCCTATCATTTGGGGCCCCCCCTTGCTGAGCTGACTGTAAGTTAATTCTGTCGGTTGGAATGAACATCTTTCTGACATTTAAACCACAGGGAACCCCCCTGATATGTTGGCAATGAGAACAGAGTGCATGCACCATGAAAGTATAGCAAGAGATATACAGCAGCATAATCTGAAGATTGTCTTACAGAAATCTTTCATTTCAAGTGCCAAATGAGCTCGCGAAGCAGAAGGCTGGCCTGCACTGCAAGTGACAGATGTCTGATATGTTTGGCATGGATTAGCTAAAAGCTTATTTCTGCACCTTCTCTGTCACTGGAGCTCAGACTCCTCAGACAATTCACCAGTTTCCAAAATATGTGCAGGCTGTGAAGCGTCCAAGCAACAGAAATGGAGGATGTCCAACTCGTGCATCTACCCTTAAGGAAGAAAAGTGTCAGACAATTACATCTCAAGGTCAAAAAGTAAAAAATGCAAATAAAAAATGTGTGAAATATTACTTAAATAATTTTAAAATGTTAATCATGAATAGTTGTTTTAAATTAGTCATCATATACCTACAGCTTCCACCCATATCTCTTCTTTCCATGTCAGTTATATTGATGAATGCCAGATTATTCATTTTATCACTAACTGGCCCTGTGGAAGGACATAACAGAATACATATTAGCATTTGACCAATTTATTTTTTCACAGCAACGTCAAAAAGTGGACTGATAAATCCCTTTCCACTAATGCAGAGTAAAAAGCTCTATCCACCTCACATAATGTTCCATCCAGCATCGCCCACAGTGATGGCCAGTCAAATTGGATTAAGCTGAGGTGGCTTGGGGCTTCTCTGCAGCTGCTGCTGTTTGATATGGGGTTTAGGTGTGCTGCAAGTGTTAACTTGGCCAGACTTGAAAGACTTGCAGAGACACATTAATATTTTATGTGAAACTACAGACTATGATGACAAAAAAGGAGAGCATTATAATGTGTGATTATCATGTCGTTCTATAACGTCAGTCTGTCTATCAACTCTGTACAGTGATGATATTAGGTTCAATTCAGGTTGTTTTTTTCTCACCAGTGCTTGTGCCAAAATATTTATTTCAGAGACAAAAATATTTGAGCTAAAATGGAATGTAAAGTGTATGAGATACTGTCGGTGCAGGGTCTTTTCCCTTATATGCTTCTACATTTTTCTTCATACAACCTTCAATGTTAAAGTGTTAAACTGTTAAGTGGTGGGATCTGGGGTCTGACCAATAATGTCACAGATATAAAAAAAAAATCAACCAATGACGAGAGCTTCATTGTGAAGGAGGGCATACGTTATGCTCAGCCTGGATTCCAACAGAAGGCAGCAAGCCATGTGTCCACAGTCATGGCCAAAGCTGGATGTCATTGCCAAAGCGCCTTAAGGTACAATACCACAAGAGGCCGCTGGAAGCTGTTCTCACCACAAAAACAGCAGCATCAATTTTTTTTTTTTTTTATTCGTAAAACCTAAAAATCTATACTTGCCTCTTTGCTTCTTGTCATGCAAGTACTGGCTGTCCTCTCCTCCTCCTCACAGACATGTAGTAGTAGCATTATGTTGTTATACTGCAGCTAAACCATGGTAGAGCTGCATGTTTGGGCATCCTGTCTCTTACCAACAGATTGGTTTCTTTGGTTTCTCTCATTTTTTAAGTGTGGACATGATCCCTCTCATAACTTAACCAAATACATTAATGGTCATGCCAGATAGCATATGGAAGTGGGCCACTTCAGGCAATGATGTGGCACTGCTGGCCTTCTTCTGGCCCAGACAAAATGGTTGTGAGTCTGAAATGGCTCACATGGAAAATAGCAAATATGTATGGGCCAGAAGAGTGACATTTACATTTTGGCATCAAAAATCAAATTTGGCATTCAAAACAAAACCTGAACATTGGCATTCAAACACTTGTATTGGAAACGTCGTATTGGCACTGAAACACACTGTCAGTATTTTTTCAATGTCATCGGTTTTCAGTTTAAACTTTCTTTCGTTTTGGCGTAGAGAGGAGGGCTCTTGCTGGGCCTACATTACCCAATGTGCTGTGCGGTGCGAAAACGATGGATCATGGATATCCGTGTTTTAATTTTCAGTGGAACTTTTTTCAGTACCAATACAACGTTTTCCAATACAAGTATTTCAATGCCAATGTTTTCTTTTTCTGTTCAGGTTTTGTTTTGATGCCAAATTTTATTTTCAATGCCAAAATGTAAATGTCACTGTTCTGGCCCCATAATATGGCCCAAATATCCCAAATCAAATGTGGGCCTTTTTTGGTTAAGATGCGGTGCTCTCACTAGATGTGGGCCAGTCCTGGTTTATCTGGTTTGTTCTTGGTTGATATGGCATTGCTATGGCTTGCTTGTGGCCCAGATCTGGAAAATAGGCGCCGACCGCCCAAGTGCCATCATTCCACACGGTATGTGGGCCGAACAAAAGTGCTGAAAGTGTTGGGTGTGGGCTGGACCTGGGCCACAGCAATTTTTCTATCTGGGATATGGGTTGTTTTGGGAGGCAATGATAAGCAGCCTGTTTTGTTGTTTAGATATGAGGACTTGTTTGAGTGCTGGGGCCAGAAAATCTCAGACTCCAAACAATTGCATTCATAAAGCTGAAAAATCTTAAAGATGGCAGATTTATTGATTGAGAATTATTGTTTCATTAAAGCTTGAAAAAGATTAATTGCAATATTAACATTTGGAATATGTTTACTTGATTGGCAGATGTCTCTGCTTCCCCCACCTCTATCCAGACTTTGTCCAAATTTGAATTTGCCTGAGCAACTATCAAAGATGGCAAGCTGTAAATCATGTGATTCTTTGCCAGTAAGTTTTTAATTCATTGATCAGGTGAGAGCTGAATATGAACATTGATGTTGATTGATTTTTGTTTTTTGTTATTTTATTTATTTTTGTGATGAAAGTGGAAGGAAAAATGCTGGAGGCGAACTGACAGAAATCTTCCCCCTGACTACACATCTGGGCTGAATCACTGGCAAATCTTTGTTCTACATTTCAAACACAAAATCTTAAGTATAGAGTCTGTTCAGTCCAATTTCAAACTTCTCAGTGGGATTTTATGAAAATCATGAGAAAATTAGGCAATGTGCAGAGAATAGCCTCACAACAAAATGCACACAAAGTACTATGTAGTACTACGTGAAGCCAAATATGTGATCAAAAATATTCAATCAATATTAAAGATGTAATTAAACTCTCATAACTGTGTAGTTTTAATTAGAAATATGGACTTCAATCTCTGACAAACCCTTATAATGACATTGATCTGAAAGAATTCAAAGATTATGTGTTAACATAACCCATATCTATCTAATACATTTAGATGGAGCAGTATTCATTGGGACACGTGGTTATGATGCCAATAAAAGACAAGTTCCCCCTTTGTGTTAAAAAGCAGGCATTTTTAGTTTTTTTAAGAATATTTTCCTGTCATATTTCCTGTAAAGGGTTTCTGCTTTCTTTTATATACTGTAGTAGCTTCACTCAAGTATTTCTGGTTTGTGAAAACATGTGGCATGTCTTCTCCTGCTCTCTTTGCTGAACATTTGAACATGCACAGCTTTTAAGAATATTTTTCCAGAGGGGTGACAACACAAATAATATTGTAACTGTGACAGTGGCCTCAATGCACCCAATTGGAAGGGTAACTCCTGAAATTCAGATTTCAAAATGCCATAGCTGTGTTTGCACTGGACTACTCATAAAAATGATATACCTCTCTCTTGTATGTTTGTATATATTAATTTTCCTCAATTTAAGCTACCCAGTATGAACACAAATAAAAGATTACCATGGGCCTTTAAATCTAGTGGCACATTTTCTAAAATGAAACCAGTAGATTATATTTTTATACTATTCCAATGATTCTTTAGATTAATCATGTATGTGTCATGCATTAAGTCAAAAGCTTCTTTTGCCCTATGAACTACATTTTTAAAAGGGTCATTTGGTTGGAGAGATGTTAAATGGTTTTTGTAATCTGTCTCTGTATCTTATGAGGTGGATTCAGGTTTCGGCAGTAAAATCGTAATGACATTTTTTGGCTAATCAATGGTAGTAATTCTGCTCTGACAGGAGACAACACACTGAAAGAGAGAATATAAAGAGAGAGAAGGAAAGTTGACATTGCCATGGGAACGGCAGCATCTCATGAGTCCAAAGAGTGCGCTGCCGTGAGAAAGAGCATGGAATCTGACTAGAGATTTTATAATATTGTAATAGAACCCAGCTGACCCGACTCTGCATGCAAAGGGGTGCAAGTGAATGAGAGCAAGGTTCTGCAAGAAAGTTAATATGTCATCTATGTTGCTTTTGAGGCAAAGAAATCTGACCTTCAGTACCCTCACTAGCCTCACAAGACAAAGACATCAGCAGTCATACATCAGTGAGTTGCTGTAAATTATTTCCTGATAAGTTGATGAAATACATACAGTTGGCTTATATCGTACTGACTGGTGTATCAGCACACACAATATTTTACCTTAAGCTGAGCTATGGATTGCCTTCACAGTAGATATCATAAACCCTCTAAGCATTTTGAACAAGTCAAATCTTTAAGCAACAATTAACTATGTTTTTTTTTTCTGTAGTTCATACATGCAAATTATGATAAGTTACAAAGAGCTGGACTATAAGCACAAATCCACCGAAGGCAATTAAATGCATGGTGTGTGATTTTGTATCAAAACACTTACATACATTTGACATAATATCTTGTTATTTTGTGGTCCCACTTTAAAGAGAACTTGCATATTTCAGTATCCTTTTGGGCATTCATGCATGAAACTTCAGTGGAGACTATAAGCACAGAAAATCCCTGTATGTCACTGATAAGGCCTTACTGTGATATGGATCAGAAGGGCATTTGAGTCTGTTGGATCAATAACTGCAAATGTTCTGCCTGCACACAACCACCAATCTTTAAGACGGTGGCTCACCATGGCACGATTGACAAATTAGGTCTGCAGGGCCTAATGACTAAAAGATAACAGGATAAAAGATGACCACAGGCTTACTTAATCTAGAATTAGAACATTTATTATTCACTGTAAAATCTTAACCTCAAAGAAAAACAACATAAGACAGCTTTTGTATGATGGTGTGTGTTTTCATTAACACTTCTTGTCACATATAGATGCTGTGACATCATTCCAGCACATCTAGAGATTAATTTCAATTCAGAAAGTATTTCATTGATCAAAGTTATCAATGTCAGATTCTCACAGTCCCAATAGCTTCTTTCTACAGCTGCCATTTTGAAACAATCATGTGGAATGGAATCAATGATAGACAAAGCAGATAAGATCATTTGTCCAGTCAGTACACCAAAATGCAGTTTGGCTGCTGGACACTGACTAAAAACTCATATGAACATGACATATGCATCACATAAAGTAAACTACAATATATATGCACACCAATTCAAATGTCATTTGGTGCTGTAAAGCTATCATTTTACCTCAAAAGGTTACACTGTTGAGTGTTTCTGGTCATACATTGATTATGCTCATCCTTTACATTACATTGTAATGTTCTGGCCATTATTATGAACATTGTGCTTAGACAGTGAGGGGCAAAATTACGCTCAACTAAAGATAAATGAATGAAAATAATCTAAACAATCAGTCCATCAGTCATTATCCACAAATAATACTAAAGCCTCTACAGATTTATCTGTCTGTCTTACATTTAATACAAAAATGTTTTGTGTTGGGTTTTTTATGGGTATGTATTAAAGAAAGTTTTGTGAATTTTACATGGTTGATGTTCTCTCTTAGACCAAACTGGCAACGTTAGGTGTCTTGCACATTTGTACATGCCTCGTAACAGTACTGTTTCCTGTATTTCTCATTTTAAAGGGTCATTTGCTCAAATTGCGATAAAACTAAAAAAATATTTTCTCACATACACCTAGTGGAGTCTAGCCATACAGATAATTGCAGTTTTATATGCTGAGGTACGGAGATGTCCGTCTGACATTTCTGACACCATCCCAATACAATGGAGGTGAATGAAATTTAGTTTTATTGTGTTGTGGGTCATTCTGGAGACAGTGATCTTGTTCCTGCTTTCTAATGAAGTGATAGCAGTAGCTTTACAGTAAGTATCCTATAGTAACATGAAAGTAGTAATAGTAGGACTATGTGTTTCAAGTGTTTTTTTTTTCACACAGTCTATATTGATCTATATCTTTCCCTTTCTATTTGAGACTTAAAGCAATTCTAAATACATCCATTACAGTCTATGATGAACAGAAGGTCAAGCAGGGCTTCCGTTCAAGCATGCAAGTCCATCCTTGAAAGTAAAAAACAAAGTCAGACTCCACTTTTGCTGTCTGCTTTTTAACAGGAATATCTATGAGAAAAAATTGAACTCAATATCGTGGGTGGGGGAAGGGTTCACAGTTACATATATGTATATTTTCCAGAGGGTTCACATCAAAATGTTTATGCAACAACATCCAGAAAGTGTCAACTCAGATTATTTTTAGTTTTACATTCCCCAGGTCAAAATGTGATCACAGGCGGATTTTTCTGCAATTGATGCACAAGGTACAGTAACAAAGAGGTTGCACAGGTTTCACAGCTGGCTACATCTTTTACTCACAGCATCTCATTCAAGCTTAATCAAAAAGAACATTTTAAAAATATACTCTAATATATTTCAGTCATGCCGTGGGCTACATCAAAGATAGCCTTTCAATTTGAGAGTTATAAGGCCTTTATTTTTACTTGTCTTGCCTGAAAACTCAATCATTTCTCATCGGGAACAAAACTTTAAACAAAAGTGCACTTTCAGCAGATGGTTTCATGCACAGAAACCCAGTAAAGACATAATATAATTTCTGTGAATATCAACAGGATTGTGAAATATTATAATTTATGGCATGTCAACACCAGCCTTCACAATATTTAATCACAATGAAATCAGTTACATTAAAATCTATTATTAAAATTTGAATCATTTAAGTTGGCAAAAATGGTTGCTGTTAAAGGATTAATTTCTTTCCATACTGTGTACCGTAAACTGAAATTAAAAAGTCAGTCCAAAAACAATAATACATAAACATCTTATAACAATATAAGAAAAGCAAATAAGATATAATCTGTATATGTCTAATAAAGGGCTTTATTTTGGATAAATCAATGCAAAACTCAATCCAAGCCACATGGTTTGAGACCTTGCATTTGTGGCTATTGATTTTTGTCAGTTTTGTGGCAACAAGAAAGCAGGCCATCTGAAGCAATCTTGTGGCACACTGGGAGGATTATTGTATTGCTATTTTTAGTTTGTGTGATGGACCACTTTTCATTTGTGACCAATTAAATCACCTCTTTTCTCCCCCTTGAAATGAATTTGTCTACAGCAACAACAGCAACAACAAAAAAATGAAGTAGTTTTGCAAATCACTAGTTTGAAAATTTTGTAAACCATAATACTCATATTGAAAGTTGTACATTATCTATAGCTATAGTTGGTGCACCAAGGACATAAATGCACTCCTATTGCATCAGACAACATATTGCACTGAACTTACACTCCCCTTGACTTTTCAGAAAAACAGCTGAGATATAAGTAAAAACTGTATTTATGTCCATTTATAATTTAATGGATGAGCGAAACGCCTTTATGCATATTATATGCTGTTTATTTTCCTCTGAATAAACACCAGTCTATATACAAGCTTTAAACAGAGTATGTTACACTTACACTATGTTTGCACTATTTTATGTCTTTTATTTATCCTGTGAGAGTTTAGTTGTGCAGCACTCTCTTCCTTATTGTTATCCAAAATATATATTTGCACCCAGTATGTGGCCAGTATTACCACAGACCCACTGCTGATCACTGAGCAGCTGGAGGTCAAATGTTTTGCTCAAAGGCACACTGGACAACAATGGTATATTCCAGGCTCTCATTAATGTTATACTTACAAGCTATTAAAATGTGCACAAAGGTGGTTTTGAAAGGCAAAACCCTCTAACTTTGCCATCTGGCACGAACAACAGCAAAGGAAACTGTGACCCATATGAAATATTTTGCTAGAGAAGTGCTGAGTAGCATCTGCTCGCTGTGAAAATGCCTTGGGTCCTTCACATGACATGACAAATTACACTGAGCAGTTTACATTTAATTATCCACTTCAATGCTCACCTCAATGAGGAAGTGCAGGAAATGGGGAAATCTTTTCCATTATCTATACCAACTACAAGTTTTTCTTTTTAAATTTATATCCTGACCTTTTTAAAATTGACTGAATGCAATTATTCACATTAAGTATCTGCACTGTAAACTTTAACATCAATGGATGTGACACATATAGATTATATTTGAACTTGTTTGATGGTGATAAATTGGTAATATTGTCTGGTGTGGTTACTTAGGAGAATAGTTGTACTGTTTCCTTGGAGTCACAGTTGTCAGTGTTTGCAGTGAAGATTCATTCAATATTTGTTGGCCACCATGAGAGAGATCATAGAAATTATGTTCTGAGCAATATATCATTTTTTATGTTGTCAATTCATCTTCATGTCACAAAGGTTTATGACATGAGCCCAACGTCTGAAAGACAGATAATGTATTGTCTGTGTAACATAAGTGAACACTGCAATTTTCTGCGAGAAACATGATTACATCACAATAACACCGATTAAAAACATTTTTTAGCAGTTTCTCATGTGCAACAATTAGCTGACAGCCATCAGTATAAGTTAAGATATAAACATGGGTCTTCATAGTTAAGACAACGAGTTTCTGCTTGCGGCTTTCATCAGGGTCATCCAGTAACCCCCTTCATCCTTGTTATCTAACAAATGTGCACCCAGTATCTAAATGAGCCTGAAGAAGTCCAAATGTGAAACATCTGAGAATAAAGTTGTTCTTTACCGCAAGATATTTTGATGACTTTCCCTCCTTCTCCATGTACCTCGAAAATAAGAGAAGTTGTGCACAGTCTCAGTTGGTTGCTGGTCACTGTATCTTTTTTTTTGTATTTTTTAAAAATGTGCTGCTGTCCAGCCTTTCCTTAAAAAGCCAGGATTGATCATTACTAACATACACAACTGTCTGCAAATCCCTGTTTTTTATTTTATTTTTAAACATAGCAGAGGAAATCAAATTTAAACAGCTGATAGAGTTCATGAGCATTTGAATTTCATTTCATTAAAGTTCATCAGATCCTTTAAGGACATAATATGGTCCATGAACTCCAGACTTGCAACATGTTTAAAGTATTCCATGTATTCAAGCATCCAAGCTCTTGAAATCAATTCTGTGCTTCATCCAGCAGCCAATGTTTCTGTTATTTTTGACCTTCATGAAAGCTGACAAAAATTAATCAATCGTATGAAAAATTATGTAATTATTGCTCATAGCTCTTAAGATGTTTACCACTCAAGACAGTTTTCAGTGGGTTTATGGACTTGTAATCTGTAGAGCAAGATTACAAATTACTGTAAATGGAGAACTGTCTAGTTTAATTCAGTATAAATTCTCACAGACATAATGTTTCCTTTTTAGAATCATTTTGTTTACCATTGTGAAATGTACAAAAGAAAGTACATTTACTTATACCAAGAACAATTTTGAAGTACTTGTGCTTTGCTTTAGTATTTCCATTTAATGCTACATTATATTTTTACTCTACTACAAAACATATGATAAGATTATAAAATACAGTTCATTGGTAAATGATTATAAAATACTAAGTAACATTTTGCATTCAAGACTTTTTCTTGTAATGGAGTATGTTTTAGTGCTGCCAAAATCAGTGAGTTAACCTTTTTAAATAATTTGAGATATTTAATGTGTAAAAAAAAAAATAACACAACTAACACGTCACTGTCTTTCAGAGTCTGTTGCGTCCTCAGTTTTAAAGCTAGAGTGAAGATACTGGTATCATATGAAACTAGACAATGTCATGATATCTTGTAAGGAAGGGGGCTAAATAACGCTCTAAAATAATAACGATCCAAAATTTTAGCGAGAGAAAAGGGGCACTTTGAACTCTCTCTCTTTGTCTTCCACATGTGAATCAGAATCTTTCCTTGTTCTTTTTTCATGTTTGCATGAACTATTGTGGACCTTGTTGAAATTGAACTGGCACTTGAACATGGAACACATTTATTGTTGTTAATTATAATTTACATTAGTGCATATAAGAAATGATTGTTTTCTAAGTTGATATCTAATTTTAATGTCTTTGATGGTTTTGAAATTCAACTGGCACTTTATAGGTCTGAGTTTTGTTATTATTTCTAGTGTATATAAGAAGTATGCCTTTCAAGCTGACAGTCAATGGCACTGATGGTTTTATTGCAAATCTAGTTCACAGTAAAGAATCTGTGTTATTGCAAGCTTCAATACCTCCAACTGAATACCTCCAACACTGACAAGTAAGAGCAAAATTATTGAAATAAATACTGAGATGATATTATTTTCTAATTCTACAGTTAGGGTCATCCATGTGTTCATATAACATGGACAACCTCAAATCATTAAACTCTCATCCCTTTATTTCTCATTCCCTTATTCAAAATCAAAGTGTAGGAATTTTAAGGCATTGGAATAATATGGCACATGCTCTCAATCTTGTAATTTTTACTAAACCTGCATTCAAACATATTAATAGATCAATATGCATGGTGATACAGCTGAGACATGACTTGTTCATTTGATATGCACAACACCTATTCTGTATTTTATCTTTTTTTTTCTCAGTTTTTACTATATGTTTTTCATCCTTTGAGGAATATATTGTTTGCTTTTCTGTAAGGGCAGTAAGTGTCATTTCAAAAAGCCTTTCATTAGTATAATTTGTAAGAAATGTTTATAGTACCCAGTACCCTCTATTTACATCAGTGAAAACAGGCTTTCCTGAAGATAAAATATAAATCTAGGTCACCATACATGTCATTACTATGGACACCATAGGCATAACAGGCTACACAAAATGACTCAAGCAGCATACACAATAGCAGGTAGGCTACCTGCTATATGCTGAGACCAAAAGACAGAAGGTGAGTCACAGCAGGCGCTACGACTTCCCAGAATTTAGGTCAGCCAAATAACTCCAGGTGGCACGGGTCCTTCCCCGAGGACACAGTGCCGCCTGTATCTGGACCAAGGTTAGCAACAATGGCCCTGGGGGCATAATGGGCAATTAATTTTTAATGTAAACTAACCCACCTATAGTTGTGGGCAGAAGGTGATGAGTGGTGTACTTGACTCTACATGCAGTTGTGTAAACATTGTGGTGTAGCTGGTTGGTTTGTATTCTTTGTTTATAATTCATTCCTTGAATTCCAGTGGCAGCAATGAGACAAACACATTTAGCTTTTATCTAATGAAAACTGAAGCTTGTTGAACAGCTCAGAGGCTGCAGAGTGCTAAAGGAACAATATTTACTGGGTCCCAGGAGTGAGAACCGTAAACAGATAATACCTGTTGAAGGAGGATAAAAAGCATAAAGTCAGAATGGGGACAATACTGTGGTTCACAGGCTTTTTTTCATTGGGGGAGAGTGGCAAATAGTATTAAGTACTTGATGCCTGAATAATTTAATGTGAATTTGCATGTGGTTTTCAGTGCCATTTTTAGGCATAGGCAAGCTAGGTGATCGCCTAGGGCATCACCAGCTGGAGGGGCGCCGGAGAGGAGGAAGAAATCTTTTGTAATACGTTCTAGATACCCAATCTACTTTTTTAAAAAAGTCCAATGTATGCACTTCACTGTTAAAACACTGCACACTGCACTAAACATCTGATACTGAGGGGCAGACTAAAGGGTAACACTCTATTGGAGGCTGACACTCTGCCATAGCATTAATTAAACTTCTGGCAGCCACTTATTTTGTGACCCCATGCTTCATTTGCTCACACCGCTGTGCAAGATTTGTGTATGAATAACCAGATTATTTACGTCCCAATAGGATCCACACCAGGATAAAGACTCATAACTGGGGTACAGATAATATGTGCACGGTTGTGTCCTCAACTTCAGTCATATCAGTAGTCACTAAGTCAGTAAGTGTAACAGAGCCTATAATTATAAACAATTACACCTCGAAATTAGAATGAAAGTAAGGGTGTCCATCTGCAGGACTGATGTGTGCTGTTTACCATGTTCACCCTGTTAGTGTGTTAGCATGCAAATATTTGCTAATTAGCACTAAAGACAAAGTACAGCTAAGGCTGATGGGGATGTCATGGTTATAGACTAGTTGTTGAGAAATTTCATAGCACCACATCTAATGGTAGCTGAGATATTTAACTCTGTATCAAACTGACAGAAAATGAATTAAAGGCCTGCGAATATACTGGCATTAACATCCCAAGAGCCATGCCACTAGCATGGCTAAAACAGCTGTCAGTTTCAGTTATATCTCTCATTTATCATATCATATGATATCATATCATATATCTTATCATATGACAGAAAGCAGTAGTGGTCTATCTGCGCAGAGCTGTCATTTTGTGTTTATTTCAATGATATTTTGTAGGTGAACCACGCCTCTAAGGTGCTGCTTGTTAAACCTCAGGATTTTGTTAATGCTGTAGTTAACACATGTCTGTCTAAATCCTGTCCAGACTGTACTGCAGCAAATCCACACTGATGTCATCTTCCCCTGGATATTATTATAATATATCTAAAGTATCTCACCAGTTTTAATGCAGGCCCAAAGTGTGCACTGTCACTTGTATAATTGGGGTGAAACATAGTCAAAAATAGAATTAAAATGAATACTGGATCATAAGACATGGTCAGGACATCCATATGTGAAAGTCAGATACTGATAATACATGCACCTCATGGCAGAGACTGTCTGTGATGTGAGGGGAGGCAAACATGCACCTGCACAAACCATCAGAAACCTGGATAATGTTCAATTCATAAAGGAATATGAATAAACAGATCATGTTTCATATCATATCACAAACATGACATAAGATGGACAAGTGTGCATTTAAAGGTGCTAACTGACAGACAATATTGATGACATGACACAGTCTAGTTGAGTGAAGGTGAAAAAATTTACATACTAAAATATTATGATATGATTTTAATTGTCATACACTATTATAATGCAAAGATCAATCCCATTAGGGGAGCTAGTCTTGCCTTGGGCACCAAAATATCCAGACATAGCCTTGGTGGCATTCCAAACACAGAAATAACAATATAAACCACTCCAAAATAAGTGCTCTTTCAGGTATATGTGACATAAGTACTATGCTGGAATTTTCCTCTTAAAATAATTTCAAAGCAATGTCTTTCAGGGTTTCTTTTCTTCTTTCTTTCTTCTTTTCTTTAATAATGTTTTGAATTGCTGCTGAGGTGATTACAACGGCCATGTGTACCTGCTTGGAGCTCTTCCCTTTGTATGCCAAGCAGAATTTGAAAGCATATGACATTCACCCATGATTTGTCAAAAAACAATGTGAATTTCAAGGGAAGTTGTCTCCTCCACTTAAGCAGCCAAAAAGCCTACAGCAGCGACAGAGACTTCTCTTTGAAGTAACTAATAGTGAATAGACACATCTCCATTGTGCTTTCTCACTCTGTCCTCATATATCCATATTAAATATAGCATCTCACAGTAGAGGTTCTTATAACTCTGCCAAGAAAAAAGCAATATTTATGTTTTTATGTTAACTCTATCTCAACTTGACATGTATAAATGTTGACAGAATATATTTACAAGATCCCTTTTCAAAATTAAATATCTATTGCAGCACAGCAAATATGATAACATCAGGACTTATGGTATTATAAGAATTAATATAATGACTGTGAATTTTATTATATTTATATATATATTTATTATTATTATTATATTGTTTATAATGTCAGCTATTAGCATTAAAGTGAGACAGCATGTAACGTGTATTGAACAGCGGCCTCTATGGCCACAAGTGGTTATTATAGGATAATGGCATGTTTCCTTAATTTTTGGCCCCCACTGTTGCAGTCCAGCCAACTTATTTTTCTTCCCATCCGCATTCTGCCAAGACCTGCCCTACTTGGCATGTGACTGGCGAGTACTCGTTGCCTTCATTGGTTAGGTTGGTTAGGTTTAGGCATGGTGGTGGTAGCATAGTATGAGATGGTGCGGTCGTTAGGGTTAGAGTAAGAATATTAGGGTCAAAGTGAATCAGAGGTAGAGTAGGGGCAGGTGTTTGCAGAATGCGGGTGGAAAAAAAATAATGCACAACAGAGCCAGCCCTATAAGTGAGTGACTGAGTGATGAAGTTACACCATTGGTCAGCCGAAGGAAGCCAAAGGTGGCTGAAGATGGCTGAAGGCCGCCAAAGTGAAGGATGAGATTAAGCTGTTGTGATTTTCATGTAATTTTGTTTTATGTTTTTGCAGGTTGTGGGTAAGTGAAATATTATATAAAACACATAAAAAACAGCCTAAATCATAACTCAACCCTTCTTAAAACAGCACCATATAGTCTACTCCCAAAATCTGGAACACCTTACCAGCAGAAATTAAGAGGTGACCTCAGAGAGCGCCTTTAGTCAAGTGAAAAACTTACCTGTACAGACTGGCCTTCAATTAACTTCCTCCCCAACATCTACCTACAGTATGTATGTTCATTGCACTTTGTACACTTAAATATTTCATTTTTTATGTTCTTATTTTTATTCTCTTATTTTCAATGTATCTTAATGTTCTGTTATTTTAATGTATTATAAGTATTTTTCATGTTTTTCATATGTGTGCAGCACCTTCAGTTACAATTACTGTATGAAAAGTGCTATACAAATAAATAAACTTAAACTTTCATAAAAACAAACATCTTAAAAATGCTGGTGATGTCCATGTCTAATTTTAACTAGGCGATGTACATGGAGATGACGTGTATGACATGGTTTTAAACTGACATACATAGTTCAAATGTGGGTGCATTTTTAGACCATAATTTATGATACACACTGTTGTCATGCTGCCAGTAGACGTTCCTTCCATGCTATCACCTTAACGTTGCCACCGGTGCCTCATCTGCAGTCCCAATCAAACTCCACACGGTCCATTGGCGGCAGAAGGGTGGACTGCTCCTTCTCCTCCATCTGGTAGTCCTTAAATTGGCAATATCCACTATCCACTCGCCATAGCCCAACTCCTGAGATGATTGGCCAGTCAATGTCCATCGTCATCCCAGGGAGAATAAACTGATCTATGTAGCTCTTTGGTAATTTACCGCTGGCTCTAATGTCTCCGTAGCATTTTGATATAATTCCTTTTGGAAGATAAATATTGGTCTCACAGATGAAATCTAACAATTGTAGCTGCCACATTTGTTTGTTTGAATGTAAAGTGAAGCTTCATGTTTTTACTGGGCAGAACAACAGTGCTGCCTCTGGGGCTCTATATGCACAGATATCACCATATTTCACTAAATATAAATGTATTAAAATGAACAGATAACTCTATATTAAATTTCATTTATTTTATTAAGATAACAGCTTTTTATTTTTATTATAGCTACATTACCGACTGAATAACATAATTTACTGCATCTCTCTGTAGGTTATTTTTTGCAAGAAAAGGAGTGTTAGTGGAGCTTTGAGTTGACACTATTTTGTCACAGTACAGTCAAGTAGTTGTGTTGAAGCTGAGCTGCTGCTGTCAGCAGCTATGCTGCTGTTCCACTTGCAGAATGATCGTACTACGTCCTGCCATCCTCGAATGTTTTTATCCCCGAGTTGAACTTGCCAAGTTCACTCTAGCTAATACACAAGTCTGAACTTGGCATACTTGGTACTGAGAATGATCCTATGTTAAATTGATCTCCTGTATCCTTCATTTCAAAAAGCCCTCTTGCATTTTATACACGGTTCAGCCATATACTAGGTTTTGAACTAGTCTTGTTTAAGATTCTCTTGGGTCTTTCTTGGGTTACTTTCAGCATTTGGCAACCTGACTGAGTGGAATAGGACATCTCATGGTGAGGTATGGTGTGTCATAAACTCAGCAAACTCACTCAGTCATGTCAGTTACACAGACATATCTATCTAAAGTTTGCTAACATTAACCACCATGCACTACTGGTCATACCACACAGAGTAAGGCTGTGAGCAAAATCCCGAAGTACTATGTTGAAATGATCACGATTGCATTTTATCTCTTATGAATTCAGCTTTTAATTTGCAAGAGAAAGAATGTGCTATTTTTTTCTAAAATTACACAGTTTCACTCTAAGGACACAGAGGTGATATCCTCAATAATAGTTCTGGGAATTTGGGAGGTCATGACATCAAAATGTGCTTCATGTTACCCATGACATTTGAGGCTGATTCTAGTATAGTTATTGGTCAAAATGTCAGTTTTTAAGCCAAATGAAATTCTAAATAATTTACAATTAAAATGATTTGAAGTCAAAATGACAAACCTGTCAGCATAGACAAACAATCTTAATAGATATAATTGAAACTTTAAATGTATAAATAATATGTGGATTTGAGTTATGTGACACTTAAAAACTTATAGAGATTTTTGGTGGCCAGTGGTCATTTCAGAGTATGGCATCTTGTCTTTTGTAAAGTAGTCATTTGCAACAAAAACAATTCCTTAAAAAACTAAAAAAAAAAAAAAGGCTGTACAAAATGCCAGTTACTTCTCACTATTTCTCAATGATCTGTATCATGTTTCCACAATAAGATCATCCTGTGTTTCTCTTGTAAAGAAGCTATGACCTCGCTAGAACTCATGAGATGTCTTGCAACTAGGCAGTGGTGTTCATAAACCCAGGTTACATTAATGACATTTGACCAGTTAAACTGACCCATATAGAAAATACCAATCTATATTAATGTGTTCTACTCCATTTCCAATATATATTAATGTAGGGTATAAATTTCTTTGGGTATGTGGGTAGGCATTTCATCAGCATTCTTCTAGCATTAAATGGAGCTCCTGTTAATTATTCATCATCTTTTCAGCAATTGATGCGTAATGGAAAATGCTGACTCAAAATTTTGTTTTTGTATTTATCTATTTGGGGCATGATTTCTTTAAAGTATTAGGTAATGATAAATATGCTCAGTAAACTGAGGCAGATTACAAACATAGCCTCTATGTTAAAGAATTAGCCTAATATTGCCTCCCAGGCTATTTTTTCCCAAACAGGATTCCCTTCTCATCACATGGTGCATTAGTGACTGGAAGCTCCTGCTACAGCACACTGGTGCACATGATTCTTCAGAGGTTCAGAGTAAACATGTCAATGTGGGTTAGAGGTATGATTGCTTCTGTGTGTCTCTGCATGATCTGCATGATCAGTTAATCTACTCTCTGCCATCACTCACTGAATGTGAAGAACACAAAGCACTGCAGCGGTGGATTTGTGCTTATATTACTGTACCATAAAAATGGCCATTGTACATTCCTTCCCAATGTAGGACTCATCCCACTAATGTTTCATTATTCATAAGAATAAATTGTTGCGTGTAAGGTTTATCTTGGCAGGATATTGGAAAGAATCTGCCCCAAAATCGCCCTGAAACTAATGTTTGTCTCTTTAGCACCAAGGATTTCCATTGATCATCTTTATAAATCTTCTTGTCACAGCCTCGAATCGATTATGTTTTGTTACACTTAACATGATACTCACTGCTGGGCACAGGGCAGATTGTTTCAAACCTTCCCGCTCGAAGCCCAATTTGGCATAATTTGGTCTAATCTGTAATGCAGTGATTAGATAAGGCAGCTTTGATTACAATCAAGTATTCACCCAGGACACGGAATCAGCAATGTTAAATTGCCACTACAGAAATTGATAACATTTACTTAATTATATACAGTAGCTTTTAAGTCTCGCCTCCTCTGCCTATTTATCCAATGCACTGATGACAATTATATGACAGAAAAACTTGTTAGCTGTTATTTGTGAGGTCCTATGTGAAATTAAAATGTGGTAATTAGAGAAAGAGAGAGAGAGAGAGATGTGTGGAAAGACATCTGGCGAGACTGTAGGTGTCAAAATTTCAATGAATGGGTTGAACATGTGGAGTGCAAAGGTTCTGGCAAACACTGCAGACATTAAAGGTGCATTATCCAGTACACTTTATCATGCACGTGTTGCTATGAGCTCTGGGAAACAGGGGCCTGCATTTTAATTTTCTCTCTCTCATTTTACTTCTCTTTTGCTTTAAAGTGGCAAAGCTTTGTGCCCTCATTTTCATAGAAAATCTGCAAGCAAGGCTACACGTGGAATGAAATTTGAATAGAACCTTTATGATATTTGCAATTCAACAAATCCACGCTCGTGTGGCACAGTAATGAGTCACGGAAAGTAGAAAAAAGTTATTATTAATACTTCTCTGTTACATCCAGCTTCTGGATATAATACGATGAAGCAATGCAACAGAATGTAGGTTAATTATGTATTTAAAATTCATTCATTCATTCTTTTTGAGAGGAAGTTTTAGGATAAATAGTTCATCCCAGTTTCTTTTTTCAATGTCCCGAATGCGTATTGAATGAGTGTGGCAGGTAGCACTTAACCAACAGCTTCGGATAAGCAGAGACTGGAAGATGTCTGAATGTAGGATGTGTGACGATACTGCAACGGATTATAGCACAAGCTCATTTCCATCCACACTACAGTTATACAGTTTGCCTGCCAGTGAGGAAACTGAGCCAGACGGAGGCTGCACATTATAACACTCACTGCATAAATGCTGCTTACAAAGATGAAAATCAATTGGGACTCCAGCCAAACCTTTGCACCTGTCTCAACTCAAACATCAAACGCATTTCAGTTGGCAGATGTGAATATTAGATAGTCCCATAGATAGAATATTAGAAGTCCCATTTTAAATTTTTTTTTTTTTTTTTTTTTTTAGCTCTGGCACTTCTAAGATCTTTAAAGTGACACATTAACCAGGACATCAGAACAATAATTAGGAAGTGCAACAAAATCTAATGCCTCACATTTTTCTGAAATAATAAATTCAATAAATATGCTCACTGTCACTATCCACATAGGTTTTATGGCTGTAACTTCTGTAGCTCACGCTCCGTGAAGCACATTGTACTTCCACCTGGAATAAAATGTGCTATATAAATAAAGTTTTGCTTGCTTGCTTAAGTCACACTCAGTCAAGTGCTATGTTATGCATTAACCACAGTATTTCTACACCACAGCCTCATTCAAATCATTATCATTCATTCTCATTATATTAAAACTCCTGGTGACAATTTTACAGCTCATGAACTAGCTCAGGAAATTAATGACAGAATCATGACAATAACAAATTATAGTTCATTCAGTATATTTCTTATTGAAGTATAGCGATGCTGCTTTGTATAACATCTAACATCTATTACAGAAAAGAAAGAAGTAATCATGGGTTTGAAAATTCACATACACAGATGGACACCTAGGATAGCTAGTTATTATATTGTACATTAGTCAAACACACATTTCTTGTATATAAGGCCAGTAAATGAAATAACAAGGTCAGACGAATTTATTTCAGCCATTTTTGTAAATCCAGATGGGCTTCAGTCTGGAGAAAATAAAAGATTGCCTTCAAATTTCAATGACTGTTGCAGATTGTTTAACATGATGGTGGTCCAATCATAGTATGGACAGCCTACTCATGAGAGACAATAGGTCTCATGAGTGGATACATTATGAATACATTATGAGCGGCTACCAAGGAATATTTTTGTGTTTTAGAGGACCAGATGCAATCTATGATGCAAACCATGTTCCCTCATTAGGTTCCAATATGGCAGGATGTTAATACCTCCTAGCACACTGCTAAACAAATACAAAATGTACTTAGGAATACCAGGAAGAAGTCAAATTCCTTTCATCACAAACATAATTTAACCTCCATGGGAAAGCAGAGTGTGGAGTAGATTTATATTATTTTTATTTCTAACCAAAAGCGAGAAAACTTTCCCACCACTCGGTTTTACTACTGCTGTAAAAGCAAAGGCTAGACTCTGTGCTTCTTACATGCCTGAGATTCATTTATTGTTGGCTATTTCTATTATTTTATCTTCCCCCTACATCTGTCAACTCTGCTGTAAAAGGATTATGCCATTGACTGAATTTTCCTCCATTCTGAGTTTGAAAAGTCATGTGAGATAAAGTAGACTATGAATACTGGAATTGAATATTTCTAAAATTATCAAGATTATATCTTTAGATATCAGTGAAACATTTTTATATCACTCTGACAAAAAAAAATCCTATCTCAAGGTCCACTTAGTAGCTTTTTCCGTAGTTTTCAAATACATGTTGAAATCTTCTGCATCAAATAATTTGCTCAGTTGACATTACTTGACCTGAATGTAACAATCATGCAATAAGAGGTGGCTTTATATGGTATATATATTGAAACATTCAGTATGCATGATGTGTCTATGGTATATGGCATATCTTACATGAAGTATTTCATATTCCTTCCACTTGGCCACTTTTTTTGACTTATGTACCAAAACAAATGTAGTATTACTGAATGTAGACATCACAACAGAAAAATAACTGCAGTGGATTCAAATATATATAATATTTTTAACGTTTTTTTTTTTTTTTAACTTTTCAAACTATCTCTTTAGAGTTGGGTATATCAGTTGTGGGCAGACATCTATCTGTCCAACCAAGTTTTAAATGTCTCAATTTTACCACAGTTTTCAAGTCTTATTGTTACACTTCACCATAATGAGACAAGAGTTTGACCTATAATCTACTCAAATAACAGATACTATTAGAAATGCTGCCCTGAGCTAGAGGGAAACTCATAGCTTCTAAGTTAATAATACTAGCTTTCATTTGATCCTGCTGTTACATGGTATCCAGTGATAATGGCTGGCAACAGGTAAAGAAAATATTGTGGGAAAAACAATTCCATCAAAACCTCAGTACAGCTCAATGAAGCCGAATGATCCCTCTCAAGCTCGACTGGATAAAGTCAAACGTCTTGGTCGCAGACATCAATCCTGTTTATGGCTGTTAGGCTGGAGGATGTTTTCTTGCTCTGCTGTTCAACACAGCCCCTCACAGCAAATGCTTCCAAAAGGACAGCGCAAGAGCAGTTATTCTGCAGCTCAGGGCAAAGCAGCTGTCTTCTTTAGCCATGCACTCATTTATGATTGATGTACACAATCCACCAATGTTAATTTTACTCATTGTATAGTATACAGCAGTCAAATATTCAACTAAATGATGATTATGTATTGTAGAATAAAGGGCAAACATCAGATGGCAAATATTTGTGCAGCAAAACTGAAAAAGAAATATGTGCCACAAAACATTCATTTCCTGGGATTAGGCAATGTTTGCCGTCATTGTTTATGGAATCAGATTCTAATACTGGGACACGGTTGCTTATGTGACTGGCGCAGATGATGACATTGTCCATTTGCTGCTTGGACAACCAAAGAAAATGATGCATGATCCTGCTTCTAAGCTGTTTTGACATGGGTCAGCTAAAACATGGCTGCGTGCCCTGAAGTGAACCGCTCTCCGGAGGTGCAGGTGGAATATTCCAGATGTGTACAGCCAGAGCTCGTCTTTCCAAAGAGACTGGCAAAGGCAACATCTCACTGGGTAAGCCAAAGCTGTAAGATCCATCAAACCGAATGAGCTAACGTCCTTTTTCATCATCCGCACCAAGAGAATAAAGCCTATGGTTCTCTGTGTTGGAATCTGCATTAACAAGCTGCAGGAACGTGGGAGCAGTGTGGGCAGAGAGCTCAGTATGTATAGCGCTATAAGGCTTGTGAATGTCTTGTAAGAACTGTCAGTGCATTCAGATTGCGGATATGCAGTTTTGATCGACTCATAATTTTACATTTTGTAGTCAGATTTCATGGTTGAGCTCCAGGGTATGCAAAGTGAAATACAAGAATGTAAAGAATATAGGCTCGTGAAACTTTTGAACTGACCAAAATAAACTGCATTTAATTTGTGTACTCCCAACATGGCTTGAAATTAACTTCTTGGCTCACTAAGCACTATAGCTAGTGAATTTTAACTTGAACACCACTCAGACTTTTTTTCTTGCCAAGTATTTTCACCTTAAATAATTGTTCACAGCAGCCTTGAAATGTTGTGGGATTTGCACCATCATGAAAAAAAGAAGAAAAATGAATGACTACAGGTATCATGATATAAACCTGTATAATTGGAACATGTGCTAAAAAGCTTCAATTTGTCTGTCCACCATGTACATTTATTTCTTTATAAATGTGAACACCTGAGGCTAGAGCTGACTCTGGCACTGAATAGATATCTTAAAAATTAATAGTGCTATCTGAATTATAGTGATTTATTTAGAATATCACCCTGTCTGTACGGTCAAATGGCTGCAGAGGTGTGGTTCAGTGTTTACTGCATAAATGTAAGACAAAATCAACAGCTGTCACTTTATTCATGGAGGTACAGTCAGTCTTCTTCAGACCATTAGTCACCACATGTCTTTTATTAATAGCACAATTAAGCTACATGCTAAGTAAGACAATTGTAATTACAAACCATGTTTCAAAACTGCTTAAAATATAATACAGCAAAAATATTCTAAAAAGCCATTGTAAAAGCTTAGTAAAAACAAATATTACAAGTTGTAGTAATAAGTTGGTAATTTATACAGATTTTCAGTGCAGGTGTTAAACATTTTTGTAAACCAGGCATTGATTTAGCTGAGATTTTATAAGCTTTAATGAGCGCATGAGAATTTTATTGCCAGTTTACATCTTTCCTTTGTTATATCTGCTTCCTGAGCTGTCCATAAATCTCAGATATTTTCCTTTCTGCTCCTGCATTACTAGAGTGCTCTCTCTGTCTGCTTTGAAGAAATTAACATCCTTTTTCATGGGGGGGGGGTTCCATTTCCTGTCGTGAGTCTGGTTGCATAGAGTTCATTATAGCGAGACCCTTCAAATGGTGGGCAAATATTGAAGTTCCAATATCCAATAACTCTTATCATACAAACTGTTCCTTATCTGCCGAAGAACAAAAGAGGATGATCAAACAATCACGATTTCAAATGGCCCCAACTTTTATCCTGACCATAAAGTACCCAAATCCAACTTAATATCTAACAGGCAATTACCACTTAACTTAAACTCTGCCCTGAGGTTACAAGCAATTTCATCAAAAGGTGACGGATTCAACATGTTATTTTCCAGCTGGTAAGTAGCGCAAAGCTAAACAAATTTCACCATGATTTGTAGACAGATTCACAACATTTATATTATATCAATCACAGAAAAAACAAGATAAAGGGGAAATAATATATACCAGAACAGGGTCAGTGAGACCGCTTAATGGGTGTCATGGTTCCTGCTGAAAGAAAGGCCCTGCTGATGTGGATGATTGGTCTTATGACAATGATAGATGGTGTTTCCTGGAGCCTTGCAGGGTCCTGCAGTGCTGCCAGTGACACTTGGGAGTCCCACTAAATGCCTGTGCCCATGTCACAGACCTACAATGAAAGCCTGAGGGGAATGTAGGAGAGATAATCCAGTGACACACATCCCATCAAAACTTTTACAGCACTGGGCAGTGGAGGGTGACAACAGCAAGTCAGGGACAATATGTTTTTCCTCTTAACAGAAGAACATTGAAGGACAATTTCCAATTGGCTCTTGTGTCTATGTAGAAGACCTTGTTATTGAGTATTTTCTTATATTAACTGGCTACCGGAGAGCCATTATTCATACTGCATTATGGTTGGCTTTGGGTTTATATTTCTTCTGTCTTCAGGATGGTTTCATAACCAAACTTGGTTACATTAATTGGAATCTAAATAAAAGCGAATCATAAGGCACTATAACTCTTTTATAATAGCAATGTTTCCTCCAGCTGCTTATTTTAGAAAGAGATCCAGTTACTGACCGTTGATAACATAATGTAGCATGTTACATTTTTGTCTGTCAACCATAACTTTAAACCATGTATCTAAGACAGCCATTTTAACCTCATAATACACTGTAATAAAACTCTTAATTGGCACTTATGATACAGATTTGGTCCATAATGAGTTTTAATCAAAGTTTCCTATCCTTGTCTAAACCTGTAAAGGGCACAATTAAAGAAAAGGATTTGCTGAAGGGGGATGTTCTAAACTCATTTAGGTGTCAAAGAGACCTTCAGCAATGGCAGACACAATAGCGTACTGTGTAATATGAGCCTAGAGGAGAAGGATGGATCTCCCAAGGAGTGAAATTTTACAATAATTGGGGTAGATATCTCGGCTCTCCATTTCAACCAGGGGCCAATCTTTGGGTGGCATTTCATTATAGCGACATGAATTGTCACCATAATGAATTCATCAATGTTGGTAAGATAAATGACTCAACAAGAAATAGATAGGGCCATCTTCCCGATCTGATCTAGGAAATTGTCTTTTTTATGTATTGTCTTATTAGAAAAAGGGACAGCTATTTGGACTCTGCAACCATATGAACATCTTTTTCCATTTAGCATGTTTGAAATATTAATGGCAACATTTGACCTATTCTGGAAAGACGCACCATGCAATGATGGAGTTAACACATTTAGATAGACCTTTGACCTTATTGTGTTTCCCCATATGGTGCAAGATAAACAGTAAACAGAAAGAAAAGATATTTCTTAAAATTCCTTTTCTCACTAATACTCAATAGCTGATGTTCTTGCTGGAAAATAGACTCAAAAACATTTTTTTTCTGAAACTTTGAAATTGTGCACTTTTCCATTAGTGTTTCTTTCCTCTGTCAATTAATGCAATCCTCAATTTTAAATTAAATTTGATTGAATCTTGATTAAATAACTACAAATGAGCTCATCCTTACCCCAAATTGCACAGAGAATAGTTGCTCTATAACATACTTCTTAAGATGGAGGAATGAGCCGTATTGTCACAAGCAATATTAATGAGAAGGAGGCTACTATTTAGGCTGTGTGAGCTTGAACTTAGTTAATGCTGTGGTAAAAGTGAGGTTTTTAGGTGTCTGGGTTACTAGTAACAGTGATTTTTCCAAGAAATCTTTCAAAAACATGAGTTTCAAAGTTTATGTTTGACCTGGGAAACAGCAGTTGACTAAACCATCTCATCTCATGCTGTTCCAGAACAGCTAATAAATGTACCTTGAGGTGTTTTGTGAACTACTGATTCTAAGATGAACTTTTAAACTCCACTTTTAAGTCAACATAGATGAGAAGTACACTTTGGCTTAAAGCACCTCAGACGAGAAGTTGTGAAATGCTCTGAAAAATGGAAATTTAAATATATGCAATTCTCTAACAACTAGGAAAACTCCATCTGCTGAGGAAGATTGTGTGATATGATCGAAAGCTCCATAACAGCCACTAAATGGGCCTTGAGGTGAGTCAACTTCAAAAGCAACATTTTAATGTGTATCAGATTCGATAAAGATCCATTTACATGCTGAAATGTAATCGACATGCCATGTTTAAAAAGTTGATTGCCACATTGTTACACATTGTACAATATATTGAAACCATTAATTTACTGCGAACCAGTGCAAATACAAATTCTATTATAATCTACATGGTGTTGCACTTTGCACCATAGTCAGATTTCAGTTTTCAAGTTCATGTGAGTTAGTAGGTTTACCGTGGCAGGAAAAAGGATGCTCAGAACTAAAATCTATTTTCGTGTCTGTGCGGAGGGGGTTTACTTGCATTCAAGTAGAACTATATGAAAGTGAAGGACAGGGTTATGAATTATGTAGGAGTGGGAAAAAAAACCTGCTGACAACAAAAAAAAAAAAAAAACAGACTCCTCAAGCATAGCTATACTGCAGCAGTGCTACGCGGGCGCCACAAACTCCGCAGGAGCAAAAGTAAGCAGACAAAAACTCATTTATAAATTAACATTATAGTGTTCTTCTTCTTTTCTTATAAATGTTACATACTATATATGTAGAGCGTCTACTCCAGCATTCAAAACTTCCTTGCCGTCCTATCGGTTGTCAAAAATTATTCATCCTGAAAACAGAGGTGAGGTTAAAATCAGATATCATGTTCCTCACAATGTCTTTACAATGTTGTGCAAACATCTGATTGACTGTGATCGCTTTGTATGTACTGCTGTGTGTAGCAGGTTCTCCTACAAAGGCATGACAAGTCACATTTGGGGGCTGCGCTTGTTTGTTGTCATCTCCGTGCTGAGCTAAAGCAGGTCTCCAGGATGCTGCAGTCATCTCAGTAATTACATTGTCATTTCCTGCACGTGTAGCACTCTGCTTAACCTCTGCAGCACGCCGTATGTCTAATCTATTTCAAGAGAATGACTTGTAATTAGCAAAGTGTGCACATTTGCTTTAAATGCAGAGTTATTGTGATCTTATGCACACTATGCAAAGTAACAGGAAAAGGCTGGAGACACAGCTTTGAATCATTTATTTTCACTCCATCACATTAGTGTTTAGGGACAAAGATATTTGCTTGTTATCTTTAATTGTCCTCCCCGTGGTATTCAGTGCAGCCAATTATACTGTCTTGTGAGAGACATTTATATTTGCGAAAGGTCACATTGTTCCAATTCTTGCACATATTTATCAACCAGTCACAGTTCCTGTCCTCATAATAATTAATCAGGAAGTGAAGCACAACCTCAAATCAGATCTTGGACTAAATTTGTTATCAATTTTAAAATGTAACATGCTTGTATACAATCATGAAATGAAGAAGCATTTGATTTAAGTATGTTTTTATGCTGAAGATTGTTAATGGTAATTCTACCCAATTTCAAAATCATCCATAATTAGATTAAAGTGAACAAAAGCACCTCATCTACAAGCCACCTTCATATAAAACAGAATTGGGCATTTGTTGAGCATAATTGTAGTCATGGAAGCAGTCCGATCACCTAATGCATCTAATCAGTGGACGTCTTGATTTTATGGTTCAAAACCTTTATTAGCGTATAAAATAAAATCACTCTGTCTTGCCCACTTGGTGCCCTCTGCTCTCTCTGCTCCATGCAAACAGACCACATCATTATGATGAATCTGTGCAAACCTGGCAATTTTTTATTGTTGTCACACCAAACTATGTTGTGTCACTGTAAGCAACGTGTAAGGCAACAGGGGTTAAATGTCTTATTGTTCTGAATTCCTAATGCAGTGTGATGCCGTAGAGGAGTCATCTTTCATTGGACACAAAAGACAATTAACAAGAACAAACAAGCCACCAAAAGGTTTTGTGGCACCTGAACAGCTAAAACCAATGTTTACCATGTTCACCAACTTAGTTTAGTGTGTTAGCATGCTAACATTTGCTAACTATTAAACATAAAGTACAGTCACGCTATATGTTCCAACACAGGAAAAAACAGACAGTATGAATATCTCTATGTCAAGAGCTACTGTGCAGTTCATCACAAACTCTCAAGGTTCCTTGAGCTGCAGATTTTTCTGCAGCAGGAACCTTCAAACCAGAGACAGACTGTGTAATTCAACTTCAGTATAGACAGTATCTTGAGTCAGAAATAGTATAAGTAAGGTGAGGCGAATCTCTTAATTGCTCATGTTCACACATCGTTCAATTAACACTTCATTTAGCATTTATGGAATGGCAATGAAACCCATTTTAAACCACAAACTCATTTTCATTAGCTTGGTTCATTTCAGTTAACTTCAATCCAGGTCTGTTAGTAAGTTCATTTCATTTCAATTCAATTCACTTTTCACTAGATGTTTATTTCATCTTATCTGCATAGTTGTTTTAAGGGCAGGTTACTTCACAGCTGCTGAACTACAATGATAAAAAAGGCATCAGTCATAAGGGTAAGTGCATTTATTCAGAGTACTTGTAGGCAGGCAAAGCTGTTTCTACATTAGATGCATGGGTTTTTGCTGTTGTCCTCTTTAGTTTTGTGGCGGATGGCCTGAGGCAGGAATGAGGCTGTCTATCTGCAGTCCACTCGGTACGGCAAAGACAGAAACCCGATGGGATGCAGTTCAAACTGGCAGCGTGGGGCAGCAGATATTTTCTACAGAACATAGACTCTGGGAGCAGAGTGAGTGGGAGTGTGCTGTCTGTGCATTTCATAAGATGGTGGCTATGTCTGAGTGCTCATTCTGTCATTAGTATGGAGGGTGAAAAAGCTTTCAAAACACACCCTTGTGGTTGAATCACTGTGATCTGAGAGCCGTGAAGCAGCCATTACAACTCGGCCCAATAAAACTGGAGACACTTTTCCTTTTTGCAGTAAGTAATATGGTGCAACGCACTGTATTTAGCAAAATAAGCATTATGACATTATTAAAGGTAATGTCAATTATATTTTCACTATAATCAATCATCTTAATCACTGCACCAATTCTACGTCCAGCAGCTTTTCTGTGCCACTCAGATTGACCTTAAAAAGCTTAAATACATGGCAGGAGTCAGATTGAATGAAAAGGTTGGGTAATGGGTTGGAAAGGCTACCAGCATCTCTACTTTTCACAGCAGTGTTCAGAAGCTCTGTAAGCTATTAGCTATGAACATTTTTCTATTAGCTATTACAGCATCTATTTAGGGGGACCCTCTTGCCCTATCTGCTTTACAAACCTCAAAAATCATATTAACATGCAATCCCATTCCCATGAACATTTTTCCACTCTGCAATTTCCTGATAATAACATTTGAACTTGCCTCACCAAAGGGGCCAGAATTCAGGATCAGACCATAACAGCACTATTATTTTCATACTAATATATTACTATTATTTCCAGGAAAAACAGCTGAAAATGGTAATGGTTCAAGGGTGCTTTTTCCATGTTTCATGGACACTCTATCAATTACTTACACAAGTACCTTATATTTCATCTGGAACTTAGTTAATCTGACAGTACCTTCCAGCCCTCTACTCCACCTGCCTGAGTCCAGCCAAGACAGAAAGTGCATAACTTTAAACTGTGTAGTCTGAGTTGTGCATTACCAGCTCGCATTGAGGTGTTGACATCGTTGTGGCATCCATACCTGGCAGAGCCAGCTCCCTGTCTGTTTGAAAGGCCCTTGTTGGAGCAGTGCCAGCACACTGCCTCACATTCTTGTCCCCCCTCAACTGCTCACGCTCCATTTATACGTAATATAAAGCAATCGTCAATTGATCTGCAGCTTTTTTAAGAACATTTGTCTTGGAAGGGGGATTAATGGCACAGAGGTGCAATTGCTGGCTTCACAGAAGCGTTTATAGCCTTTTGTTTTGATGAACATTTTTCAAATCACAAAAAGGGGACATCCATTCAAATTAAACATAATACTTAGCGTCTGACGTTCAGCTTAAGCAGTGATGTTTATCCCTCCAGCTTTTCTGATAAACAATTTGGATTTTCTTCAAATACACAACCATTTGTTTTGATTTGCCTTGTTTCACTTTGGTTTAATTAGCTTTGATTTAATTGTTATGAAATCTTTACTTGAATTCTTATGTCATTTTTGAAAAACATAGCAGCAGATAGCCCATGAAAAAAATACTCAGCCTCAGGGTATTTAGTCCTCTTAGTTATTTGTTGTGTGATTGTGATTTGCTTTGCCACAGTGAGAGAGCATTATCATTCTGCCTCTGAGTTATGAGGCTGTTAGGAAGCTCTACCTGCAGCTTGCCGATTATTACATGATATCATTATAGCACTTGGTCAATTACTGCAATTCACTATAGGGATTAAAATGTTTTATTTTCATGTATACTTAACATGTTTTTGGTGAAACAGGTAAGCTGCATATCCTGCCCTTTCAGCATATCTACAATAAATTAGCAGTGAGAAGTGTCAGATTTGTTGACTAAAGTATGTCTTTATGTGTGTTAGTTCTAAAAAAGTAAAAAATAAAGATACATAGATTGTGTGAGATGAAACTGTTATTATTTGTCCCTATTTCCAATTAGAGAATTTAAACTACTAGATTCCAGTCAGTCTTAATCAAATACATTTAAATGGCAAAGGATGCTAATCATAATTCATCTGTATCAAACAAGCAAGAAGGTATGACAGGCTGGCATCTAATGAAACAGAATATTATTTAATTAATATATTAATAGATTGCCAGTATTCCTCCAGACAATATTTTGCCAAGACAACAGCCTCTAAGTAACATTTATAAGGCAGCATGCATATGTTAAATATTATAATGGAGCACACATTCTGTGGTAAACACTGTTTCTTTTTGTGGGAAATATAAACATAAACACATCCAGAACACGGCCAGATTCAGAAACTAACCTTCAGCACAGGCAGCAAGGAGAAAAAAATCCCGAGAATTGCTGTGCTTTTCCTGTACAAATAATAAACATTTCCTGTATTTGCATGCTAGGCACACCTTCCCGATGTTAACAATGCCAGGTCTTCGTACATCAAAGCAAAAAGTCCTTGGAAAAGAGTACATGAGGATGGAGGTGTCTGTGGGCCTTGTTGGTGAGGCATGTCAGGTTGCTTGCTAAGTATAGCAAGCAAAGAGAAAGAAATGATTATGCAATGAGCGGAGTAAATCTCTTCCGCCGAGCACAGATGCAGAGAATGTTGCTGTCTGTGCAAATAAAGTCTGATGGGTAAATGGATCAAAATGATGGCATTTCAAAACATTATGAAATTATATATTTTTTTCTACCCCCACAGCTCTGAAAATGATTACTGAGCGGGGTAAAATATTGACATTGAGATTCATGGCTCTTGATTAACCATATACTGTAAGTCTCAGGGGCATGTAAACTAGTTAAACCATGTTATTGATATATGGAAATTATGACATGCATTAAATAATCCACTCTTCAGTTGCAAGGTTGACTCATGCATTTGATGATACTGAACATGTCTTCGGGGAATTACACTATCTTGCACAAAATATAGCACAATGTAGTAGAAAAATACATCTGAGGCCTAGAGTAAAATGTACACATTTTTTCTTTTTTTTCAAGCTTACCTTTCATGGCTCATTGGGAATTGAAAGACAGAAATACTCCAATCACGGTGCTGTAGAAGAGACCCACACCAACCCTGCACAAGGTTAAGAGACATTTCAAAAACGTATGTTATTCAAATATCAGTAAAGCATTATATTCCCTAACCCATTAGTTTTTAATTTCATACAATATTTTGCAATAGCGAATTCAAAATAAGCAAACATTTTACTACACAGACACAACTTCATCTGAACAACATATTGTATGAAGCACCAGGGGAAATATAACAAATAACCTGCAGCACACAGTATAGAAACAGGATATTACATCTAAGGAAGCAGTCTGCTGACTAAGGGAACCTCCGAGGCGGACAGCCTCTCATGCCTCACAAAGGCACAATTGATCCGGTCCAAGCACCTGCTTGAATAACCGAGGGCTGGAAACTGGATGCAGCCAGGACAATGCAACACACCTCAGATTCAAAGCCTCTTTAGAGTTATGATCACACACTTCCTTTTCAAGCTAATATTGTTAACAGGATGATATTCATTATTACTTTGCTTCTATTCTGATACTCATATTCGTTTACATTCTTGCATACAAACTTAAATAAGAAGATGTCAATATGTGAAAATCTAAAATCTTTAATATGTGTGCCGATCAACCCTTGTGTTTTGTTGACATTGATTTAATCCCTAATTGTTCGGGCTCCCACAAACTCCACTGCCGTAGGTGTGTGAAAAAATATTAATGATAATATTTATAAACAATTATCATAAAATTAGTAAAGGAAAACAAAGTATGTTTTTTGAGCTGTTGAAGAGGATTAAACTGGGAAGAAATTATGTTCATATACTACTTGTTTCTCATTATAATGTGGTGAGAAATCTCATCGCTGCCTGAATTATATTCACAGACTACGTTTTATGTTTTTGGCAAAATGTTAATAAAGTAAACATGTTGTGTCTTGTACTTTAAGTCACTGTGGACTTTGTGTCAAGCTAAGACCACAAACTTTCCTTAACCTCAACCAAGTGCTGTGAGTGCCAAAACATAACCATGGAGAAGTTTTATAATGTTACGTACCAAAAGAGTGGATATTAATATTATTATAAAAAAGTATTCAGTATTCAAATATATCATTTTGTAACACGGCAAGTGTGTTCATTAATTCATTTCATTTCCACAGAAAACATAATTCAGGAAGTGTTACACTTCATTTAAAACATGTATTTGTTGTTGCAATTTAGTGGTATTCAGTATGAGCATGGTGTCAAGGAGACACATATAATCATCTATGTGCTTGTTATGGCTGGCTCAAACAACGGACATAATAATGGACACAAATTACTACATATGAGTCTATTAAAGCAAATTAATCAAATGGATGAATAAATGAAGACCAGATACCTAGCACCACAAAGGTTCTGCTACAGAAGGATGGAGAGAGAGAGAGAGAGAGAGAGAGATCTGAATAAAAAAGACTCAGCCCACTAATCAGCCCAGGTGCCTGCCAACAGATGATCAACCGAGAGGGATCAACAGGAAACACCAAAATAAAACAGGATGTAACAGTGCTCATCAATCAATTATTTCTCTATTAAGGGCTTTCCACAAGGAGACAGACAATCACAACATAATGTCTTTGGATTCATCACTCTGCATTGTTTTGAACATATTGTCTTCACTCTGTTTGTTTTTAAGCCAGCAGCAGTGTGATAATGCAGCACAGGAAATCAAAATATATGTCATAATAGCATCACAGTAAAATTTTAGTGGTGTCGTTACCCATCAAAACGAAACCCTGTGCTTATGGACTCCAAGAGCAATGACCTCTCAGGTGTCATTGGGTACAAAGATATGCTCTGTCCAACTTGATTCATGTTCTGGCCACTCTGAGTCATGGCTACTCCCCATCCAATTACCATCCCATAATATATCAAGGGAATCACAGCTACACTGAGCAAAGTCAGAAGTGACTTGAAGACACCTGTGGGTAATGGACAGTAGTGGCGTCTGGTGCGGATCACACCACAGATGTAATGATTCAGTTGAAAAGGCAGTGAAGGGAGGCCAGGTCGTCTGATAAGTAGGTCAAAAGGAAGATGTGCTTGATCCTTTTCCTCTGCTCCTATGGCTAAGACTTGGCTTCAATTATTTTTTTCCTCTTTTAATAGAAAGGCAAGAAAGAAAAAATCTATTTCATCATCAGTTATAGGGAAAAGAAAGTGCGTTCATCAACTCAAGGCTATCAAAAAAATGTTCTCCTTGCTAATGGGTTACGTGAATTAATATTCATAAGAAAGTCTGAACTAGAATTGGTATATTGGATGTGCAGGTCAGGATAAATGTGTCAGGGATAATTGCTTATGGATGGTATTAAATAAATATAACACTTCAAAGGTGGACTTCATTTAGATTTGTACATCTAAGAAGAGATGTTATGTACAACCTTGACATGCAGAAGTGTGATTTCTTGACAGATCTGTAAGATTTTAGACTATGCTGCAGATAACAAAGTTGGAATGAAATCCAATGGCATTAAAGTTTTATGGCCTACATCTTCTTTGTTCTGTTATATTTTGACAAGATCGCGGGGTGAAATGTTAAAGATGTAAATGCCTACTGTCTGTTTGAAGCAAAGTTTTCATCCGCTCTGTGAACTATCAGAATTCACTTTCCATTTTCCATCAACTTTTCCCATCCTGATATCAAAGTGACAGACTGTTCCCCCAAAAATGTTTAATATTCCACAAATGTTCAATTACAGTATGCGTGAACGACACAAAAGTTGATTCAGGAAAGTGTATCGTAATCATTACCTAAACTTTTACAATTTGTATAGACTAGAGTTATTATTTTCACTGCACTGTTACCTTTATGTAACTATCAGAACAACAGTATGCCAACTCACTATGGTCCCCTATGCTTTCTGATTCTCAGTGGTGACCTTTAGTGACCTCCCAAAACTAACCTCTGCTGTAATGTAATGTAGCATGGCCAGCACCACAAAAGAGTGTGTTCTTCCTCTCTGATTTCCCACCCATCCAAGTTCATTTTAAAGGACTGTCACGATTCTTTCCTCAGTCCTCAGTGTCTCCCTCTCTGTTTCCGCTTTCCCAGTGGCTCTCCTCATCTCTCTCCCTCCTGTGTGTGTGATTGTGTAAGTGGAGACAGGTGTGCTGGAGTCTGAGCAGAGCCCCACCAGCTGCAACCCGTTCCATAATCAAGACCTCTTATTATACTCAGCCCTGCCAGATCATAGCTTCTGCACCAGTCAGTCTACGCTTCAAGCTATTTCTCCTGCTTTTATCAGTTTTCTTGTTGTTGCCGCCTGTTTTCCCAAGCCTGACCCTGTCTCTTGTTCCCTGCAGTTCTGTCTGCTCTGTCTCCCCATTCCTGCCTCCTATCCCCTGCAGTCCAGTCTGCTCTGTCTCTGGTCCCTTGTCTCGTCAGCCCTGCTTCCCTGTTCTGGACCCCAGTTCTACCCAGCTTCTGCAGATTCCGCTCTGGATTTGCCCCCTTGCCCCAGCCTGTCTCAGCCCCAGTTTCCCAGCTACCAGCCCAAGCTCCCCGAGGCCTCCATTCCCACTCCCCTGCCTTAAAATAAATACCTTGTTTCTATCATATCCCAGTCTCGCCTCTGTCTGCACTTGGGTTCACCTGCTCCGCCCCCCATATGACGATGAAATGATACCAACATGCATATCTGAGCTACTTCACAGCTGAATAAATGATCTCCTCAGAGCATCACTTACTGCAACATACCACTCAGTAAAGATGAATAAACGATGTTGGCAGAGCTAACCACAAAAATTGTATCCCATGATAACAACGTGGAGGTTGTCATGGATCACTACAGCACATATTTAATAATATTTTGGCAGTTCAAACTCCAGACTTACTTCTTACTTGTGTGAGTGCAATGCAGAGGAAATGTGGCAAAGCAAGGGCACAAGGCAGAGAGAATAGCCCCTACAGCAACTCAGGATAGAGCTACTGTACCAATGTAAATTCAGTCCCAGAGCTGGTTTTGGGGCTATGGGTGACTGCTGGCATGCTTCTTCTGTTGCATTGAATTCCATTAAATAAAGTATTTTTGCTGAACAGTAAAGCTGATGCCAAAACAGAACAAAACTAAAAGATAAGCTAAAGCTGATGCAAAAAAAAGTTGTTTTTGCAAGGGTTGTTCACTGGAATTAAAGGTAGAAAGGGCTAAAAAGCCATTATAAGGAATGCATTTCTTAATTATTTTGCTTAATTAAAACCTTGTGAAAGCAACTAACATCTCACAGAAATTTAATTTAATACTAACTGATTAAAATATCTGTTTCTATTATTATCACTATGTCTTAAAAACCTTCTTTCTGGGTGAGTCTTAGGAAATAAGACACAGTGTAAGGGGAAACTGAGGTACAGTATCATCCCCGTGTGTGTCATGAAGCTCGGATCCAAATGATTGGGTAGATGAAGCCATGGAGAGACTTTGAGGATGCAGCCAGAAAACACACCAGTGTAGACAGGTAGTGACATTTTTGCTTCACTGATTTTCCCAGCATGGACTGAGACTTTCATGTGAGTGCAGAGCCCAGTAACTGATATGTCTAGTGCTTCTGTGATGATTTATGTTTTGCCGGCTTTGAGGATTTCACATATCTCTCTTAGGACACTACAAAGTTTGATACTTGTAATATCATGCCTCTGACTCTGTAGCTTTCCTTAAACTAGCGTGAAATCCATCCACCAGCTTGCTGAATAAAGTTTGTTGAAAACAAGTTTTTGCTGAAGTGGTTTAGAATATTACACATCTTAGTCTATATGGCTACAGAAGTCAAGTCTCTAACTATATCTCCCCTATCCTATTGTGGAATTTAAGATAACCATTTTTTTTCTGGTCCCAAGCACACAAGCAACTCAAAAGAAACATTTCAGTATTCTGTAGAGTAATTGTGAATGTGAGAATATTTTGTATATCTGTATTCAGTACAAAGGAGTGTTTTCAATTTAAACGTTGAGTGGATTGAATGAACCCTGGTATGTCATGTCAATCTCTGTTGTAATGTGAAGCTATGGCAGCAACAGAATTTTGATAATGTTGTCATGGAAACTGGCCATTGAAAATAAGTAGAAAGTAATAATAATAATACATTTAATTTGAACCGCACTTTTCATTCATAGTCAAACTCAAAGTGCTACAGTTTTAATAACACAGAGCATACAGAAAATAGTAATACCAGTTAAGATGGAAAAGCCTTCCTGAATAGAAAGATTTTTAGGCCTTTTTAAAAAAAAGAGACTAGGGTCTGTGCTGCCCTCAGATAGTTAGGAAGGCTGTTCCACAAGCGTGGTGCAGCAGAGCAGAAGGCTCGATCCCCCATGGTGCAGAGCTTAGTGCTGGGAGCCCGGAGGAGCAAGCTGCTGGCAGATCTGAGGGTGCGGGTGGAGGGGTGTGGTATGATCGGTTCCTGTAGGTAGGGAGGCGCATGTCTGTTGATGGATTTGTATGTGAGTAGCAGGACTTTGTAGTCAATCCTGAAGGAAACAAGGAGCCAGTGCAATGAAAACAGAATTGGTGTTCTATGTTCATGTGTATCAGCTCTTCCTGGTGGAAATATACTCTGCTTGCATGCCAAAAATGCCCACTGTGAGACGTACAAAACTGGGAAAATATAGTTGTTGTTTCTCAAGATGTATGAATTGCAGGTACATGCTATTCTCAGTTTTTTAGGACAGACTGAGCTTGCAGCACAGTGCAGAACTTGTCTTTGTGTAAATGCTCTAAATGTTAGTACTTCCATTGTGCAGTTACCGTGACCATATGTGGCATTTGCTTTTTATTCCCAGGGCTCACTAGCAATTTTTACTGACTCTAAGTAGATTGACCTCTGAGCATTGATTTTATTGTCACTTTCTCAAAGCTATGTGGCAGAGCTGAGGTTTGGTGGAAACCAATACATCTGTGTTTCAGCAGCGCATTTTCATGTGTTAATTTTCCTTATGTACAGTAGTTTATAGATAATTGATGTAAATGTTGTTTTTTATCAAAGACACAAGTACACACACGCAACTGATAAATCTGCCTTTTTACTGACTTCAAACTATAGTGTTCAAATACCGTCAAACTTCAATAGTAGAAGGTCTGTATTATAAGTGGATAAGACAGAATTGTGTTATTGAGATTAAATGCTATGAGAATTTTAGCTGAGAATACTGAAAGGGTTCTCTGTCAGCGTTGCTCCTTTGTTTGTTGCTGTATTCTACGTTGCGGTGTGAACTTTAAAATAGCTTTTTGATATAAAGCTTCTGTTGCAATACATTAAATTGGGAAAGAACACGATTCTGAGCCTGTTATGTTGTTGCTTTGTGTTGCTCGAGGATCATTATGGAAGCATCTAAATGTAACTTTGCAAACGAGGACAACAAGAAAAGTAAGGATATAAAGAGTCAATTTACATTTACATTAGCTATAAATGACTGGCTCAAGGACATTTTTACTGCAGACATTTTTAATCTGATTTAAACTCAAGTAAGCAGAGTTTTATCAGAACCTAAATACATTTTAGCATTAATTTAACTATACTTCATTTGAACTATTTCAGACTGTAACCACAGATAATGAGACTGAAGAAATCACTTTCTATGGAGATGTGTTTTGTCCATTAACTCACTTGCCTCGTAAACATTTTTTCAAAGAACCTGAAATCACACTAATATGTGACACAGCAGGTACTTGATGGCACTGTTAAAACAGAATATCATTGCTTAAGGCAAGGTGACAGGGATAATAATCTGCCATCCTTTATGTTTAATATTTAAATCCCAGAGGTAAAGGGAGAAAGATGGTGGTGTCCTTGTTTCAAGCGCACTCTCTACTCTATCAATTCAGTCCAGAGTAATCAGTCAAACAGCAACTCGAAATCTGCAATCACCATTCATGTTCCAATATAACTATGACTGATTAGAGTGGGATATGGAAAGGATATGGAAATCAAACATGTACTGTATAAGGACTATGATACAATGAGAACAATTTGATTCAATTTCAATGCAAAACTGCCAGGGTAATGATGGTTTTTGTTTGGGGTTATTCTCATTTGTCATATCGTATGTTGTCTGCACATTTGTCCTATTTACCGAACCCAAGTGATGCTTAAGGCAACATTACCCATCTCTGTGGTATCTGTGATTATATGTGTTTGCTGTGTGGTTATTAAGATTTTCTTTAACTGCATAAACACAGATTCATTTCCCTCCGTATGCAACAATTACTCATTTTGTACATGGTTTTCTCCTCGAAACCTGATGGGAATACATTCTTTGTAGGTCAATTTGGGGAACTGCTGGAAAATATATTGCATTTGTATTAAATAAGCATAAGTTACATGCAGTATAACAATGTTTACCCCTGAGTTCTGCAGTATGCAGTTTAAGAGTGTAGGAAAGGTCACATAACTCAGGGGCAGAGAAACTGCTGCTACATGTAAATGCTTATTAATCTCTACAACTCTCTGGAACATTTGTTTAATATACTATTTTAATTCTATTAGCTTAAACATTGTATTTGGCCTCTGAATCAGTAATTCAATTATGAATGTTTTACTGTGACATTTTATTAATGTCTGTCTATATTCATTATTTTCATTTTTCCGGGCCTAATTTCATATATGACATTCTTGGAAGTTGTTAAAGTGTCGGCTGTGCGGGTATGTTTTTACATTTGCACAGCTTGTTAGAGTTAATAGATGATTAAACTGCCAAAAAGAATATTGTGTGACAAGCTGAAAATTCGGGAATTTCATATTTTCAGCCTTTTACTTCAAAAACAAGCCACAATGCAGGTATAAATGTCTGAATCTCTGTCAAATCTCAACTTTTATACTCCAGCCATGTTGTTTTGACTGCACAATGCAGCATCACTCACCACCTACTGTTTGGTGAACATATAGTGTGTGCCTGAGTTCATAATTCAGCCGGAGAGATCTTGTGCAACAATCTAATTATATCTATATTCAATAGGGATCTCAGTATTTCTCAGAGGACTCCATGCAGCTGACTGTGTGTGCATAACTGTAGGCTTGATTAACAAGTTGTTGAGTCAGCACATAAAGTGCTTCAAGCCCAGACTTTCTAACCTACAGCAAGGTGTTAAAGAGGATCAGAAATGACTGCTTATCAATTATCCTCGACTCTTGTTCAATATACAGTTAAAATTTTTACTTAAAATTTCACTAAATCTTTCTTACGATTTCTTGTTATGTTGGAATAATGGAAATACTAAAGTTTGGATCAAATAATATACAGAGCTGATCTCTGTTTCAGGTATATTTGAACCCCACAACTGTAACTAACAAATCTTCATTCATTCATTTCTTGTTTGGTGATTTTGTGATTTTGAGAGACAGTAATGCGGAGAGGTGGATGCAGTCACAAAATATGCCCATGCTGTGACTTTTTTGTGTCAAATTCAACACGCTGGTTGTATATTCACTTTCAGACTATTGTTGTAAGGTGACCAAACATGGTGAAAGCAGGGGTCAGATGTAAGACAAATTCTTCACATACGAACAAAGTGTACAATATAAAATACGAGCGGTGGGCTCAGCATGGTACAAGAAGATATGGAATGATGAGAATAGTTTGCAAAGCTATATAGATAAATGCTTGCTTTTCTCTGTTATACATTCTCATAAAAAGCACTGAAGGTCAATATTTCTATATCTAATGAAGATACCTAAAGCTGCAGGAAATATGGGCAATGCTACAAGCAAAAGGGCAGCTCGTTAATCTAGTCACAGTGGGGAAGCAAACCAAATTCGAGAACTTAAATGTCTTTCACCAGGATAAGCGCAAAAGATAGAATATGTCAAATCTTAAGGTCAGGCAGGTGCTTCATACTGATGTATTTTGATAAGAACAGTCATCCTAAAATCCTGAAATTACTTGAAACTGGTTACTGACAAGAGTATTATTTGCAGAGCTTCTGTAGGGTGAATGCTTGCAGAGAGTGCAGTGAGTATAGGACATAAACCACAGAGACTTGTAAAAATGAAATGTGTTGTGAATCCTACTGTGAACAAACAATCAAGAAAAGTAAAGTGTGACAGAAGCCAGTGACCTTTATAAAAACATCAGTCATCTTGCACAGTGTTCCTCAAGTAGGGGGGGAGGGGGCGCTTAAAAGTGGGTCAAAGAATCATGCCAGTGCTTTGGACATGTGCCCATAAAAATCTGTACACTTATTTTTATTGTAGTAAAATGGCACAGATAATAATTTTGAGAATTTTTTTTTATATGTTTCTGAAACTTAACATGTTTCTATTATCAGTAAACAGACTTTTTTTGCCTTTACCTTAAAACATGTTTTTAATCAAATGAATATAAAGCTTGTGTGCACTCATCTGCACTCGGGATTACTGTGAATCCAGCTCTTCTTTATCTGTGTCCCCCTCATTAAAACAAAAATAAATAAATAAAATAAACCATTGACTAACCAGTCCAGTCACAGGTTCATGAATGGACAGTTTGCAGGTGGGATCCCTGGCCAGCAAGAGGAATCTGGGCTGGGAATGAAAATGACCAACACTCTCCTCTCCCTTGGCAGCTACCAGCAAATTACCCTGGAGCAAGGCACTTAACCCCTTGCTTATACTGTTGCTCAGCAACCATCAGTACAAGACTGATTGCAGTGCAGCTCCCTGGTGTGATAGGTGTACAGTGAACAGGATGTAGGTCTTTCCAAAAAAAACCCCCGCTCATGCACAAGCTGTCAAAACATTCCCCATACAAATGAACATTAAATATAATATAAATACAATACCACTATGAGGCCGCTCTCTCTTTCTCTGGCTGTGTTTGTAATGTAGCAGTAGGATGTGAAAAATAAGTGAACTGTGAAATGATACCAAACTATGGGTCAGCAGGCAGCATTTAAAGGACATTTTGAAAAAATAGGTGTATTATCTTTCTTGCCAAGACTTAGGTGAGAGGATTGATACCACTTACATATCTGTCAGTTAAATATGAACGGTTAGCTTAGCTTAGCTTAGCATAAAGACAGGAAACAGGGAGAAACAGCTAGCCAAGCCAGCTAGCTAATTTTAAAGGACAGAGACTAACTGGTTGGTTTGACAAGTGTAGGCTACCTTGCACGTCTTCGATGAAGAGAAGCTTTTCTTAGGGACGTTACATCTTTTTTATTTAATCCGTACAAAAAACAAACCTGTTAATACCCATCACAACCACAACGTGCCATTTCTACGTTTCGGTTTCTGTGCGGATTAAACAAGAAAGATATAAAATGTTAACTAGTGAGCTTTGAGGGTCTTGGTAGGATGATTTTGTTAGCTTTGACAAAGCAAAGCTAGCTATTGAGATACCTCATGCATGGCAAAAAAGTCATGTATTTATTTGCTAGGTATTGCATGAAATTGCTACATTCATAAATTAATTGAATAAACTGGCTATATAATTTTTGGGTCTTTGTTTTTATGAAATGTGTTTCCTGCCATGATCTGCCATGGTCCAATTATAGCCTAGCTATTAGATAGTCCAGTCAATTTAGTTTGTTGTTTTCACCCCACAGGTGCTATATAAAATCATTTTCATTCACCGAGAGAGCCTCTATGGAGGGGGACTGCCCATTGGTCTGAAGGCCCATTATTCCGAAACCCCAATGGTTGAAAAAATCTCTCACTGGACCGAAAGCCCATTAATCCAATGGCCTGTTATCCCAAAATTGCTCCAAAGGCCCATTGCTCCAAAAATACACACTCTGGAGTTGCTGGAGTTCAGTGACTGACAGCGCTGTCCATGGTGCTGAATCACTGGAGGTTAGGTTAGGTTAGTATTTAGGGTTAGGGTTTGCACGTCAAAATACAATAAAATATTAAGGACAAAAAACTCCAGGGAGAGTGTATATTTTCGGGGCAACAGGCCTTCAAAGCAGTGGGCTTTTGTTTTTGGGATAACGAACCGTTTGACTAATGGGCTTTTGGTCCAGTGGGAAGTTTTTCGAACTATTGGGGTTTTGGAATAATGGGCTGTCCAACCAATGCCATGGCACCCTACGGAGTCCCCCTAGGGTCAGCTGTGAAAAAAAAGATCAACAAGAGTGTAAATCACTCGCGGTTTAGAAATCTGTGCGTACGGTTTATAAACCATAATTAGTGCTCTCAAATTACAAATCCATGCCCAAAGGCTACATTACCCATGATCCTCAGCCAGCCCACAACGTTGACATGGCTCAATATTAATTGAGGAGGACTATGTTTTCAGAATGATGATTTAATATTTATATAATTTTCAGACTATATTCTTGGAAATATAAAATTAAGTGAGCAACTTCCTCCCAATTTTTTTTTTTTTTTTTTTTTTTTTTTCCTAGCTGACCCCAGGGGGTGCTCCGTAAGCTTCAGTTGTTTACACAAGATAATGACTCGGTTTGGTTGATGAATATCTAGTTTAGCCTAATTAAATAATCAATCAGGCAGGCTGAATCCCCGCCCTGTCCTGCCCCAGAGGGCCATCTCTTCTGCAGGCAGACACGCCTTCAGCTCTCAGCGTCTGATCACATTTCCTTAGCAACATGTTTCCTTCTGTGTGCGCTTGAGCTGCTCAGCTGTCATATTCCCCTGGGAGAAACGCGTCTCACCTCTGAATAAGAAACTCGCCTAAAAATGATGTTACAAGTCGCCGTCCCAGGGCGGAACACCTTCTCAACTTAATGGTGAGCATGCAGCACACACACGATATAAGCAGTCAGCAGAGACGTGGCTGTAGCGTTCTGCATACAGCAGCAGATGGTCTTGTGTGCACCATACTAGTCAGATTACCCGTCCATACTAAATCCCGGGCCTAGCGTTTGCAGAATGGGGGCAGATAGACGCGTCGGCTGAGTTTAATGCTTAGCTGTTATTTAATACGGACCTATTGTCTGCAGGCCTGCTTCAGCTTTAAATGTGTGAGAAGCAAGTGTAGCTACTGGCCAGTCTCTGTCAGATTCACCCTCACTCTAACAGACAGGCCAGGGCAGGTGGACTTCTTCATATACTTGATTGAAACTCCCTTTGACTGTGATAAACAGACTTGCCTACTCAGACCATTTGGAAGGACAGTCTGCTGTGCAGTTTTTACAGCAGAATTACACATTCTTTACAGTATTTAGCATATCACCATACACATACTAATGAATTACAATACAGACACAGCGAGGCCATGTGGTGGTTGTAAAGGCCCCAGTGACAGAGTGAATGAGGCTGCCTTCTCCTCCTGCCAAGGGTGATCAAAATTCAAACACTGCATATTGCCCGGTCCATGATACTAATTTGGGTCAACAGTGAGAAATGACCTACTTGTTATAGACATGAAAAGCATTTGCCTTTTTTTATGGGGGACATTCATATGATTTGTAGTGGTTGATTTGAAAATGAAATTAGGTAAAATACATCTGCCAAGGGCACACAATCCCCAAAATGTGTTACAATTTTAATAATTGAAAATGTTTTGACATAATCTATTAACTGTGGATCTGGAACTAAAGTGAATAAGGTGATCCAGGTTTGTATTTTGAATTCAAGTAAATGCTACAGCTATGAAAATGCACTATTGAACAGTGTTAAATATTTTTAAAAACATTCTCTGATCCACAAATGGATCTGGATCTGCACCAAAAACAAATCAGTTGTTTTGCAGCTGACAGCCAAACCTTTCACCTAATGTAATTGAAATTTGATAAGAGGTTTTTGAGACATTCTGTTCACTTGTTAAATAACGCGTACTTGTGCAGTTGTCAAATAACAAGTGAACAGGAGTGAAAATTTAACCTCCCTTGCAGAGGTAATCAGCAGACACTTCAGGACTCCTACATGCGTACTTACCTGTTAATTTGCTGCATAAACTAAACTGAGATCTGTGAGTTACAGTAGCTGTGATCTACAGTACAAATGCTGGATTGCCTATATTCTTGTCTCTTTGTAGTGGGACTGAATTTAATGCTTATGAACAGTGCATCAATCTCTAAGCCCTGAGAAGCTGTTAAACATCGTCCTGATAACCTCACTTCTGTCATCTTATTTTCACTTTGCACAGATAGGTTCATCAGATTTGGCAGGTGTAGGCCTCCTCGTGGTCTTTGCTCCATGTTTGTTGAGTTTCAGTCCACATAAAAGCAAGATCAGTGCAGAAAAATCCTAACAAAAGAGGGAATGATTACCTTTTGAACAAGTGCACTAGAGGTTTCAGGAGCAGGGGTAGGGGGGTTTTGGTGAAGGTGCGTATGCCTGATTGAAGTGAGTGGAACATACCACCACACCGTTAACTCCAAAGTGCAGATAGCACAGTGTTGGTGAATGTAAGACAATCACTGAACAAAACATTTAATTCATGCATTGATTTGGCCACCACTGTTAGAAAATCAGAAAGCAATTTTCTGCTCTGTGGATGTACATCCTCCTAACCTACAACCGGATCATGATTATGCACCCATGCTGCCTCATAGACCTGCTGTATTTCCTTTATGCGGACCTCTTAAGGCTGTGTGTGGCTGAAAGAGTATAAACCACAATTCCCCTAAGCACTGCACAAGTGTTACAAACAAACAAAGACGCACAGCCTTGCTTTATTGAGGTTCTCCTCCAGAGCACCAAATAAACAGGAAGCACTGTAGACTATACTACAGGGGGGCTAGTGACTGATGAAGGTATTGCCTCAAACAAAAATGAGCAATTCATAGAGGTGAAGTCATGCTGGCGAAGCTGTGCTGCTGCTGGCTCTGGCCTCATTTAACCCATTGTTATACCTGCTTTGACTTATTATAGTCTTGGAAAAATCCTGCAGTTGAAATGTTCATTGAGGTTGTAGAGAACAAAGAAAGATTTTTTTTTTTTTAAAAAAAGGGTTATATTTGCATAGGTAAAGCAGACAAGTTAACTGTAACTTTCCATGTTCATGTAACTATTCTGAGATGAAATTCAGAATGACACAATTTTCTTTTTGCTATTACCCAGTGATTTAATGTTAGCTGTTCACAAAACGGGGCTGAAATTTGAGTTAAAATTGGATTTGCCATTGGCATCAAGTACTGCACTTAGAGCCGGGAAATTGATGTGGGGGTTAGTTTTCAGGGTTGCAGGGCCCGGATGCTCATCAGTGTTATAACTGATTAGTGATGATCCAGATAGCTGCCCAGGGAGCACAAGCGATCAGTCCGGCAGCGGCTGCGGCCAGCAGCCTGCTGGTGTTTTGCTAATCAGTCCTCCAGTGGCTCCGAGTGACATCAATGGCTCAGTGCTGTTTTCTGTGGCATCCTGCTGGTGATGGAGCAGTGAAAAATGAATAGTTTTTTATGGGTTTGAAGTTTAGCTGTAGGATATCAAAGTTATTATGTTTTGCATGATCAAGTAATGATCCATCATCACAAATTTTTGAGTCTAAATGGTTTTGATTTGCAAATATGTTCAAAACACGTCTTTATCCACCACACTTAATGAAGATGGCAGTTGACCTCTTTCTGCTTGAACCTCCTCTGAAATGGGACATCATCTACTAAATCCATCTCCACAGTGATGTCAGAAATAGACTTTTTAACAGTGAGTGGACAGAGAAATGAGTTTTGTGCAAGTTGATTTAAAGCCTGTGTGTTTACTTTGAAGTGAGACTTTTTCAGGTGAAATAATTTTCCCAATGATTGTATTATTTTTCAAAGAGAAAGGACTGGGCTTTTACAGTGGATTGGCATCCTGGTGAAAAATAATGCTGCTGCTATACCAGTCATTGGTGAGTTTAAAAAAAAAAGACCACAGACTCTGTTATGCTGTCATGAAGTTCATCTTCCTCATACCTTGAGTCATCTGCCGTGATAACCGAAGCAATGATTTACTTTTGCCTTCTTATTTAATCATTTCAGCATCTTCATTGAAGTGAAGAGATTTATTCATTATTTTTTTGTGGATGATTTCAGGGAATATTTAAAAAAGCAGCAGATTTTATCAGTGTAAGAGGCATACAGCATGAATTGATATTTTTATTCACCTTTATTTAATGTGCAGTACAAACATAACCTCCCAAGAAGTCATTCCAGTCCCCGAGCAGGCGAACACAAGTGCAGTACACATAAATACAGCACAACAACAAACACACAACAACATTCAGTCACTGCAGCTGTCAGGGCCTTAGAAGTTCTGAATCAAGGAAATCATAATGAGAAATTACCATATACAAGGAGGCTTGCACTATTTATCTCAACAGTTTTTGCCTCAACTTACACCTGTGCGTCCTCATTCTTGCATGAGTACCATTATATTGTAACTAGCAATTGCACCTCACTCACTAGCAAATGTCTTCATCGCTGTCTCCGCATCACACTGACGATTTAATGAGCCAAACTTTGCTTCTTCTGTCAAAAAAAAGAAAATGTAATTTTTCTCATTAAATGGCAAGTAAGCAAATGTTTTCAGATGTGGCCTAGTTTATGATCAAACTGTTATGTGAAATGGCACATATGCTTATTTTGTAGCTACTTGATGATTATATATTGATTAATCTGCTGATATTTTTCTTGATTAATTGATTCAGTCTGTCAAATTGACATATTTAAATCACTTGTTTTGTCCAACTAACTGTCCAAAAACCTTAAGATTTTCACTTTGCTATCATAGAAGACTTAAAGAAACAGCAAATATTCACATTTAAAAGCTGAACCAGTGAATTATTGGTTAAAAATGACTCAAACAATCAATTGATTATCAAAATTGATTAATCTCCTGTTGCTTGACTTATCGATTTCAGCTGTAATAACCTGTTTTTGTCTTGTATGACAAACAACAAGTGACATGTAGACCTGCCAGTTTGATGTGATAATTTGTTGTGTCCTCCCGGTTGTCTCCCTCAGTTGAGGATTTACACAGCTCCCTTGATCTATTGCCCTCTTCACACCTGCGTGATTGGCATCCTAAAATGTGTGTTGAACTGAGCTGTAATGAAAGCAGGAGGCTGTGGGGGACAATTAGTTGACCCCCACATACATGACCTTGCCTCTGACCCCGTGGCCCTTATTATTTGAACCACTCCTCTGTTTGACCCACAGGTTAATCCCGACTGATCAATACCTTTAAGGTATCTTAATATCCCAGAAAACCTGTTTATTCAAGTGCTGACCAAGAATATAGATTTCTGTAAAAGTATGAATTAGTATTGAATGTAATTCAAATTAAATTAATTTGAACCACGCCACAGTTAAGAAGAATGAATGAGCTTTAGGGTCTAAATTGCATTCATCATGCAGAGTGTGTAGGGTTGAAACAGCCTCTAGATATCTCACTTTGATTTGTACTAAAACAAATTAGCAGCAGTGCATTAGACGTCAGTGTGAAAATTCAGTATTAAGATAAAATAAATTGACTAAAATATAATCCACCAGGCTTTGCAAGCTTGTGTCCTTGCTGCATACAGTATCTGTGGAAATGGAGAAAAAATGGTAATATTTCCTCCTGCATTTTTTTCCCCCTTGGTCACAGTGTTTCCTCTAGCATCAATCTATTACTCATGCTGCTTGTAGACATTGGCAGTTTGCTGTCACATGCGTGGTGATATAAAAGCGTCTTCTTTTTTATCCCAGCTGTCTGTGTCTGTGCTCCAACTTTGGATTATAGAGAATCTTGGAGAAACAGGATTGCTGGTGTGGTAACTGAGCTCTTGTTATGACTAGTGATGAGGTGAAAATAAGTGCATTGTATTACTATATGTATTATTGAATTGTTGTAGCTACTATGAAAGTCCATTACCTATCTGCGGTACCAGTTATGACCTCCCTCTTAAATCACATTACTGTTTAGGATGTGCAACTGCTGTCAGTCAACACTACTGCCACTACAGTTCAAGTCACTGCTGCAAAAGCTATTCTGGCTGCCAGTGTTTCTGGGGCATATTAGAATCTGGGTCTGTTGATCTTACTAATTTGTTTGATAGTTTTAGATTTATTACAATTATCTTTTTATTCATTTGGACTACTGTCTTTTGGTTGTCTCCGGGATGTGATCTTTTGTATGACTCTTATTAGCAATGTTATTTATTTTGTAATTACTTGTTTGTTTAATTATGATCTTGTGACATATTTCATCTTGTCTGTTTTAAGTTGTTAGTCTATAACTCCTTGTTATTGCTGCCTGTCTTGGCCAGGACACTGAGTAAGACATTGGATTAAATGTAAAGGAGGCTTTCCTGGTTGAACCTGCAATAATTATGTCTTTGACCACTCAGGGGCAGCACAAGAAGGTGTGAACACAACATTGACTTAGTATCACCTTATAATATTAATATTGCGAGCAAACAGTTGTCAGTTCACACATGCAGAAGACACGGAGCAACATTAGCATTCATTTGTACTAATGTGCCTGTTCACCTGAACATAAATCGAATGTTCACGTTCCTTTTAACTCTGTTTTGGTTTTCACCTACTCCTGAGTGAAATGTCGGGCTCTTTAGTTGCTAAAAGCTCCATTATGTTCACCAGTTAGTCTTGTGCTTTTGGTGTAGTGGGGCAGGTTGTGTTCATGGGAATTTTCAAACTTTCTTTTGCTGAAAGTGGGGGCCAAAAAGACGAGGTAGCGAGTTAAGAGATGTTAAAAAAGGGGAACTGCACACTCGGGTTAAAATTCTTTGTAGGTTTGACACTACAGGTAACCCCTTTTACTTTAAACGTAGTCATATGATGCATTGTAAATATTAAAATGTTGATGAAAAGAAAACTACTGAATATTCTGCAAAAACTAAATAGTACACAAACAAATTTCACATATGCCCTTTTGATTTGAATTTTAATTCAGTTTAATTTCAGTGACTGTTACTGAAAAATCAGGTGAGAGCTTTCTGATTTGTTCAATGAAACACAATAGTCAAACTCATCTTATGTAAATTAAGTCTTCTGGGTGCCCGCACAGCCCTCATGACAATACTTGCAATCTCATTCACTTTATCACTCCCCCTTCTATTGATATTGGTGTTCCATATTCAGCGTTTTATTACTTATCATCATGCAGTTATTCATATCAGCCCTTGTGAGCTGATCAAGGAGCAGAGTTTTTCTCTTGCAGGGAGGCCTCTATACTTTGTTGTTTTATCTCGTGCACATGTATAAAAAAAAAAAAAAAAAAAAAAAAAAAGGGCCTGAGGGAAAAAGACAATGCTGTCTGCTTTAACTCATCTCACTGCCTGACACTGAGGTATCAGGCACCGGCAAGGGAGAGAGAATATTTTATCTGACATTGTCACTCTCTGTAGAAACCTCAGGGAGGCCGAGGCTGCTGTGACACACTAGGTGGTCAGCAGCACTGCATATGATTATGACAGCTATACTAGACTTGCTGAAGCCATGAGTCCATGTGTGACAATAAAACAATCTTCATAATAGTGTTCGGTCTGCCTATTGTCTTCCTAGGGTTGTTTTCATCAAGTTTTAAGTTATTAAGCATCATAGGTTTTGTAGACATGTACTTCCTTGTGCAAAATCATTATTAAATCTTTATTCCCCTCAGGTTACTTCCAATCATGTGGACTTCTTGAACTACTTGGAACATCATCTCATGAGCATCTTATGAAGCACACACATAATTTGCCTCAACCATTCTCCAGATGACACAATTCCCGATCGGTTTGGATTAAATAGGAAGAGAGAAGAAACATGGAGACATCTTTGTTTCATTTGATTGCCGTCTTTGTGAGCTGCACTGTCCACATGATTCACTGCCAAACAATTTGCAACAGACCGGCATCACTTGAGTGGCACCTTAAACAACAGTCCGTCCAAATAAATTGGACGCTCGTAGGAAACATCTGTAGGAGGGTTGCAGAGTGTTGGGATTCTCAGGGAGGAGAGGAGTCGAGCGGGCAAGCTTTCAACTTTCCTCAGATATGCCCACTTCAGCTGCAGCATGGAGACAAACTGCTGATGGATGCTGATGAAACGCTGAAGTCATATGGCATCAGACTCCTCAACGTGTCAAAAGATGACTTTGAAAGCTGCTCCATAACTGGACAGATGAAAGATCAGTTTCTTTTCCCTCACAATGTAAATGGAAGTGAGCAAGTGGAGGCCAAGTGGCTCGGCCCGGGTCATCATTACTTCATCGCTCTGCATGAGGGAGATACACAGCTGTGCAAGTTTGGCTTAAGGCTCAATGTGTCTGTGAAAACGCAGCTTTGTCAGGCTTCTCCTCTGCTTCGACTTTGTTCGGGGAATGGTATTTGTCAAACAGGCCACCGGGAAGGTGCATACTACTGTCGATGCCACCACCACTACTCCGGGAGGTTTTGTGAAAAGTTTGATGTTTGTTTGGACAACCCTTGTGAAAACAAAGGAGTCTGTTTAAGTAATGGATCCACAGATCCAAACCATAGAACATATAAATGTCTTTGTCCTCCACATTTTACAGGTAAGGACAAATCTCACTCATCACATTTGTCGAGCTCTCTTAACTCAGAGCTGCATCTAAATACATTTAAACATTTGCTGCACTCCATTGATATGTCTGCTTGAGAGAATTGTTTATTAAGAATGCACTATTTGATACGTAAGACAGAAATTTCTGTCATATTAGTTGAAAGTAACTGAAAGAATTTACATGTAACTTCAAATGTAATGCAAGCTTTCTTCTCCAATTACATATTTATTGGACACATAGTTATTCATTTTAGGCCCCTTATCAGATCAACACTCACACGTAAGGCAAACAGAATTAATATTAAAACAGCCTGAATTCCAAATGACTTCTTTCTTAATCTCTTTGCTGCCGACATGTACTCTTTGCAGCAGCATTATTCACAGCACTCTTTTAGTTAATTGGAAATTCAAATAAATAGCAGCAGGGTTCTGTGCATGAACACAAACTTCAATCTAGGCATATCTTTTTTTTATCTCTGTGTTTCTGTGAAGAAGTCAACTGATTTGCTGTTTGTTTTTTTTTAGGAGTTAACTGCTCTGAAGTCATTGGGAAAGAGAACTGTGACAGAATTTGTGAAAATGGGACATGCATTCAAATGCCATCTTCCTCCTTCAAATGCATCTGTGACACAGGATTCTCTGGTAAGCAACCCTTATTCAGCTGCTTGCAGGTATAATATAGATGGATCGCCAGTCACTATGACAACAAAACCTGATCTTTGAATGTAATTGCGCAGTTTTCATCCCTGACAGGTGAATCATACACAGCCAATTTTTCATGATGCTATTAATCAGAGGCAGTGGGGGAAAATTTGTTCCATATGCACAACTGTGTCATTTGCCTCGGGGGCAACTATCTTTGGAAAAGGTCAAAGCTGAGAACTACAAGAGCTATTTATCTATAAAAGTTCAGCATTTCCTTATGGGCTTTAAAGGACCAGTGTGTAGGATTTAGTGGCATCTAGCAGTTAGGTTGTAGATTGAAAGCAACTGAATACAACTCTCCTCACCCTCTCCCTCCAAGTGTGTAGGAGAACCTACGGTGGCCTATAAACTCACAAAAAATGCGAAAGGCCCTCTCTACAGCCAATGTCTGGTTTGTAGGTTCTGGGCTACTGTAGAAACATGGCAGTGCAACATGGCGGGCTCCATGGAAAAGGACCCGCTCCCTATGTAGATATAAAGGGCTCATTCTAAGGTAACGAAAACACAACGATTCTTATTTTCAGGTGATTATACATTAATGAAAACATACTTATGAATATTATATTCCATTTCTGCCAATAGATCCCCCTAAATCTTACACACTGGTCCTTTAAACTTGATCCCACTTGATGTTATATTTGTCATCATAATATATGGAGCGGCCACTTCAAATCCAATACTTTAAAACCTCATGTTGTGGCCAGTGACGTGTGGTTGTAAAAAGCCAAGGCTAACTGCTGGCTAACTGAGCATGTCGCAGTTATAAAAGATAAAAGAAAGGTTTACAGCAATCAATTAAAGGTAATTTATAGTACATTGTTTCTGCAGAGCATGTTAAGTCAGAACTTTGATACTGGTCAAGGTCTGTGACCTTTCAAAAGGTATTGCTTGCTAGAGAAAAGTAAGGCTTAGTGAAAGTGCAACAACACCTATTAATTTTTTAATGTTTCATTATTTAATTTACCCTAGTCCAAGAAGATGAAACCTATCAAAAAATATAATTTATTGTGAGTTTAACATGTAATGTCTATACTTATAAATAACCGCATTTTATGATGATAATTTTTTTCTCTTCAACTTGCGAATCATCTTACAATACCCAATTTAGCTCAATCAAAGCATCGTTTGTATGCCACTTCCTCCCTCCATGAATGATTCATGAGTAAGACATAACTGTAACATGTTTTCATTGGCAGCCAAATTGTTTTTCTTGCTCTGTGATTTGGACTGGGGCTAAAGATTCATCTTAAGGCACTGGGTGGCACTTGTAATCTGGTGAGCTTGTTTATGAGACATTACCGCTTCAGCCATTATTTAGGTAACGAGTCTCATTTGCTCCAGTGACGTACAGTTAGGTTAATGGGTATCACACACAAATGGGTTACGAGACCTGAATACTCCCCCAGTTGCCCTGGATATCACTGTCTGCTGTAAAAACAAGCCTGCAATGAACTTTCTCAAGTTAAAAAAAAAAAAAAAACTCCAGGTGGCTCTTCACACTGATTCATTGTATTGTGTGGAGCACAATTTGTCCTGGCAGCATTCTTGAAGTGTCATAGCTTTGCTTTTAGAGTCGGGCCCATGCTTTCAGCTTATTATTTTGGGGATGTGGTTTCAAGGTTCCTTCCAGTATTGTCTGGCATCTGATTTTACAAGAGCAGATTAAGGCCATGGTACAGTTTAAGGGCACGAAGGGTGGTTGTATTAGATATTTCAGACTACATCTCTCAATTTATTCAAGATGAAAAGTCCAGATCAATTCTTTGAATTTTTGTAAGGGAGCGATATTGGTCAGCCTTCATCCCCTTGTATGTGGTGAATGCCATGCCGAATATGTGATGAATTGGATCATTAGATTGGGTACACCATTGTATCTTTTAGTAATTTTCAATGGACTTTGAAATTCATAACACCAATGGTTTGGATTTCTTCTTTAGTTGTCCTAAAACATTCATACTCTCTGTCTGTTGAAGCCACTAAAATGTCAAAAAAATGTATTAGCTATAAATGCAAAGAATATTTAAGCCAAATTGTCAGTAATTATCAGACATTCAGCTAAGAAAGAGAATAGGCCTATTTTCTTGTGCAGTACTGCAAGTAACTGGACCACTAACACCACCGGACAAAATTATTGGCAGTGTAAAAATGTCTGGCTTGGTCTGGTTTAAAAATTGATAATTCCTTTTAAATTACATCAGAAACAAATTGGCAAGTTACATGCACCCTCTGCCTCTACAGATTTTATCTAATTTGTGTTAATTGCCGCTGCTTTCTCAAGTAAGCAGACTCCGCTGGGTGCTGTCGCATAGTCATGGTGTCCTGCTGTCCCATCAGCTTCTTGGGAGTTCTGTGGAGCTCGTGCTTCCTCTACCTCCCTGCTGCAGTTCCCTCATTAATCAACTGGAAGTTAGTGGCTGCTCCAGCACCGGCTGCCCTCATAGGCCAAAGTCTATGCGCACAGAATAATGAGCCAAACTCATGGGACGTTTCAAATGAGATTTTCTTTTGATTTGACTCTCCCCCTGCTCTACCTCAAGGGTATTTGTTGCAAGGTATTACCATCTTTAGAGGGCCATTTCCATTTGGTATGAGGTTTTAATTGTTTTTTATCTTGCTTTAATCTTGTTGGTAGTAATATCAAATTTTTAAAGTTTAATTTGAACTAAATATGCAGTCATTACCCTTGTTAACCAATATAATTAGATACTGACATAATGTTGTTTCTGAATTGCCACAGTTCATATTCACTGCAATAATGAGGGCATTTAAGATTACTAGAACTGTGGTAGACATAAATGCTGGCACAAATACAAATCATCCTAAAAATAAACAGATATATTAAACCAAACATAACCTAAACCATAATCATCCCAGATTATGAAATTCTCTCTTGAGTGCAGGGAGTGTTACAGCTATTATCTGTGTCCAAATATACTGCATGTGACAGATGGAAATATGCTAGTTTGTATTGGTGCAACATTTAGCCGACCAGTTATGAAAACCCAATTTCTAGTGGAAAATGAGCTGAAGCAAAAGCAAGCCCTGAAGTTGTACACAGTAAGATTGATGCCCACAGAGGAGGCTATGAGGAGCCTCTGGGAAACGAGCACTTGTATCAGCAGGGGGATTAAAGAAGATATGCAAAGAAAGAGTCACTGGAAAGATAAATGTGTAGGCATCTTGTGAAGAACACAAAAATGAAAACCCTCACCAGGGAATTACATCAAATTTTATTCACCTTGAACCTGCAGTGAATTCATTCTTCTAATTTTATCCTTTGCATACAATGTCACTGTGGCATTACAGTACACTGTCTCTGGTTAAGCTGCTGCCGGTGGAAGTGTTGTGGCACTGCAGTATTTAAAAAACTACTGGCTTCAGCTTAGTTCAGAATTACTTTATCTCTGAGAATGCTTATGAACTGGGCTGCAGCACTGACTACTTAACAGTTTAGGAAAAATCCTCCATGAAAATACTTTATATATCTTTATGATTTGGTACATAAGTATCAACTTTTTTACTGAACATAGAGGATTGAAATACTTTCCAGGTTGAGAACATTTTTATTATTTATCTGTGTGCTATTTGTTTGTTAAAGTTCACTAAATAGTTATTTCACTCCATAGTTTATCTGATCAACAAATATAATATAATTGTTGAGAATTACAATATTCTTCAGATGAATAAGTTTGATAATGTACTGTAACTGATTATACAAATACTAATATAGTGGTGGCAGCAGCAATAACAATAGCTGCATAGGTTGTGATTAAATATAATTAACTCTTTAATATTTGTACTGGAAGCATAAACGTATTTAATAAAAAAGAAGATAAAACTCTGTGCCTTCTCTGGGACAACTAAGGGTGTTGTACATGTTGAGACATGATACATTATGATTTGATAGGCTATCTATATGCTCATGTAGATATGTTGAGAGGCAAGGCAAGTTCAGTTTATTTATATTGCACCTTTTAGATAGAGAGGCAATTTAAACTGCCTCACATACAGTTAAGTGAGTGAGTGTATTAGAACAACATCAGATAAACAAAATAAGATAAAATAAAATAATAAACATAGACAAAAATAAATAAATACATTTGCAGTGCAATAACAGGTATCCTTAAATGCAATAAGATAAATAAACGTGTAATGGCATTACATTATGACATAAATAAAAGTCAAAGGCATAGTTTTTAAATATTCGGTCAGGCAGAATAGTGGCTAAAAGCAGCTTCACTGGTTCTATTATCTGTGCCCATAATGGAGGAGGATTGAGGAGGTTTGGGCAAAGAAAATTCAGTGCTTGTGTGGACTTCTATTGTGGTACCGACATACAGAACAGCAGTACTATTACTAGTTCCTTAGTCCTTAGTCCTTATATACCACACCTTATATACCCTCCCAAATGAATAACTTGTGCGGTATAAACCACCAGTGGGGGTTCTGAAGATACAGACGGGTGACAAATTGAAGGAAAAACCAACATAAAATGTCTTAGTTGGGCCACTACGTTCCGCCATAACAGCTTTAATGCGTCTTGGCATTGATTCTGCAAGTCTCTGAACTCTACTGGAGGGATGAACACCATTCTTCAAAAAGATATTCCCTCATTTGGTGTTTTGATGATGGCGGTGGAGAGCGCTGTCTAACACGTCGGTCCAAAATCTCCCATAGGTGTTCAATTGGCCAAAACTTTGCCTGCTCAACATATTTATACATGCAACAAAGCATGATTGGATGTTATTGCTTAATTATACCATGCAGTGCACATGTGTGGAAGCATCTGCATTTATTATATTTCTCCACTCATTTATTCAGGTTTTTCCTTTAATTTGTCACCTGTCTGTACATACATAGTCACAGATCAATTGGCATTTACTGAGCTAAATATCAGTACGGCTCCTAGTTTCAGGAAATACTTAAAAAAAAAAAAAAAAGAAATGCATAGTGTCTTCTCCCACTTAAACACAGTGGCAAATATAGCCAAAAATGATATAGCCAAAATCCTGACCAGAACACAGATGAGTGACACTGATCACATTACTTTATGTTTATGTATTACAGCACCATCTCACAACAGACAACTGGCGTATGTGATTATGGTGCCTACCCAAGTGCTCATTTATATTAATGCTATGTGTTGACCTGACTTAACTGGATGGCAGCTGCAGACCAAGGAAACCTCCACAAACACACACAGCATGAAATACAACACCCTGAGATGGAGGCGATTCTCCATCACAAAGACTAAGCAGGAGAAAACACTAGGCGGGCACACAAACCCAACAACCAGTTTATAGCTTCCAGTGAAATCCATGCATTTTTAGTTTCTATGTGAAACACACCTGATCATTCATTGTGTTAGCCGTTTAGGACATTTCTCACATTTTTCACTGCACATTTAGTTTCTCTCAAATTAAATGTGTAAAAAAATGAAGTGTTATTCTATCAGGCACACAAATACTGGCAATACAATTCTCTTTTATATGCAGTGCTGAGAACTGTTTCCATTAGCTTAATAAAATATTGGTGTTTGTAATTATTTTCTAACTGGTTTGGTTGGTTGGAATTAGTGTGATGGTTTATGAAATGGACAGTTGCGTTCTGCTTGACACACATGCCAAGATAAAATTCTGACAGCAAAGACACCAATTTCTCTTGCCTTTAGTTTAATTGTGACAATATTTGCTTAAACTGTATTTACACTATACATGCATAGTGACTGGGGAGGGTCCAGCACATGCCTCCGTCCTGTGTAATTATTGATAAAATGTGTCAATCAGCCCTTGCTCCATGGATTATAAATCACGTCAGTCATGTCTCTTCTGGCGTAAACTTGGCCAGATTGCTTTGATGTGATTTCATACTTGTCCCATGTTACCAGTTTCCATGCTACTTGGGGTTTAATAGTTTAATGTAGATTGTGTGAATGTGCACTGAGCTGCTGACAGGTTTTTATACATTATGGTTTGTAGATGTAAATACTTCCTGCAATCTGACTAAAAGTGTAGTAATCTACTAATCTATCTGTTTTGCAGGCCCACCATGTGAGAGCAAAGCCACCTGTGATCCAAATCCATGCAGAAATGGTGGCATATGCAAAGAGAACCCCGAAGGATTTGTTTGTCATTGTCCAGAAAGATTTTGGGGCCTCTACTGTGACTCCAGGGTGGATGTGGATTGCATGTCATATGGATGTCAGGAGGAACAAATTTGCACTGCAGGGGAGCACGTGAGGACTTAATTTTCCTTATTTGTTTTATCTCAGCGGGACATAAACAAGAAATGGCACATGGAAATTAATATAGTGTCTTGAAACAAGATCAGATGGCTTCATTCTGAAGGCTGCAACAGCAATTAATTTTTCCTCCTGAAGATGAGCTAAGGGAAAGAGTGTTTGCTTCCTCTAGCAATTTGATTGAATGACCCAGCGCATATTTAAGTGCCAATTTGAAATGGCTCTCTTCAAAAGCTTTTTGTAATTGGATGCCTACTGCAATTTTCACCTTTCACTGGAAATGTTATTGTGGTCATACATTTTGCAAAAGCAGTCGTACCTCTAATGTTGCAGAGGATACACTAGAGAAAATACAGTAATGCTCTAATTGTCTTTCTCTAACGTTTGTTTTGTTCATTACAGTTTGCCGAGTGCACCACACATTTTCATAACCCACCTAAGAATACCAGAGTACACCAGCCTAAAAGGGACATTTATCAAAATAATGCTTGATATTGCTGCTGCTTGACACAGATATTGTTATAAAAGCTTAATGTGAAATTCAAATCCCTGTAACTATGAATTACAAGAACATCAGTGTTTATTAGTTTCTCATCATTTCTGAAACTCATATTAAAACTTGAATAAACCCTATTATTTGACTACTTTGATTCAATTACATATAATTGTAGAGATCAGTTAACAAATAATAATGTGAATTAATCAAGCCACATTTTACAATTACAGTGAAAAATTCTTTTATTGATTTTGTTGCTATACTGTACCATTGTGGAATCTAACCTTATCTTCTGAAGCTAACGGGTGACCTGGTTTGTTTTGCCTCTATATGCAGGCCTCTGAATGTATCTGCGCGGATGGTAATGTGGTCCCAGCATGCAGGAGGCAGCAGAACCTGTGTAGCCCATCACCGTGTCTCAACAATGCCACCTGTGTGTCCAAGGGAGATGATTATGTCTGCAGGTGAAACACATACATGGATCTAATAGAGGCTGCTCTCATAGTCGCCTTTCTAGATGACTAGAATGTCGTGTGAATATGTCTCCCACTGAGAACGAATAAAAATTGATTTTTTTTTTTTCCTCCACCTTTTAAAGTGATTAGGATTTACGTTTCACTTAAAAGCTCTGGTCTTACAAGTAGTGCCTGTGCAGCTAAAGCCAGGTGTAGCTTATTCCTCCGTGCCATAGAGCTCGATTGTTGTCCAAAAACTATTAAAAACACATCAGTGAACCACACCGGGTGACATATTCCTTCATTACGATAAACATGGGCACTTATTTTGAGTGGTTCCCTCATAAACTGTCCTGCTGCTATAAACACTCAGCTGAGCATCAAATTGTTTTAATCTGCAGCAAATGCACTTTATCCCCCTGTTTGAGTGAAATTTGATAAAAACTATAGTGCCCAGGTGTATTACGAAATTAATAAACCTTTTTTTAAAAATTAAACCATATATTAAAACAATATAGAGAGCCAGGGAAGCTTTATAAAGCTTCACATTTTCAGTATGAACAAATTGTCTCCAGTCTGAGTGCGACAGAAATAGTAGTGAAATCAAAAAATATTAGGAAACGAACAAAGTAAGTGTTGATTTTGGTGTTTTAATTTGTTAATAATATGAAAAATATACAATAATGCCAGCCCTTATCCTTTAAATTTAAAAAATTATATCATCTTATTCAAATTTATTGGAATGATAGTTTTCAACACAGCATAAATCTATAATTGTAGGGGCTCCACTCTAAACCAGTATAAGCATTTGGTATTAAAACATTTGCTTCATGAAGCCTCTTGGCTGATACCGGCTTCTACTAGATTACAGTCTGCCTTTGATGCCCTCTAGATACTTATCATCACACTGAAACCTGTTTTAAACGCAGACTGGAACTCCTGCTAGTACTTAGATAGTGCTAATGTTTGTCCATAACTAAATCTGTATCCAACTTGAACTTGTATAGTGATTAAAACACCTATGAATACGGCTGTATAATACTATAGATTTTCATCCAACACCCATGTGACACCTCTTCCTAAAAAAACAAGATAGTTTAGATGTTTTTGGGGGGGGTGTGATTCACACTTGGGATTTATATGAAATTGTGTTCTGGACTATATAAGACTTAATTTTTTAGGCCTCAGTAAAATATGTGTAAAAGTTGTAGGAAAGTAGTATCTGTAATTTGTTCTGATATGTTATAACCACCCATGTGCCAATCCAGGTCAAAATACACAGTATGGCAAGAATAAATTGCACAAACTATTTCACCCAGGTCCATATCACAAACTGGTCCCGCAGAAAACAAAATTATAACCCCATGAATCTTGTAACTGAAAAATATGGCTTGTTAGTGCTCAAGGCTCAGGGTGAATTGATTTTGATGACACTGACCTCCTCTCAACAGATGTCTGCGAGGGTTTTCCGGGAAGAATTGTGAAGAAGTAATTGACTACTGCAGGCTGCTCAATATCAACTGCCTAAATGAGGGATTGTGCTTGAGTGTAATTGGCGGATATCAGGTAAGTAATTCAATGTTTCAGTCATAATGAAATACTCAGAAGCCCACAAAATACGACCCATGCTGCACCTTAATGGATGTTACAGTATGAACAAAGACTGAAGATGTTTCTAAAGCAGAGCAGTGATACATAGTTTTTCTATGACTTGACACTGAAATAAAAGCATAATAAAGTCCATTAAATATTATTGCAGCTAATCTTATCTAAGCGGTGCAACAATCAGTCAATATACTATATTGTTATTTCAGTATGTTGTAGTTTTTTAATGATGCATTAATTAGTAAATTCAACTGATTTTTACTGACAAATGCTTCAGACTGGCACAATATTAAACATTACATTGGAAATGAATAGATGCTATATGGTCTTTTGAGCACATCAGGCTTTAAACAAAAAAAAGGCATTGCATGTCACAGCATAAAAGGTCTTTCCTTTCTTTGGTCTACATATTTCTATGCATAAAAAATCTGTCATTAATAGAAAAAACAAAGAGAATAACAAAACATCATTGGAGGGATATGGCTACAGACAGTAGTAATCCAATTCTAGCTCATTAATCATTGTGAGTATGTGGACGCATTGCTCAGACAGACAGGTTCTGGTCTAATTTGCCTCTCTATTGCTCAGTGTCCTCAAACGTCTTTATTTTTTTACAACACCTGAGACTGCTCCATAATGCCCCATAGCTCCTAATTATTCTCCATCGGTCTTGTTCCATTAGACCACTGAGAATGTGCTTAATCTAAAACCTCCTTTTAGATACTTTGTGTTGGTGTGCCTTCAATGGGGGTCAGACATAATCAAAAATTGTTGCTCCCTGCAAATGGGCCATTTCCTCTTTTTTACATTTATTTTTATTTATATTTTTGGTGGTTTTCCTATGAGTATGAAAAACCATTGGGTAGTTCATTAAGGGTAGCCTGTTCATTTAATGCCTGTAGTCATCATTAAGATGCTCTTAAGGGACAGAATAAAACTAGAGATCACATATAACAGATTTTATGATAGATTTACAGAGCAGGACAATTTTGCTTTGGCTCTGTACTCCAGCACATTGGGACAGTACATATGTTACCTTGTTTTTCAATATCTCTGACTTCTGCCTTCACCCCAATATAGGCAAGGTATATAGAATTTCATTTGCGGTGCTCACAGCATTGAGAAATTCTATTTTAAAAATTCTGTAGCAACTTTTATTTCCAGAAACAATGACCTGGTTACTCTGGATAATCCACACACCTCATTGTCAGCTGTTTTCATTTTAACTACTTTCTATACAAGAATTCGTCCCTAAGAAAACTTAATGTCTTTCAGTTCATTGTCTAAGTTTTCTGGCCCACAACTTAAATTTTTTGGTTCACTCTCACCTCTCTAATCGGCATTGCTTTCGGCTCTAAATCCCACTGTACACCACCTGCCCAGCTCCAAACAGCAGACAGATTATAGTAAAGCATTTAGCCACTAAAGAGCCAGAAGTTAGTGCAGACATGAATGTATAATAAGAGCTCTTATAATACATCCATGGGTGCAGACCAAGCGGGTAGTTCTGGGTCTGAAAAGTGAAACAATGCGGAAGTGCATTCTCTCCAATGGCCATCAGGGGGCAACTCCACTGGCTCCAAAAAGAAGTCTGATTGTATGGAATGGTCTATGAGAAAATGACCCTACTTCTCACTTCTCACAACTGTTAACATCTTAGTTAACAGCTTCCTAATGAGTTTATGGTCTCAATCGCTAGTTTCAAGTCTTCTGCAATACAGCATGATGTTCACTTTGTAAAAATTTAAATTTGACAATAAAGCAGGGTATGGTTTAGGGCGTGGCTACGTTGTGATTGACAAGTCGCTACTGCGGCAGCAATGTTAGTTAGGTAACGTAACCATAGCGTAACCCCAGATTCACAGAGTGTAGGCGTAGTTGTCGCTATTTCAGTGTGTTTTCAGTTCATGAAAGTTAATTGTAACATTTTGGTCACCTAAAGAAGTCTTGTTCAGCGTTCGGTTGTGATTAAAAAGCCCTCTAAGGAGTAAGATATTCCGTTTTTTTGGTAGGTTTTGTTTTCATGGTTTTAAGCATGTTTTTCACAAGCGAAAATTAGCATTAGCATTATTACAGTTAACCATAGACTGTAAATACACCGTGCTAAGCAAGCTAGCAGATAGCGTAAGGGCCAGCTCCACCCTTTGTCCAAATATGGTCACTTCTCATCACTTCTGGCTCCAAAAATCGAAGATGGTGATGGTCAAAATGCCAGAGTTGAGGCCTCAAAACGCAAGTCCACAAACTAATGGGTGATGTCACGGTGGCTACGTCCGTTATTTTTATATAGTCTATGATGCAGACCAAAAACACAGCTAAAAGAAGAGTGAATATTGGACTTAGATTTGCCTGGGAGCCAGAAAGACATCTCCAAATGAATGGTAATGTTGCTGTGTGTCTGCTGGATGTGTAAATAGGCATCTATTTGCAACCAAGTTCACCACAGCAGCCTAAAAGGTAATAATCAGTGTTGCCCCTAAGTGGCCAAAAAATCGGTTATTGCAGGTTTAAACAAATGTTTTAATGCTGTTCGTAGTGCAAAGGAAATAAAATCCCATTCACCTCCATCATATTGAGGTAGTGGCAAAAATCTCAGAGATGGATATCTCAGAACTGCATGGCTATGTATGCTATTCTATATGCTCATCAAGGTAAAAATGCTGCGATTCCTGCACTATTTTCAACCAATATGACTGTGAACACTCACAAACCTCCCTAAAGATGAAAGTGAGCAACTTTAACCTCATTGTCGTCATTTCATGTCAAATCCAGTGTGCTGGAATAGAGCCAAAACAATGACAATGATGTCACAGTTCTAATACCTACCAATTGCTTTATCAAATGTTGTATAATGTATATTGTACCAGGTTCACATGAATATGGTACTGTTTTCCTGCAGTGTGTCTGTGCCCCAGGATGGATTGGAGAGTTTTGTCAATATGTAAGCGATGCCTGCCTGATAAAACCAAACAGGTGTTTGAATGGAGCCACATGTATTACAACAGGTCAACCATCATCTCCCCCACAGTACACCTGCATATGCCCCCACGGCTTCACAGGTGAGATAACTTTGCTTTATTATCTGTGTTTGCCCCCATTCCATCTGTCTGTGCGTCTGTCTGTTGGCAGGATATCTCAGAAAGTGGATCAGTTTTCACAAACCCTTGTGGGAAGGTTGGTTAAGGGGAACAGAATGACTGATTGATGTTTGTCGAAAATCTGACATTGAACTGGCACATCTTGACAGTTACATGGTGTAGATGTTTGTGTTCTACTCTGACATTTACAGACTGTTTTGTTATGTAGAAATCATGTAAATGCTATGTATATACAATGTTATGCAAAGTTGTGGAGCAGACATGCAACATAGGCAGTGAAGGCAATAATTTTCTGAATATTTTAAGAGGGTGAATCTGCAGTCTCTATGCAAGACATTTGACACAGAGCTCTCATGCTGAGTGCAATCCCTAAATTATGAATGAATCTATTTTGCCTTTGTTGGTGTTTTAAGACAGATGGCATAAAAATGGCTCAAAATGTGAATAAGCCATGAGAAACTGATGTATCCCATTAAAAGTGCATGCTCGGATAAATTTACTTATAATTCTATGGTCACAGAAAATACTTGTTTCTGGCTGGCAGGTGTCCATTAAACTTTTATGTCATTTTAAAAGGAAGGAAAATACTTTCTTGGCCTCTTTGTCACTTATTTTCTTAAAAGGGATACTTTGCATTGGTAACATAAATCACACTTACCGTGTTGTATCAATAGATACACATGCCTAAAAAGATTTTAACAACACTTTCGTTCTGAAGCTATTTCCAGAATCTTCACCTGCTCTTCTAACCATCTGGATAAAAAAAATATTCCGTCTGCTGCACCATTAAAAAGATTTTTTTTTTTATCCTTTTTCACAAGTTGCAACTCTGTTTCCTAATCCAAACAAAGATGGTAGCTGGTGGCTACCTGGATGGGAATCAGAGCTGCCTTAACCATGCCAAACTCATCTTTTGGACACAGCTACCAACTTCTGCAAAAGTGTCCTGCAAAGAAAGCCACAACAGCCTCCACTGTGTAAATACTTATGTATTTGTGTCTCAGGTTATCTCTTTGAACATAAATGTTTTCCTAAAAGCGGCAAAACCACTTGGCTCATACTGCATTATCAGATAACTCACTGGTGGAACTAACCCACTGTAACTGATTAAACTTAAAATTTAGAGCTGCATTAAAGTGGCTATAATCAATATTTTTTTGATAATGTATCAAATGACAATGTACAGTATATACAAGAGCTGTTGCTTGTAGTGTTGGACCTACAGAGGTTTATCACGACTCTGCAGATCCCCTTGGCTTTATGGAGCTTTATAGTGAGTTTCAGCTCATTGTTAAGCTGTCCAGCACACAACTTTACAGTTCTGATTCGCTCTCACCACTCTTGTAGCGTTGTTTTCAGCCTCAGCAGGCAGCTGTTTTCAGCTAAAAGGCTCTGAAAACCCGCTGTACACTACCTGCTCAGCACCAAATGGTGAGCAGACACAGTTAGCAACCAACTGGTGAACATAGTTGAGCATTTAACAGCTAAAGAGACAGATGATAGAGGCTAAAAAAAACAAAGAAACACAAAAACCAAACATTCTAAAAGGGTCCATATTTAATTTCCTGTAGCAGTGTTTGCTAATATCTATAGCTCAAAGTACACTTGGACCCAGCCTGTTCCCTGGTACCACAGTGTCTAACCTGTCACATTGGGGTGAGGAAATCACATTTGGGACCTCTAATACTGTACATTGATTACACTTAGGTCAGCGGGGTGACATAGTAAGAGGGAAGGCCTCTCTTTAACCACCTGGTTTAGGTTCAAACTGGCATGTTCGCAAGCATACTCTGATTAAGTGTCTCAAAAGACTGATTCACTACCAGCTAAAGGTCTGCTATTCCGTAACTGACCTCTAACCTCTGACCACCTCTAACCACCCTGATGAGGTGGACAAGCAAAGACTCCCTACAATGATCAATACCTTTTTTATTATTAGCAGTATTTGTTGTTGCTAGTTGAGTTACTACAAAGGCAACCTCTAGAGAGAGGAAATCTAATGTAGCTGAAAGACAAAACACATTCAGTTTGTCTTCTTCTAAACAGAGAAGCAGCAGAAGTAGCAACCTATGATATAACTAATGTCTTTAAAATGTAAGTGGATTGAAAAATGACTATTTCAGGACAGAAATCTGTGTTTCAGTTGTGATTTGCAAATCACAAGCCCACCACAGTTTTTAAGCAAAGGCCTGCACTCTTGATGAAGCGATTTCTTTTTTAACCTTGATGCTTATGTGCCACTAGACCTGCCTGCTTGACATTTCTAAGGCCTGCTGCTGATTGCATTTAATCCAAGCACTCGGGCAAACTGCTTCCTAATTAGCTGCCAGCTCAGAACATGGCTGAAACTTGTTAAGCTATCAGTGACAACTGTTCTAAAAAAACAGGGGAACAAGGGAGAGACACAAATACAAAAGTGGTTATTACAGAGTGTGGGATTAAAAAAAGTAACCCTTTTCATATACCATACTTTAAAAAAGATTGAACAAATTACCAGAAACCAGGTGTCATTTCTATAAATGCATCATTATTTCATGGCCACAAATATGAGAAAAATCTACATTCCTACGTCATATTTTAGTAATGACAAGTTAATCAGAAACACATTTTTTATTGCAAGAACAGTGGTTAGTCCACATAGAAATAAATATCAGTGCATAGCTATAAATAAGGTATATGCTGTAGCCTGTAGCTCATTCATTCATTCACAGCTGTGCCATTTTCCTCCATAATACAAAATTATGTGTGGACATTGCTTATCTTAACAATTCATCTGCCTTATACGAGCCCAGAGGAATTTTACTTGTCCTATTATCAAGGGCAGATATAATGTTACTGTTATACCTTTTTATAGCAGAAGCACCTCCTCAATTGAATACAATATATTAACATCTCAAATATGATTTTTCTTTTAGATTCTCTGTTCTAGGCATTATTTGACCAAGAACAGACAGTATGGAACAACACAGATTATGATCCTGAACATTGTTTATACTGTATAAGAGTTATGATGGTGCCACATGATTGTTCTTCTCTTGTTCTATTTCTTAAACAACCAGTGAATATGATTTTTTTTTCTTCCTCAGTGTACTCAGGGTTTGGCCTATGGCATTTTTCCCCATCTAGCCTTAAGTCCTGACACACTCACCTGTCAGTCAGATAAGCCCTTACATAGCACTACATGAGCAAGATTTTTTCCTCTGTTCAAAGCTGAAATCTGTTGCCACTTCAGTAATGGAAAATTGTCTCTTATACCACGGCAGGTCTTAGTGACTGATAGAATTCATCATTTTCTGGCATCTTGGGATTTTTGCTTTGGAATTCTGAGCCATGCAGCATAGAAAGGCCAATTTAATTTCAAGCTTTGCCCAGAAACCCCACTGTACTCAATCATAGATCATAACTCAGGATACATTACTCAAACCCTGGCATTCGGATTTCATTTTGGAAGGCTTTATTTTTCACGAAACAACAACTGTTGGCATATATTTTGCTGGTCTCATTCATACACGTGTTCTCTTTTAATTATGTGGATAATAATAAACTGTAAGACATGGAAACTAGACATGTAGTAATGTGATGCAAGTTTAAAATCTACCTAAGGTTTCTATGAGTGCGGTTAAAAGACAAACTGAAACCATTTGTAATTCTTCACATGAAATGTATAAGGTCTTTGCATTTGAACCTTTATCTGGCAAATAAGAATCTATTGGGTTTAAGGTATCTGTAGGTAAATAATGAATGAGTGCAGAAGGAAGTAATATTCTGCCAAAACTCAGTTCCCTCAGACATTGAAGTAAAACATTCAGCAACCTAAATCACCAAACTTCATATTATTAAAGTTTCCCAAAAGAGGCGACAATACTACATGATTTATTTTATTCACAGCGATAAATGAGCATAGGCGTTTCACAGATTTTAGTAGGACAAATTTGTATAATTTTCTGCAGCACAGCATGGCATATTTTGTATATAATGACCTGTAGCAACTACCGTGCAGATGATATCAATCATAGTGTTTGTGCTGTAGCATGAGGTTGCCGCTGTCAAGAAGGGACTTTCACTACGTGTCATTGGTGCTCCGTTATTGATGATAGGACATTTTAAATTAATAACTTGCACTGGAAGACACCCACCCCCCAACCGCGGCGGTAGAACTAGCAGCTGCTGAGGCAGCTGAGCACCAAACAAATCTCTATCAAGCAACCTGCATCCCCCACCTCCTCTGATCTCTTCAGCCAGGACCAAGGTTGCTAAGTGTCCATTTTCTTAACAAGAAAGTGAGCCTGTCCAACTAGGGGTATATTTTCTCTAACATCTCTCTTTGCTTTTCCAGGGACTCACCATCTGAATCCTGCAGCAGTATAAAGGAATTTTTGTAGCCTAATTATTGTTTCAGGAGAAAAAGTGTTCAAACAGTTGCAGGCAACTCTTAAAGAATTTCTATACTACTCTCATCTATGTATGCTAAATATCAAGCTATTGTACTGCCAGCAGCCAGTTAGCTTAGCCTAGCTTAGCTAGCATAAAGACTGCGGAGCTAGCTGTTTCCCCCTCCTTCAAGTCTTTATGTTAAGCTAAGCTATTCAGCTGCTGGTGGTGGCTTTATTTTTATTGTACAGACATGAGAGTGGTTTCAATCTTCTCATCTAACTCTTGGCAAAAAAAGGAATAAGTGTATTTCCCAAAATGTTGAACTTCCTGTAATGAATATGTCAGATGAGCAGGAGAAAGGGGCATTTTAGTAAAGCAATGTACAAGTAATGACCTATGTAATATGTTCTTTATTTCACTGATAAACAGCTCTATGTCAGGACAGTGATGTAATACAAATACAACTAATTGCTAATTGTAACATTTTCTTTTTACATCTATTCTCAGGAACAAACTGTGAAACTGAGGTCAACGAGTGTCAGTCCAACCCCTGTCGGCACAATGGCACATGCTCTGACTTGGTAGGACACTATGAATGCCAATGTCCCACAGGTATGTTGGGTTATGGCCAAACTAGTGCTTTGTAATAACTTTGATATCTGTATTAGCTGTGGTGGCAGGCAGTACTGCAGACCTTTTTAAATGTGTATGCAGTGAATGTGGCTTAAGATCCTCAGCCAGGGCCCCTCTGGCCAATTTCAGTGTACACTGAAAACCAAAGGTGATTAGCCTTTGCCAGCGGGGTCCCTAGACTGTGACACATCCTGCCTGAGGAAGTTAGGCTGGAGAAGTCAGTATGATTTAATTCATCACATGAATCATATTTTTACTTATATCCCTTTTACTAAAATATTTTTCATTTTTTCTTTTATTTGATTAATATCTTTAAAATTATGTTTTTACTATTTTCCAGTGTTTAAAAAAAAAAAAAAAAACAAAAACACTGAAATGCCTTTTACCATGAAATTAAGTTATAAGCCCTTATAAATTGCATTTTGCTCATAACACTACTGATCACAACATGCTCTATTGTGCAATAGAAGCAACAAGGCACAGATAGGGTCCTGGTCATATCATTCACAGTATCTGTTTACAGACTTAGCTTGTGATTGACAACTGAGAAAAACCACCAAGCTCATTGCCAGAGTTCAATAATGCAACCAAATTGTCCAAATATTACATTATGAAGCTCCCATTAATATAATTTTCCAGTAATTGCTTATTGTGCCTCACCGGCTGAGTCTGAATTTACATTCACTAAACGTAAACTGATGGACCACTCACGGGAGCTCCAGGTTGTTGGCAGGGCACAGTTAGTGTGTCTGGCAATTGCTCGCACCCGCTTTACTGGAACATTTTACTGCACATACAGACCAAGACACTGCGGGCAAAGCATCTTAGTGGCCAGGTGATGTTTTTCTCAAAAGAGTTTACCACTGTTATTTTTAGTTATTCTCAGCAAATGTGTTTTCCTCTTAGGGGAAATGTAACAGTGATGGTAATGAAAAATTGTGTTTGTTCACTCTTGTTCAATTAAACATTAAAGGACAATATCAATGTTACTGACACATGGGTCAAAGACTCCGTTTGCCGCATCAGTTGCTGAAGCAAGGCTCAGTAGAGTCACTATATAAGGTGACATTTAAAGGACGGCATTTTATTTTCATCAACAGAATCTCTAAAGTGCAACTCTTCATATTTTAAAAGATTGTGAATAATAGGTTGACGTATAATTCACTCATCTATCCATCCATTCTCTTTACCTCTTATCCTGCCTGGGGTTGTGGGGGAGCTAGAGCCCTCTCCAGTGTTCACTGGGTGAAATGTGAGTCACACCCTGGACAGGTTGCCAGTCTGTCTCAGGGCTAACACACAAACAGAAAAACAAAGTCATACCTACAGGGAATTTCAAGTTTCCAGTTCACTTAACTGGCATGTCTTTGGACAGGGAGGGAGGGAGGAAACCTTCACAGACTCGAGGAGAACAGGAACTCTTTTAAAGGCCAGCCAGTTTGAACCCAGGACCTTCATGCTGTGGGGCAACAGTCCTAACCACTGAATCACTGTGCAGCAATCAACAATGCAACCATAAAGTATTAACCTCTTGTCAACAAGACTAGTAATGGAAAAAGATAACAATAAAGCCTTTCACTTTAATTCTATTAGGCTTAATTCTGCTTTATTTACAAATTTACAAAGTAGGGAAAACATTTCAAAAAGAGGGCTCTTAAAAACTTTCTTCATCAGCCGATCCTGGTGGTGATCCTTACGTTTATTGTTTGATCAACAAGAACAGTCAATGCAAAAAAATTGAATATCAGCATTCAAAAAACAATAAAAGTGTTTTTTGACCCGCAACATCCCCAGAAGGCTCAACAGATAAACATATACCTCCGTTACACCTGCTCGAGGCACAGATCAGGGATCAGGGCTGTACCCGTCCACACTAGCCTGTCTGTATATTCAGGACTATGATTCACAAATGTCCTTATAATGTCTGTACTGGCTATCTCACTAAGACAATAGTGTCTTGTTTCTACAGCCTAATCAACCAAATTGCACATTGCAGATCTAAAAAGCTCTTAGATATGTAAAGCTGTTATACACTGTGTAGAGAGTGTTGTTTGACCACTGACTTGACACTGATATTTGCTGTATCTCCTATCTTACACATGAGACAGATATTCATATTTTGTACACAAGCTGGTGCCTTTTCTTTTCAGCCAGAGCCATCGCTTGCTCTTTTGAGCTGCCTTTGCAGCCTGCTGTAATCCCTGATCATGAATCCCTAACTCCCTGAGTAAACTCGTACTAGATGTGGCCACAGATCCATGGTAACGAAATTCCACAGGGCGTACCCTGGCTTTCCAGCCTTGCTACTAAATCTCATCTGTTATCTCAGTAAACCTAAGCCTCTTCCGCTCATATGCCTCATCTGCTGCATCTTCTCATGGTGAAGTTCCACAAAGTGAAAATAGTCCACTGAGTGCTGGACCACTGTAAAGTCCTAAGGCATGGATGGAATTATAAGTTGCTGGCCTATGACTGCTTTCTTTTTTTCTAGCCCTACCTGCTGCTGAATATGTTATTTTGTACCAACTCAATAATACATTATTTCCTTAACAACAGTACATGTATAAAGATAAAGTAATGCAAGTAATGCACAGTGCTCACTGTCCAGATGATTACAGAATTAACTTATGTTGAATTTTTGTCCAACTACATATCATGTATGGGAACAAAATATCAGACATTTTTTCCAATTGCTCTATCAATCCTCCGGCCAACCCATGATTGGCCCAATTTTGGTCTTGTTTATTAAAGGGGATTTGTGCTTTTTGAGATTATCTGTTGTATTTATATATTTTATATGTCATGATGTTGGATGTCTATGTTTAACATCATCAAAGTCTGAGGTGAACATATGTAAAAATGCTCCCCAAGTCAAGAACCAGGGGTTCGAAATGCTCCGAACACTTCATTTGCAATGTTACCTCTACCTCTTCCCCATGATGATGCCAGATTCTCCGTGCATGTCCGCAAATGACTGTATGTTCCATATCCTTTGTTGCTAAGGTTTTGCTAAGGTTGTTCCATTGGTTGTTCACATTGTCCACTTGCATATTTTGGAACATATTTTGGCTCGAACATGTACGGATGTATTTGAGAAGTTTCTATTTCATGTAAAGAAGGAGAAAAAGAAATGAAATCCTACTACTACTGTTTGTTTACGTAGCCTCCGGCATCAATGAAGGTCTGCATGGGCTGTTGGGAGGGGGGCCTTAAAGAGACAGGAGCAGAAACAGCCTGTCCTTTCAGACAGAGGCTGAGTTTTTTAAACTGTAAATCATGCATATATTTTCCAGTAGAGCCCCAGAATATAACTATAGACCTGGAAATTATGATACATCCCCTTTAAGTATAGAGCTTGTCTGGTACAGCGACATATAGGGAGGCAGCACTGATTGCTGAACCACTTTCTACTGGTCAAGTATTGCATCTGTTAGATTACATGTATTAAATATCTTCTTGCAGGTTTTCTGGGAAAGAACTGTGAAGTGGACATAGATGCTTGTGCTCTTCCCAACAACACATGTCCACCAAAGACTCAGTGTTTGGATCTTCCTGACGACCTTAAATACACCTGCCGCATACCCTGCCCTCAAAACTTTCAAGTGGGTAAAAAGATCTTCATGGACTATTTGTCCTCATCTTGTTATCTATTCACATGTTAACCATTTATCTTAAAAAAAATGAGCCCCATACAGATTCAAAGAGTATTTAAAATTCCATCAACGTTTATTTCTCTTGAAACAGTTTCAATGCATTCTTTACAACAGTACAGCAACATAATCACAACAGCAGGAAAGCATAACAACAAAATTAATGAGGTTGTTTCATGTCATTTTCACACCTATTCTATTTAGAGGTGTTTACTCACTCTGTTTGGCTGTTTGATTATATAAGAACACAGAACTTATATTTCGGTGCTGACCAGAGAAATCACTTTGATGCCAAGTGGGGATTATGTTATGGATGCATTTCCGAATATGTAGTGTGTCTTAATGAGAACTTAAACCATTACTGAATACAGATGCTTGATGTATATCTGTTATGGCTGAAGACACTTGTGTCTAAACGCTCACATGTGAAATAAGAAATATTCACAGCTTTTTTTTTTTAGTAACCTGTAAGAGATCTGCAATCCGTCACAACAAACTGAATTATAACATTGACAACTTAAGTGAGAAGGTATGAAACATTAATTCCATATCTTATTTACAAAATGTGGGATAATCCTTTGTTATACACAGGGATAAAAATAAGCATAAGTCCCACAGGAAGATTGACAGCAAATGCGATAATCCATAAACACAGCAATCAGCTGGCGCTGAAGCTGTTACAGTATGTCGGTTTACTTGGGAAGAAAGTTGTATAAAATTCCTGACTAATAAAGGAATTCACTGCGCCCTTGTGACTTTTATTGAAATAAGTGTGCAGTATGAAACATAAACATAGTACAGTAACAAATTGTGATCTTTGACCTGAATCTACTGTAGATACAAAACACCTAGTTAGTTTCTGCAGGGTTTAAGTATATACTGTATGTATGTTGCATATTCAAATCATTGAAGCACATTTGTCTGTCCTTTTCTATTTTGAATGTGGCTGCATATCCTCCAGATTTTTAAGCGGTCATGGTGGAAGAAGACAAAGCTGGAATTGTGTGATTGTTTGTCAGAGGTTTTGCTTTTGGCATGCACAAGGAGAACACATTTACAGGATTGAAAAGGCCTCTGCCACCTGACTGCTACAGAAGATTTGCAATGTCTGTATTTTTGAACGCTCAGGTTTCTTTATGTACGGATGAATCGACCCTCTGCATTTACAAAAAAAGCATCCAAACCTGAACAGAGGAGGCTTCTTCAGATGACAGATGGAGATGAACACTCACTGTGGAGCAAGGCTTGTGTTGGCCCCCTTACAGAAATGCCACGATGTCTGCATTATACACCTTCCCTCAAGCCAGTTTTTCCTCTGCCCCTTTGTTTCTTCACTACTAAATATAAACATGTACCAGCTAGCAGGCATTTCTTTTTTGTTACAGACAACTCTCAGGACGTTTAGCCCTCAATGACCATTGATCTTGTCTTGTAAGACATGATGTAGATGCTACATGGAATACTGAGCGAATCCAGTATAAAGCATGAATCAGTATTCATGAGTGTGTCATGTGGCTATAATGAAGCTCATTTTCAGGCAGCCAGGAGCAAGAAATGATTAGGGGTGGTATTGTACAATAATGGTTATATTTTTGACCAGAATGGGCTCAGTCCAATCTCAGATATTACCATACAAGATGAAGCGATTTCATTTTTGCACATGAAGCAGTGTATCTCTCTGTTTCATGGCATATGTGTCTAACAGCTTTGTCTTCTATCAACAGCCATGTGCCAATGGAGGGCGATGTGTGTTGAATGATGCCAGTAGCTACACCTGTATTTGTACACCTGGTTGGTCTGGTCAGAGCTGTCACACAAATGTCAATGATTGTGTTCAACACTGGTGTCAAAATGGAGCCACTTGTGTGGATGAGATTGATGGTTACAGGTGAGTGTTCAAATCTTGATTGTCTTCGGGCCGTCCAGGCACCAGAATGTCAATGATTGTAAAAGCCGTGACATTTACTATTCTCTTCCTTCAGGGTTGAGAGGATCCCTCGAACTCTATACAGTATTAAGATATTCTCTTTAATCTGTTACTAGCTGCCTTTGTCCCAGAGGATACACAGGCATCTACTGTGAAGAGGACATTGATTACTGTGTTGGCCACTGCTGCTCTGAACATGGTGTTTGCCTGGACCAGCAGTATAACTTTACCTGCCGCTGCATGCTTGGATTTGAAGGGTCGCTCTGTGAACTGGAAACAAATGAGTGCAACAGCTTCCCCTGCGCAAGCGGTGCCACCTGTGTGGACCTAATCAGTGATTATCGGTGCCACTGTCCCCCAGGGTTTGAGGGTATGAGACCATCTGATGTGAATGTGAGCCTATCTACAGCCATTACTGTGGCCAGCCACAGGAATATCAGGATTTAGAGTAGGTTTTAGTGCTTAAATGATAATTAGTTCAAATGAAAATATGCCGTATTCACACAGGAAGTTCATCAGAATTTGCACTGTATTACTGAAAATTAAGTACAGTTTTCACATTGAAATTTGACTTGGATCCACCGATTTATTGTTGCCACATGTTAATATATGTGATGTCCAATAGGAAAGAGAAAATGAGAAAACTTACAATCAGAAGTGACTGAAATTCAAGCATGTATCACTAGTGTGAATAAAAAATAGTCTTGTATTGTCTTATTGCTCTTTGATAATATTTGAAAGGTGGTCTTCTGTAATTTATTCTGCATTAGAACTAGTTTTATAGTGACATAAAAATCTTGTCTTTGCCTCATTTCACTGCAATAATGAATATGTTGAACAAGCATAATTCACTTTTATGACTTTAGAATTATTTAGAATTCTACGGAGTACTAAAGCTTGAATGAGGTCTCCACTCATTTATCAAAAATCAAAAATATTAAAACATCCATTCCATGTTTGCAAAGAAATATTGCCAGTACATTATGTAATGTTTGTATTTAAGCATGCAGACTCAATAATGTAAAAATGTCACTCTTTACATTATCTAATTACACCAAAATCACATGGATATAAATAGTTAAAAGTGGTTACTTATGAGCTTTTGTATATTTCAAATAGATTGGATTGGCTATTTCTTGGACATTCAGAAAAATGTGATCATTACCACTCTTGGCCATGTGTGATGGAAATGTGTAAATTGAAAAATGGTGCAGTGATATGTGAGCAGGTAAATTAATTAACATTGGCTGGCATATGGAGCTGGCTTAGAATCATACCTGTCATAGAGTGTAGTATGAACTATGTCTTGTACAGTATATTTTGGCTAGAGTTATACTCAGCATCTACCTTAATTATGCCAGTATCGTACAGTACATGATTAACGAAACACTTGCCCAGTGTATGGGGTCACAATGGCAAAAGTACCTTTGGTGTAGACAGCATTGCAGATAGAAAGGCAGTGCCGGATGCCAGGCTGTTAGTTCTATGAGCTCTCCGGCTCATAGACAACTAAGAGGTCTGAACTATCGCCAGAGGCCAGACCTAGTGGAGCTTTAAATTTGTCAGTAAAATCTTGAATCAATTCTATATCTAACTCTTGCCCAGAGGATACTAAAATTGAGATAACACCATTTATGCATACATACAAGCTGTAGCATGCTGAACACATAATCCTCTAATCATATTTTGAGCCAGTAGAATCAGAGGTAATCAGCTGCCTCATGAAATGAAGTCCTGTGTTACAGGTATAGCTCATTGTTGAGGAAAAAAAACTGAAATTTGTCCTGCGTATGTTCTGAACGTTGTCGTGGTTTGAATTATTATTCACATATTAGAGCTTCACAGCTTTCTTATATAGAATTTGCAGAATGACAGTTGTATTTATTAGCAAAACATATTTTCAGCTGTATTCAATGTGACATTACTTTTATTTGTTCCTCTCTTTTTATCCTACAGGAAGGACCTGCTCAGAGAATGTAAACGATTGTTGGTTGCAGCCTTGTCTAAATGGAGGCTCGTGTGAAGATCTGATAAATGACTACATTTGTCATTGTCCTCTTGGTAAGTATCAAAATTCGTGTATTATTGAGTATGTTTTTTATTATTTGTTTCTCATACGTATTTGTTTGTTCTCCTTGAGCATTTTTCACGTTTTGTTGAAAATGCATTCTCAAAGATAGCAAAGACAGAAATTATTACTATTGAAAGCTTGAATGTCGGCTAGAAACCAGCAAAAACAGGCATTTATAAAAGACTCTCCAACCAAGCAAATAGAAATAATACATCTGTCTTTATGATAAACTATTGCAGTTTTTCACATTGTATTTTTTGGAATCAAGGTTAAAATCAACATCAGCAGACTCGTGAACAACACACCATACTTCCATAATAACACTCAGATTTCATTTTCAGGATTGTCCTTTAATCAACCGAGACTGTGTTTTACAAACGTTTATGTGTTAGACATTTTATTATATGTGTTCCACAAAGAATCCATAATCAGGCGTAATAGAGGGAGGTGTTGCAATCCTCAGTTAGTGGCTGATTTTACTATGCCTTCTGGTAATAAAATACTTAATCACCACTTGATTGCATAAGTCAGAATGCTGCTGCTGCCATCCGACCTGGCATTACAAGTCCAATGTCACATTCAATAGTAAACAGCCACAATCCACAGAACAGGATTTACAGGACAAATATTTGAAAAATAGAATCCACAAAACATAGGTGTTGACAGGACACAAAATAGACTCTGGCACAGGGAAATGTGTCTGTTTTGGTGAATTATTTTCTTACTATGTTCAACAAAAGCAGACAAACTGCACATATTTTACTGAATATTTTACATTTGCATTATTTCAAAAGTCTACCTTCATACTTAAGTTGGTCGAATTTGTCATAGTGAAACAATATCTCCACGTTTTTGTTGTCATTGTGCATTATGTTTTAGTTGTTTGTGCCATTCCCTTTGCCTAAATATGCCTCTCTTTTCCTGGACAATAAATGAACATAAATGTGGGTGAAGTCATTAAAGAATTTACTGCTTTGAAACATGTGCAGCACCTGTTCCATGGTGTGTTTTTATTATATTACGGAGAGAGCAAATCCATCACCGTAAATAATATTCTCTTATTACTTTTCTGCCTTTTGCTCTAATTAGATTTGGGCAAAAACAGAACACCGATGTGTCAGTAAAGCTTCCATTACTGTTTTGATTTCATTGACAGATTTATAGATAGGTGCTTTGATCTGCTTATCTTTTCAGAAACTCAATTAAATAAATGGTCTGTCAGGTTTGCTTTCTTCTCCCTACAAAAATCAGACAAAAATCAGAAAACACTACAACTATTTTATAATCTTGACTTCGGACCTATTTCTGCCACCGACTTCTGTTTGGAAGTACTGGAAACAACAACTAGAATTTATTCTGAAATTATTATCATGACTGGAAAAATACCAGAATATTTTTACTTTAATGACAGAAAATACAAACGTTTCATCTGCGTCTGGATGTGCATCAATATTCACATAGTGAGTGACAATCGTCCTAATTGACTGATGGCATCCATGATTTTTGGAGAATGTCTAATTCCCGTCATGGCTGACTTAGACTCATGACCACTGAGATATGGCCATTTAAATTCATCATGTCAATGTGGTGCCATGTACAGGCTAGATGCCACAAAATATTACTGCATTTCTCCAAGTTAAAATATGCATGTCATCTAAATTTGGTTGCAAATGCAGAACGCAATGAACAATTCTAACATTTCATATCAAATAAACCATGTCTAAAAAAAAAAAAAAAAAAATTCGGGGACCAATACTAGAAAAATGTCGTGGCATATTATTGTCATCTGACTTTTTTTTCCTGAAACCCATCCAAATATTTTATATATCAAGTTAAGTTAAGATTAAATGAGGAAACAGACAAAATCGACAAAAACCTGGCCTGAACTAATACTGTAGATTCTTTTTGAACTAACTGAACCAGGAAAATAATATTAAATACTTGAGCACTAAGCAAATGAAAACTAATCACTTGTTCCTTCATCTATTCACTAAATTTATTAATACTGTTCCGAACAAACAGGTGGAGGTAATGAACTACACAAGCTGAATCCAGGTTTCATAACTGTACTTAACCGTAAGTCTCATTAGATTTATTGAACTGACTTAGAAGTAACATCTGAATTTGCTGATTTCCATCCAAGAACATGGTTTTCACTTTTTCAGTTCAATGATGCATATAGAACGCTGTTGATGAGAGATAATTAAATATGCTGATGAACAGCAGTTCTCAAAGCCAAGGAACAGTTATGACCCATAGTTCTCATCATTAACCACTGAACATGAGTACATGAGGACTTGGTGTTAATGTGCGTAACAAAAACGACATAGCAAAGGCTTTTTACTGTGGTTTTGTAAGATTAAATGACAAACAATGAGTTTCCCTTTTATGCCTCTGTTTCTGCAGCAGAGTTCAGCTGGCTGTCAGATAGAATAGGGAGTCCCATTTGGTGATGGTGACACTGTAAATGTGACATTCCTTCATGCAACATTAACCTCAGAGTGAATTGCATGCACAATTGGTTATTAAACACTTCTGAAACACTCTGTTGGAGGCAATAGCTGTCCATTAACCAGTCAAGGCAATACATAATATGATGGGAAAAGGGTAGTTGGAAGGTCATCAAACATCTAGATAGATGTGTTGATGTAAAGTGCACCACTCTGGATACAGGTTACACTGTAAAGAAAGTGGAGACAGGTTACAGTTAAAGGAACTACATAATCTGACATAAATGTTGTCCTATGTGTATATTCAAGTCATAATGAAATGGATTTGCATCAGAAAGCAGTATTTGAGATATTTCACTCCTCCTGCTACTGAGTGAGATCTTCTTTGCAGACACAGACTGCACCCAGATTTGTTTGACAGAGATATAGTCACATTCTAGCTGTTAAGAGACTTCTGCTTTAAAGAGATTTGGTTAGCATGACTTTGCATTTCAACTATTTTGCTTTTAAAAACACCAATCCGGTGAATTTATAAAGTCAGTTGTCTAGTCCTTGTGAATGCAACAATGACATTGACGATGTAAATTGCTGTTTTTCATTGTATCTGGACTTATTGTACCTAATGGGTTGAACACTGTGATGTCCCAAAAGAAAACAGAGCAATCTATTTTAGGATGTTCCCTTTAAATTATCTTTATATGTACAAACGCATGTAATGAGTATCGGTCGTACCATCTGTCAGTGCTTTATTTACAACAATAGATATTGATGTGGGTATCTATCAGTGACATGCAGACGTGCATTTGGTGGGGCAGATAAATGTGATATAGATCAGTTTGGTAGGGTGGGTCTCTGTCAATGATTCACTCAATTAGCATACTGCATAGCAGGTAGATTGCAAGGGGAAGAATCAATACACCCATTAATCCGCTAAAGAAAAGGTGTCTTTACCTAATAAAACATACAGGCACATAAATATGCGTTACGTAATGTGTGTTGCTGTCGTTTTATGAATTCAGTCTTTACTGGTTGTTTGCCAAGGTGTGCCTGAATGTTCCTTTTTTTTAACTCAATTTTCATTTCAGGATTCAAGGGGAAAGATTGCTCAGTGGATATTGACCTTTGCTCATTTGGAATGTGCAGTGAACATACATTAATATGTGCTGAGACAAAGGATGGACAGAATGTCTCCTGCACATGTGAAAGAGGTGAGCAAGACCTTTAACTGGTGTTATATTTATCATGCAGGTATATGAACAGGTGGGAAGTAACTAGATGGTGAGATTGAGAACTTGTGCATGCTTACTGACTGGCACAAAGTCAAGTTTATTATACTTAAGCTCTGCATATCAAAAAGTAAATCCACTCTTTTAATATCAGCTCAAGACTGCACAAGAATCCCAAAGTGCTACTTGCTGTGAAATGAAGTCATCTGGTTTAAAAAAAGAACAGTAGTACATAATCTTTTTAAAAGCTTCATTACTGATCTTATAATCTGATTTATACTTCTTATGTTGATTAATTTAACAATTCCTGCAAAAACATTTTGTTTGTGTGTCAATCAAGTCCCTCTGATTTCCCACCACAAGGATGACAGTGTTATCACAGCAGTAGCTGCCAGCAGTGACAGGGATAACACAGGAGTAAGTGGAAGAGGCTTGACCTGTTAGATACTCTAAGCTTGCCAGAGGTAACCAGGCTTCAGAGTCTTGCAATTCAAGGCTGCATATGCCTGTAAGTGAGTACCTGGTGAGTGCCAGTGTGATACTGTGTGTACATATACTGCAAATCATGCACCTGATTCCTGGATGTAGTTTGGGTACTTGAAATAAAAACATTTTGCCTGCCAAACCAATCATACTTTAGTCCGCACTACTCCACACCAGCTCTGCTATCTTTTTTCAGATGAATAGCTATTACATAGAAGTACATGTAACCTAATCAATAACCGTAACTTCATTACTCCTGTTGCACTTATGCCTGGCACATGTCAAAGTGAAAGATTGTGAGTGATTTCTTATGTAAATGAAAGCAACCTGCAGCGAGCTGCTCTCCCCAGATCACTTCTCAAGGGCAAACTGTGAAATGCTGTCTTGTCTAGATGTTTCAGGTCGGTTGGCTTGGCATCCATATCATCTAATGCTCGCCAACTTAATGTGTTGCAAAACATGTTACTCATACCCTCACTCTTTATACTGTGTATCCCACGCTGTCAGATTTTTTGACCTACTATTTAGTATTTTCATATCCTTGGAGCGAGGATGTTGGATGAATTCAGAAAGGTGCATTTTGCATGTCAGATTGTGTGTATTTCATGTGTATTAGTTGTTATTAAAAAAAATGGAAATACTGGCCTTTTATTAAAACCGCTGGAGGAAATTCTTCCAGATTTTTAAATGATTAAACTCTTGAATATTTTGTAGGGCAATAATTGTGTTTTTATAACCTCCAAACATTTTTGACAGTAATATCTTTTTGTTTTACATTAGCATTTATTTCAGAGCAACAACTTCGCAGTGCAAGACTTATTTTTGCCATAAAATTATTTGAGCTCCAAAAGCTGTTGTTTAATCAAAAGCCCTCCTTGGCAAGAGACAGTTTTTGACATCCAGCAGGTTGTTGTTCTTGTTTTTGTATAACACTACAGTTTTATTTAACAGGAAACTGCTTATTCTGCAGTGAGACAGCTTCCATGACAGTTTTTTTTCTCCACATTCCTAATTGTAAAGAGCATCTCAGGACCCTTATGCTCTGAGTAATCCTGGGCTGACTGTGTGAAACATTCACATTTTGCACACAATAACACATGATCTATGGTAGACAAGTGTTAGGTTAACCCACATACAGCCTGTGTAGCACCAGCCATTATGCACCTTAAACACTGACATGCTTCTTCTCTTTAATGGTCTCTCTGTGTGTGTGGGTGTGTGTGTGTGTGTGTGTGTGTGTGTGCGTTTACACATATGCACTCATGCATGTTATTTGTTTCATGTGGTCCCCTTTGTGTATAGATTGACTTTGATCTTAAAAATCACTGGATTTGGCTTGTTTAATGTAATAAATCAGAAGGGCAATGACTGGCTCTTATTAAACATGATTAAATGATCCAGTGAGCTGAGTCTGTATGTGCCCAGCAAGCTCTTTGAATCAATACAAGCTTTGAAAACTAGCTTTTGTTTGTGAAAACAAAGTCATGCTGATCCTAATTGGCTGAAGAATGAAACCAAGTGAAAGGATTCTAGTAACTCTCTGCTTTTTTTTGTTTTGTTTTTTTTTTAACATGTGCTGCAGGGTTTGGAGGGTCATTTTGTGAAGTAAATCTCAATGAGTGTGAATCAAAGCCATGCCAGAATGGTGGTATTTGTGTGGACGGCATTGACTTATATCAGTGCTTCTGCACAGAGGGTAAGTTGCAATGCAGTTAGGTCTTCCAATAGTCGAGATGATGCGATTATGTGGCTAATTCAGACCTGTGTCTGTTTTTAAGTGTGTAACCAACTGATTTCAGCCCTGGAGTTATGATCCTGGCTTAAATGAAAAAAGCCATTCAAAAACACTTTTACACTCTTTCTCGCTGTAATTTGTTATGTGGTATAGTCTATTTCTTATTCCTGTGGATAAATGGACCAACAGAGATCAAAAGATAGTGAGTTATTTCCACTGCAGGCACAACTCAAATCAACAAGGCAGGCTTTCTTCCAATTTGTGCTCACGTACATGGAAAATACCAATCTTAGAAAGTATCCAAAAAACGAATGCTGCTATGACTCACACATTTACTCTCAATATTGTGTCACAGTTACACTCATGAATTTCACCTATGGTAACAATGTATATATGTAAATCGCAGATTAATAATCTTTACAAACCTAATCCCATTCAGAGTTTATTTTCATATTTTGATCACCTGTACCAATTCCTGTTTCTCTGATAACGATAGTCACTTTCAAAATGATCGTTCTAGCCAGAGTCACTTACTTTGTCTCATTGACTCCCGTCTCCAGTCTACCTCTCAAATAGTTTAAAAAATGTCAAGAAAACAAATGAGAAAAACATTATTGCCTAATTAGTTTTCTCTGTATCCACTCTTCTAACCAGCTCAACCTTATTTTTACAATTGACATTAATCCCATTAAGTTTATTCTTTGTAATCAAAAAGAAATGACTTGCCTCTCAGATCTTTATAATAATGGACTACGGTTTTTAATCATAGAAATCACAGAAATGTGATCTTCCTCATACTAGTTTCCTTAACATGATCAACTCAAGAACTCATCAGTGCAGAAAATGGGTTTGAAACACCATTCCTCAGAGTCCTCTCCATGGCAAGAAAATCTCCTCAGTATATGAACAATAAAAAAGAAATTACATTCAATATTAATAAATTACTGCTCCCCAACGAAGAGACCACTTGTCGCACATTAGATTCAGCATAGACTATTTCTTATCTGCAGACTCTGTCCTGAACTAAAACGCACCTTTATGTAATTGCGGAATATTATCATCTTCTGCTCTGCCCAACTCCATGTCCTCGATCTGAGGACAGTAAAAATGTATCTTAATCTCTGCACAACCATGTGCCATAGAGGTCTCTCAGTATTAAGTCCTAACCAAACACCGCAGGTGATTTTGCTGATTAGCGCAACTTGAGCCAAAGAGCAGGAACTAAACATTAAAGTTGCTCAGTTGCTTTGCTTGGAATGAAAACCTGTATACTCTCAATAAAAGGTGTTTTATAATGCTACTTTTATTCACAAGGCTTTTCATTTACACATTTCCTGCAGTTTCCTAGATTATACTTTAATACCCGTCAGGTTAACAAATATTTGCTTTAGATTTCTCTGATCACATAAAATCATTCCATCGTGTAAATGCCTGATTCCTTTCAGAAATTGGTACTTGAATCATTAGAGCTAGAAAGAATAAATCTCAGGTATTTTTTCCAATAATGTCTTGGTCCAGTTGACATCTTACCTGTGAGACATACCTCTGATTAAACGTTGATTGCGGGTGAAGCCTGCTATACATTTTTAATGAAGTCAAGATAATTGTCAAATTTTATGACATGGAGAGAGGTGGAAATTGGTTCCATGGTCAGTTTGAGAAATGATGAGAATTTGACCTGCACCGATGGTGCTGATAGCCACGCATTAGTCATGGGCCTCCTGTAGCTGCTGTGTGTGACAGTGCTAATGATAGTCATTTTGTAGCGTGACCATGTGGAGGAATATATTTATGGGGGACTAAAATGTCAGAAATTGGCAGCACTCATTTTTACTTCATGACATTAACCATTTATTTTTGAAATATCAAATGTGCTGATATAGAAAAAAAATGTTAATCAAGTAGACACACGCAATATGAAGAAATATATAATTTATTTCCTCAAATCCAGACCGTCACTCAGCGTATTCTCCACAGAATTTGATTGTTTACTCGGTATAAGCTTTGCCTTGGAAAGTCATGTAAAATTTCACATTAATAAATTGCTCTTGGGTGTAATTTGATACTAATTAGTATCCTCTCAAGTCTGGTGTTTACTGACATTCACACGCCATCTCTGAAGAGATTTTTCTTTCTCTCTTCATACCAGGGTTTGGGGGGCTGAACTGTGAAATCAACTATGATGAATGTGTTCATGGATACTGCGCCAATAATTCCACATGTATTGACCTGGTTGCAGACTATGAGTGCATCTGTCCTTTGGGCTTTGCTGGTGAGTTATCTATGTCATCATTTTCATAGTTTAGGCTTTAATGAATACAGTGTGGATTGATGACTCTTCAGCTGTGATAACCATCAAAAGTGGTTCTATCGTACTGTAAGAGCTCATTCACTAATTTCAGAGTCATTGCGTCTGATTGAGTATGAAGATAAACGGTATTTGTCTCTCCTTCTGTAGACATTGAACACAGCGCAATGTGTGTTTATCCTAAGATAATATATTGGTTAAAAGAATCTATATCTGTATTTATTATGTACTGTATCTTTTATTAAAGCCAACGCAAAAGCATTTATGTTACGGATTTATGTTGACAAAATTACTGATACGTGTTCATTTATCTCTAGTTTTATATTTGCTGTGGTGTTATATGTCCATCACCCCCATAGGTTTTATTTTTGTTTATATACTGTAGCACTACAGGCCACTTGAAAACTAGACCAAATAAATTATGTGTTCTTTTGTCTGTGTGAGGAAACCATATTAGACACTGAAAGTACAAAGATACGGCAAATATACTGTAGTATCATTTTTACTGACTCCATTACTGAACACAGGCATATATCACTGTACCTCTCATCACGCTATTACATCTTGTTAATGAGAGTTACTCTGTGTAGTCAAATTCATTTGTATGATGAGTTACTGAGATGTGTCATTATGTTGGCGATATGATCTTTCTTAGTTTGTGTTAATCTTGATAGCGCTCATTTAACAGTCATTTCAAGGTTCACAGTTCTTTGGTTTTTTATTGTCACAGAAATAAGACAGTGAAATCCATAGGCTTCAGGCAGGCTCCAAGATGTAACAGTCAAATAACGATGAAGAGAATTAGATTATAAATAAAGATTAGAGTAAGACATCGTAAGGTCTATATTGCAAATTCTAGTGCAGCATTGATGAGTAAGGAGTTGATTAAAATTACTGAAGGTGACATGAAGTATATACAGCATAAACAGTATACTCGCACTACACATTGTTGCAAGTGACATTATTATGAAGTACTATTAAATTTATATATTTACCTTCCAGGTAAGAATTGCTCGACTGCTGTCTCATCATGCACATCAGATGTTGAATTCTGCAAAAATGGAGGAACCTGTTCCCGCAGCTTAGCAGGAGAATTACAATGTTTTTGCCCTCCAGGTATTTTCCCTTCTAAAGAAATGCATACAGTAGATTGGTAATGACTTTGGAAAGATCAATCTTTGCTGTTCTAATTTGTTATATGAACCAAGCTTGGCTTATGCTCTTTAGTCATTTTACTCCAGTAACGTAGACATGCAATGGTGTGTTTAGTAAAAATAACACTAAGCCATATAATCATTAAAACCACAGTGTGTCATGTGCTCTTCTTAGTTTATTCTACACCAGCACCTTTCTAAATTCAGCTTTTAATGCATATAAAAATATATTAGTGCTGTTGATTACCGTGGTACAGTGGAAACCGCTTAGTGATCACAGTTACAGTGATCATCCGCTTATATGGATCAAAAAGCTCAGGACAGAATTATTCCTATACAAGTGCTGTTTAAATAATTTGCCTATAGTAATCAAGTAGTCCGCTTACAGTGTTCATTTTGGGTCTTTTCATACATGACAATATATGGAAAAAAAATGTAAAATACTAAAACTCCCATGATACATGTATGATATGTACGTGGTTGCAGCACCATTATTGCCTCGTGGGAACCCGTCTGTTTCCGGCTGGTTACCTGAGGCTGGTGCTGCATGCACATTGAAATCATGATGGGGAAAAAAAAAAAGTAATTTTCTCTCAATGAAAAATGTAATCTCCTTGAAGCTTATGACAAACTGCCAAAAACGAACCAATGAGATGCAGCAGCAAAACTGCAGAGAGATATAGCAGAAACAACAAGCGTTTGAAACAGCTGTACTGTATTTTTAAACAGTCAGTAAAATTCAGTAAATAGCAAAGCGTTTCATTGCTTTATATTCATGTAATAAATATACAAATGTCAATTAGATGGTAATCGGCATGAGAAATAAAGAAAAAAAAATTGGATATAATAATCATCCGCTTATAGTGATCAATTTGACTCGAAGAGACGTGATCACTATAAGCGGTTTCTACTGTATCACCAAACAGCTTTCACCTCTGTGTGAATACCCATTAGAAAGCACAAATCCACAAATGAGATGATGATGATGATACAATTGGCAAGTTTTTTGTTTTTTTCTGTAGGTTGTGTACTGCTGCTGAAATCCCCTCTTGGTTTTATTGCTCAAGCTCTGGCTGAATAAAATATGTAAATCAACAGGGAGGAAAAACACTGGCAATGACAGCATTACATGAAATCACAATCCATGATGTCTGCCAGACGTGGGAAGGCAGCAGAAGGATACTGTACACAGCACAGCACATCAATCACTTCTTTGATCCCACCTCTTACAGGATACCATGGCAATGACTGCTCCTCATCTGTGAACCAATGTGTGTCAAATCCTTGCGACCCTGAGGGGACTCTGCTCTGTGAAGGGCTGGCAAATACTTATAGATGTGTGTGTCAACATGGGTACACTGGGCCGTACTGCAGAACACCTATAAAGCACTGTGTTGATGGCCTGTGTCAACATGGTTCAGTGTGTGTGGATCTATCAAGAGGGTTCAAGTGTGATTGTTTGCCAGGTAGGTTCACCATCCAGCAGAGACTTGTTTCAAATGGAGGCAATTCCTTATAGCAGGCACACTCCCGGTTTGATGCTTTCACTTGTTCAGCTTCCTTCTCTGTGGGAGTGTAATCTCTTTGGCCTTAAGCAACAACACGTAACAGCCTTATGAAATGTGTAAGTCAGGGCTCAGTTCATCAGGTTGTGATCTGACTTCAAAGCAGAGATGATGCTTGGAATGTCTGTTTGCCCACTTAGGATCCAATAGTCTTCTGTTGGTATTTTATCAAAGGGATATACTGTCATTACATAGCATTTTACTTTACCGAATATTTCCCATGTGATAATAAAGTAGTTTCCATTTTTAAAAAAAGGATTTCATCATAAAAGATGCAGTAATTCACTGATAATGTATTTACTGGGAATCATGCAGCAGTTAAGGTAACTGCAAGTATGAGTCACATAATGTTCATGTCAGCTTAGTTTTTTTCCATTAAAGATATGTTTGATAATTGCAATATCAAGGCATTACCTATCTCAAAATACCCTTGTAATTTTTGTTAATTATGTAATAATTAACAAAAATTATAATTGTTATACTTATGAAAAGAAGAAAATAGAGCAAATAGTCCCACTTACTGCATTATTGCATAGTATTTACTGCACGTATCTGCCATTTTTAGACCCATAATCACTGAATTTCACAAGCGAATAATTACTCACCATGTTGCTTCTCAGCCTTTAGGTGAACAGCATGTACTTCATTAAGTGTTTTCATTATTCACCCATGTTAAACAAACAAAAATGTTGTCATTGAAAGAAGCAAAGCAATAGATCAGTAGATTGGAGCAGAGGAGAAGTTTATAAAAAACTTCCTTGACTTAGGTAACCGAACATGTGATCATTGCAGACATTACAAACTCTGCACCCATGTACAATAAACTTCATTATGTATTAGAGTGACAGTAAACATCAGTTGCAGCTTTGTAAAAAAAAAAAAAAAAAAGAAAAGTTTATAGTTACTCTAAGGAGTTTTCTTGTAAACAAAGTTACGTTTGAATTTAGTGTTTCACACCAGAATTTGTGTTGAACGTATTTCCTTCCCCATAAAACATTTGCAGAGCAGATTTTCAGAATATTTTGAAACCAGCATAGTTTGCATCTATGTTTGCTAACAGTCCTCTTCCCTGCTGTACATTCCTACCGCCACTGACTGTCCATGTAGTAACAGTGGAAATATCTATCTATTTGTGGACAAAAACATTGCATTTTATCATTTGGTATCTTTTCTAAATACTTGTGTCAAACCCAAACACAAACATGATTACTATACATTTCTAGAGTTACACAGAAACATTTACTTTTAAAAAGGTCATCAATTAGTGATAAAATAACTGTACATTTTTATAATTTAGAAAAGGAAAGACAGGGACATGAACAATTATGAAATAGTTTTATAGTTGTTTTCATTGCTGTTCAGCAGTAACTCTTGAGGACTAACTATATACTACAGTTGTGATCCTTAAGGGTTTTTTAGTAGGTAGTATTATGAAAAATCCTACAGGAATGTTAAAGGATCGCCATCTGAACATCCTGTCCTCTCTCTGCAGGTTTAACAGGCCAATTTTGTGAGATAAACATAGATGGTTGTGAAGACAAGCCGTGTGGAGTCCTGAGTATTTGTAAAGACACTCTCAATGGCTACAATTGCTTCTGTGCACCTGGATTTATTGGTAAGTGAAAGCTATCTTGAAGCTATTTTTTGGGAGTTAGAGTGACGTTTTATTCACAGAAGCAATGTGTCAATATGTTGCTTTCTCAGGAAATAACTGCGAGATTGAAGTGAACGAATGTCTCAGCCAGCCTTGTAGAAATGGAGGCTCCTGCATTGATGACCTCAACTCATTCAGCTGTCAGTGTCCTCTTGGAGTCACAGGTATTTTTATATACTTGCTGTGATTGTGTTATGTTTGCAGAACACTGCTCAAACTTCTATGTGATGAGTAATGAGTGGGAGGCAACTTCATACCTGTGTGCTTTAATTGGCAGGCTTGAAATTGATCAAAATTCGATTGTGCTGACATCACTACGGCATGGTCAGGCATACTGAGCATACAAAGAATTTAAGGAAATGTTGAGATGAATCCAGATCTAAATTTACAGAAAATGTAGGTATTATGAATACGGCATCAACAATTTTCATGAAATGTGGTCAAACTGATATGACGTTAAGAGCTTTTTCTTCCAGAAATTACACACTTGGTTATCATGACAACATTGGTGATGATGAAAATGTAATATGTCCGTTTGTCATGTAATTTGATCTCAATGCAACAATAAAAACATGTCGTTTTATACATTTCTAATTATGCTGTGTTAGGTCATGTGATATACATACAGTATATAACGGTTGAACACTGTTAATATACAGACCTCCCTGTACTCCATGAACAGCAGTACATGTTCAGCACGTACTGGCTCATGACACTTCTTTCACACTCTGCTGGACTAAGTGTTGATCAGTTTCTATTTCCATGCAAATCAAATGCTGTAGATAAGGGAACTTCAATCCCTATATATTTGTGAGTAAAAAAAAAAAAAAATATATATATATATATATATATATATATATATGTAGGGATATTTTAAGCTTTTATTATAGTGACAGTGGAGAGATTGGACAGGAAACAAAGGAGACATGCAACAAAGGTCTGCTGCCGGAATCCAACCGCAGATGTTGTGGTTATGTGGCATGTGTCTTACCCAGTATGCTACTGGGGCACGCAGTTAGTCAAATCTTTAAAATTTAACCTTCTCATATGTTTATTTATAAGAGAGGTTAGTTTGATTTGTAACAGGGTCGGTCCTGATCAGATTTGAGGAAAATCAAAGTTCAGATCCACAACTGAACTATGAAAATTATAAAGTACATTTATTACATGCTTGGGGCTGGATCTGACGAGTTACTGTATGTTTTATTGTCTTAGCCCATGGTGGTAGGTGGTACTGCAAATGAATCTGAGGAATGGGACGGTGTACACTCTAAGTAATACAGTCGAACTGTGCATTTTTAGGAGTTATGTAAGCGGACAATTTTTTGATTACATTTCATTCAACCTTGGTGCCTCTCAATAATGGAAACCTTTTATTGAGGAAGAGTTACGGAGGAGCCACAGAAATCCCATCAGGGCAATATTTTTTATGTGAGGACAGTAACAACTGTCTCTGCTGTGTGGTAGGTGATATGCTCAATCATGTAGGCATGTTAAATTAAACATATATGTTGTGTGTCAACTGTAAATAATTTAAATCATAAATACAAAATACCTACATAGGTGATACAGTTGGTTTTGCAAAGAAAAAGCCCAAATTAAGTGCGATATATATTGGGAATTCTCGACCCTTATAGTTTTCTTTTCTCAGTGATATTCAGCAATAGTGTTTTTCAGATTCATTTTAAGATTTATCATTGTTTTTATGTGATTCATAAAATTTATATTGCTAATCAACAGAACCAGTAGTCTAAATCTCTGTTAGTGGTACTTGGAGTATTCATTGAACCCCATAATACAGAAGTGTTGGGTAGAATGAACAACTTTTTTGAAATGTTTGTCATTGATTGGCCTTGGATGTGCCTACTAATAGTTAGTTTAAAAATCCAATGTTTATCTTTAGGCTGGCACCAGAAATAAGGCCATGGAGTCATTAAAATCAAATGGGTTTATCCCTGTGGGAGCAAGAATATGCTCAGCAAATTGCATTATAGTCCTCCATTAATTTCATGGAAATTCAGTTTTCAATACAAGTTTCAAGTTGGCAAAAGGAAAAGGTTTATCCATTAAACTGCCCGATATATTTTATTGCCTGATGGTGGCACTAGAGTAAAATCATGCAGCACTAATCATCCATGTGGGACAATGAATGTCCGTACCAAATTTCATGGTTGTCTGGCCAGTAGTCAGAGAGGCATCTTACTCTGGACCAAAATGGACTGACCCACCAACTGGCCACCCAAACTGCATTTTACCTCTTTTCACTAATGGGCCAAAAAATCTCATAACATGATGTAGAGGAAGTCACCCCACTTTTATTGTGGATTTTCTGAACAGAGGTGGTTTAGACTGACAGTTAAATTGTAAAACTACTTTTTAATCACTGTATTAAATGCTGAAAATGTAAGAATAAACAAATAAATAGTGAGACAGACACTTGTTATCAGTCAATTATCAGTCAGCTGAAACTGCATTTCCTAATAGGAGATATCATAAAAAATCTTTGGATGTCCCCAGAGTGTTGAAGAGGAACCGAGACATTTTGACCACATTGACCATCAGTATTGACAAAAACTCTTAAGAGGACCTCAGTGTGTTAACTGAGCTAACCCTCAGGCCACATCCTGGCCACATGGGAGGCGATAAGGTTATAAAACAAACTCTATTCTTTATATTGTTACAAGAGCTGCACAAGCTGTACACAGTAATCACATGGGCTCTTGCTATTATTCCAAGGCCTGTTCTCACTTCGGCATTTTGCACTATATAACAGCCTCTTCCAGAGCTTGCAGAGACTGTAGATGTGTGAATTAGTGAAAGTGCAAAAAAAAAAAAAAAAATCCTCTTGCGGCTGAGTTCACGTGCAGATAAACATGTTGTTGACCAGCTCTGTATTTTCAGAGAAACAAAATGAGGAGAAAAACAATGAGATAATGATAAATATTGTATTTTAAGTTAACTATTCTTTGTATTATGTACAATATAGGAATAAACATAAATCTTTTTTTTTCAGAGGAACAATGCAGTTGTTTGAACTTCATCGGGACTGAAATTAAAAGTTCCTGTTTGTAGGAATAGAAAGAGAGAGAGAGAGAGAGAGAGATAAATGATCTCTGAAAAAAATGCAATGAGGTAGAGTAGGAGTATAAAGATGTGCAAATTCACCATGATATTATAAACAAAGTGTCAGTGTCAAATAAATTTTGCTAGCATAACAGTAATAATTTGTTTATTTTACATGTTGCAAAATGTGCATGTGAAATATCTGGATGTCTTAATTTTTGTGACAGCTGTCTTAAAATACTGTTACTAAGGGATTCAAGGTGCCACCAGCCATCACATTTAATATTCTACATGTAGAAGCTTAACGCCATATGCAATGAGGGAAAGTGAATATGTATGAGTCATAAAATGTGAAAAATCAATGCTGCAACAGGGCACTTTTGTGACCACTGATTCTGTTAAATGTCATCTTTACAGGGGACTACTGTGAAGTAAACATAGATGAGTGCACATCCTCTCCCTGCCTGCACAATGCCACGTGTGTTGACCTTGTTCATGGCTATGGATGTATCTGTTTGCCTGGCTTCACAGGTTAGTGCATGCCTTTTTTAAAACTTGTGTGAGGAGTGTCTTTGTATGTTTTCACATGAACGAAATGTACAGTACATACTGCATGTAGTGCGCCATTGACGTGGATTCCTTACCTATTGTATTCCAGGACAAAAATACCACAAAGCACAGTCCGAGAAATAAACAAACACTTCTCAAGAGTTTCAACAAATATTAAACATCACACTCTTAACACATACAAAGGTATTGGTTGGAGGACACAATTAAACAATATTTCAGGCAAAATGTCTATTTTTGCTCAGTGACCCAGTAACTCAATAGCTTTTAGCAGGCGAGGGTATACACTGAAGTTTTTCACACCTGGTAGGCAAAGTGTAACAGAATCATGTGTCATGACTTACATCTGTTTTTTTTTTTGTATTTTACAATTAGTTAACACATTCAGCAGTCATCAGCAGCTCCTCATAATGATTCAAGAACAGCGGAGTAGTTTAATACTTGCACATATTTTTTAGTGTTGTAGAATAATTATTTCTCTACGTGTGGTGCTGTGATACCCGCTGATTAAACGTACAAAGATGAATGATGATGCTACAGTAGACCAAAACAAAGATCATGTTTTCTCACCCTCAAAAGTCAAACACAGTAACGGAATTTTAGCTGTCTCCTTATAATTGCGTATAATTCCCACAGAATAGTCTTCGATGTACATAATGAACAATAAAACGCACAAAGGAGCTTTTTAAATTTTTGTGAATATGTTGGAAGAGAACTTTTCTTGAATGCTCAGAAATTATATCTGAAATGGAGCTCTTGCTGTGAGGATGTTCTCTGCTGTTTCATACCTTGCTGCAACACCGTAGGGAACCCTCTCAGGTATTATGACTGTATTTAGCGCTCCAGTGCACTGGCATCAGCTTTCCCATCATCGGTGCGAATGCCATTAAGACCTGCATCTTCCAAATAAGTCCTTTGCAAAAGACACTGACCCAATTATTTCAGGTTCTAATACATTCAGCTCAAGTTTGAACACTGAAAGATTGTGGTTTTTCCAGAGTGATGTTAACAAGCTTGTAGTCTGGACAATAGTACAAGTTCTCCTTTGTGGGACAGAGAAGCTCGTCTTCTGATAAAACTTGCAGTTTTGCTATTTAAATATTGATTGATTTTTAACTGTTTAACATGTATGTCAGTGACCCTACGGTATAACATATTCATCAATCTGTGTTCTTTTCTGTCAAAGGTACCAAGTGTGAACTTGACATTGATGAGTGTGCTTCATCTCCCTGCAAGAATGGAGCCACTTGCATTGACCAGCCTGGTAATTACTTCTGCCAATGTGTGGCTCCATTTAAAGGTAATGAGCACTGAGGGAATGGGGACAAAAAGCAAAGTTAATTAACTTCACATACTATTATTTTCACCTGTCTGAACTCACTTCACATGTCTCAACAAAATTAGTACATCTTCATTTGCTACCTGTAGTTAAAATGAAGAAAGCTTGAGTAATTAGTGAGATGTTAGCCATGGTAGGTGGCCAATGTCAATCATTAATTCAAAAGATAGAGCTTGGCTGATTTAGTTGTTTATATATAATAACAGAGAATAAATTGTGCATTATTCAGTTGTGTACATGACATGTTACAGTGCTGTCATACATTTCTGAAATATCTTTTCTTGTATAAAGACCATAAAAAAGAAATGAGCAAAAGTGGTTATCCACATTTAAAAGGATAGTAATATGTGAAATACTTAATAGAATTTCATCATGATACTGTCATTGAAAATCAATTAAATTAGGATTTTATCAATTGTTATAATTGATCTACACAGTGGTGAAAGTAGATTTAGGATGTTGCTGGAACTACTTCTTCACCTCTACCTCTATTTTAAAAAAATGATTTTAAAAAAATATATATATTTAGCATGTTTGAGTCCCATATTGGTAAATATTTACTGAATATGATTGACAATGAAACTAAAGCTGTTTGTCATTTAGATCCACCGTTGCATGTTATGGTAGAGACTCTACCATGAAGTCTAAGAAACTGTCAGCAGATAAAATTCTAGCATTGGGGTTTCACAGGAGCACAACAGGCTCCATTATTTATAAATGTGAAAAATATTCATCCAGTCAGCCAGACTCCTCCTAGACACACCCATCCCTACAAACCCAGCAACCAGTCATGAAGAGCCTTGGTCAAAACCCAAGGACCAGTCTGACAGATCTAATTTAATTTAATTCAAACTTTATTTCTGACTCACAATAGGGTCCGAAGTGTGTGTGTATATGTGTATATATATATATATATATATATATATATATATATATATATATATATATATAAAGGAGAAAAAGAAAAGACATGAAACATAAAGATATACAAGGTAAAACCACAACAATTCATCATTCAATTTAAAACCAAACAGTTCATATGTAGGCTATCTCGCCAGTGTTTTCTGAGCCTGGATGATTACCGAGAGCAGCTCTTTCGAGGGATGGTTAAAGCCTCTATGATGCTCTTCTCTGACTAATCCAAGTGACACAAAGTTGTACATCAGATGTCTTAGAATTGCCTCACATGTAGGAACACCAGAGAACAGTTGACTGGCACTATGCCAACTGGGAACCTGAAGCAGCAACCTCACAACATCATTGTAAGCCACTATGAGCCTCTGCATGCTACTTTTCCTGTAGCAACACCAAAGATGAGCTGTATACAGAGGTGTGCAGAAAGCTCTAAATATTGAACATTTTACATTGACACAACACATTCTTAACTTGTGAAGAGACATATTGGCCTGAGCATATAGTTTACAACATTGTCGATAAATATCTCTGTCATCATTCAAATCATCAGTCAGAAAAGATATTTTATTTCCTTGTATGTCATGAGAAGAATGTCGCACAAGTGAAGCCCAGGAAAAAATAATTTTCTATACTCTCTACTTCTGACCATTGTGACATTACTCTTTTTGGCATTAAAGTTAATGTCATAATCTTTGCCGTACAGTGAACACGCCTTCAGTAATTGCTGCAGCCCAGCACTATATGACCTAAAGATTACCAGGTCATCAGCATACATAAGATGATTGATAACAGAGTTTCCAACATGACTGCCTGTGTTACACCCATTCAATTGTTTCAATAGGTCATCCATATACACACTGAACAAAATAGGAGACAAAATTCCACCTTGGCGAAAGCCATTATTTACATGAAACGGGGCAGATACAGCGTTGCCCCATTTAACCCGCATTGTCTGATGAGCATACTAGAAGACTAGTATCCTAAGTATATACTTTGGAACACCTCTAGCAAGCAATTTCAGAAATAATTTTTCATGATTAATTCCGTCAAAGGCCTTGGATGCGTCAGTAAAACACATAAATACAGTGAAATTTTGGCTCCCATATTTAGCAACTATTTCCTTTTAAAGCATAAATACACATATCAGTGCCATGTTTTCTTTTATCAGTGGTGAGAACAAACATTTCCAACCTTGTTAGCAGGATTCTTTCCAGCACTTTAGACAGAATACTGGCATGGGCAACAAGTCTATAATTATCCATGCTATTTAGTTTACCAGATTTGTCCTTAAAGGTGTAGTGTGTAGAATTTAGTGGCATCTAGCAAAACAAATTTGGCAGAAATGGAATATAATATTCATAAATATGTTTTCACTAGTGTATAATCACCTGAAAATAAGTCATGTTGTGAATCATGTTTTTGTTACCTTAGAATGAGCCCAGAACAGACAAACCAAACACTGGCTCTAGAGAGGGCCTTTTGCATTTTTTGCAAGGGGTGGGGTTGGGGTGGGGGTATTCAGTTTGTTGCAATCTGCAACCTCACCGCTAGATGCCACTAAATCCTACACACTGCACCTTTAATGACAGACACTAAAAATACAGGGGTGATAAAGTCTGGAAGGACACCCTAAACTATGAAACCAGTAAAACACATGGCAAGCAGAGGACAGAGCCTATGACTGTCATTCTTTAGGTGTTCTGCAGTATTCACTATTTTATCTGGGCCACATGCACCCTCGATGTTGGATGGTAAGGAAGTTTTAAAGTTATTCATAACTTTGACCTCTTTCCAGAAGTCATAATGGTTATTATTCTGCAGCCTCCTGCCAAGTGAATCAGCTCTCATTGTGTTCTCATTTCTTTTAATAAAACAAAGAGCATATTTAAATCTTGCATTGGTAAGTTTTTATATGTTCAAGCAATGACCCCTGTCTAGGTCTTCTTGATTATGATCAGAGTTTTAAAGCCTCTCTAGCTGCAGCATGATGCCAATCATTCCAGCCAGGTTTAATGTTATGCACCTTGTTCTTATGTTTACAAAAGGGCTTACTAGAGGCATTAAGAGTGGTCACAATATTGTCATACATGGCTCATAGTTCAATACTATGATGTGGGTTTTTACAGTTGATATTAAAACACTTCAGAGCATCCCTATGCAGTTCGATATTATTTAACAAGTTGTCAGTTACAGTGGAATATATGTTAATATTTGTCCAGTCCAGCTTCTCTGTATTAGCATCATTGCCAGTAATGGCTAGCACATTCTCAACATTTAAAAAAATAACAATTGGTATATGATCAGAGTTGGCCATCCCATAGTATATCTCTGCATTATCCAGAAAGGCATGAGCATCTGCTGTACATATACAATGACCAAGCCAAGAGGTTGTGTGCCCAGCTTCACTAATATAAGCAAAACTCTTATCAGGCAGGAACATTTTGCTGGATAAAATAAGATTGCTGTCATTACAGAACTGCAACAAGTGTTCTGCAAATATAGAATTGCTATCTGACAAGTCAGCATTAAAGTTCCCAATGACAAAAACACAAGCTGAACCTCTGTCCTCAACAAAAGCCAATCTGCTCAGAAATGTATCCTCAGATACATGATAAGACTTATGATAAGACTCATAAGGTATATAGATATTTATGATTATAAACTTCTTTTTATTATAATTTATCTCTAACCCAATAGCCCAATCAACATTCTATCTTACCACCTTCATCAGTGGGTCATATTTGCTATTCCAAAGTATTGACACTCCACTAGGTATCCTACCTTAGACTATTTTGTGCTGAGATTAGTGGTGGACTCCCCAGGATCATGAAAATCCTTATGCAGTGTCTTCTGAGTATCCAGGTCTTGTTAGGCAAGCCAAATCTCTTGAAGGCACAGGATGTCACACTCTTCCAAAAATGTGTCAACCACCAAACGTTTTGTTTTATCTGTAGCACTGCGCCCTACACGCAGGCCACACACATGGCATGATACAACCCGGATCTTACTTTTCCTCTAGAGGGGATCTACTGCCCCAACAGACTCAAGGCATACATGAGCATCATCACTAGGCAGAGTTCTGAGACCTGGGATCTCCCTCTGGACCAAGCTAGACACCAACTGTAGTGCCTCTAGGCCAGCGTGTCTCGTAGTAGCGCCGGATAAAAGACTCAGCTGGTCAAAGCTGAGGATCATACATTCCTGCTTCTTCGTTACATTCAGTGGTGACATGAAATGAGCTGAATCTGCTGTATGCTGACCCGGTCTTTCGACACATAACCTCCCTATCCAGTTTCTCTATCAAATAGTCACTGAGAGCATCCAGGCTCAGATCAAACTTAGTAACAAATACACTCACCATCTTTGTTTTGACGGCTTGTATATTACTAGGTGTGCCAGTTCCAATCATGCCAGTCTTCTTTCCCTCACGTTTCATTGTAGCTTGTGCCAAGCTAGGTTTAAGTTGAGTGGCAGAGTTTTCAGTCACCAACTTCAGGTGACATCCCTCCCTCACCACAGTCTCCATGCGGGAGACTGTGTTTGTCCTGAGGTCCAGTACAATGAAGCAGTAGCTGTAGCTGTAGGCTGCCCTGGATTATTGTTGATGGTTTCACCGGTTATTGCTGACATCCAACCATCAGCCTTAATACTGCCAGAGTCCATGGTAGGAGGGCCATGTGGCTTCTCCATAGCAGTCAACCCGTCATCAAGGGCAGCAGTTACTGCTGCAGGCATCTGTTTCAAGGGTTCTTTTCAAACAGAAAATGTCATAATTTATTTGTTCAATTCTACCTAGAAGCGCTGAAACATCAGTGTGATTGAATGACACAGGAGGGAGCTGATCCAGGTAGTGTGAGACAAATCTTGGTATATCCTCTCCGCACTCATTTAGCACTTTCAGGCACATTTTTATGGTGTTAATATCCTTTTGTGCACCTTTGTGAGAGACACAGTGTTGGGACGTGTTAGAACAGACCTGAAATAAAATTGTCCTTGAGGATTCTATCCGCTCAGAGCTGAAACTGTGTGTAACCAGCAAAACAATTTCATCGTGACTCAGGGTTGACCACAGTAAAGTTCAGTAGTTCATCTTCTACTATCACTTTACCATCATTAGTTCTGAATATCCCTGGTTTAATTCGAGAGAACGCACCACCCGCAACACGCCATGTTGCATCAGCCGTCATCTTGATATAAATCAGTCAGACAGTTATGGTTAGGATTAAACTCAGTCTAATGAGTGCATTGGCTGTGAAATCTAACAACAGTTAGGGCAGCACTTCACAAATTTAGGCTTTACAGCAGAGAAAAAGGCACATGTAATTTACAGAAAGGCACTTCAAAGAGACGCTGACAGCATAAAGACAAAGATTCAGAGCTCTGATGAAAATGAAAATTTAAGTCTTCAGCTACAGGATTTAAAGGACTGTAGAGAGTACAACAGAAATGAGGCACAGTTGATTACCCATGTAACACCATTACTAAGTGGCACATGGTAGTGGCAGCATCATGATGGAAGGTTGCTTTTCATAGTCAAACACAGACAGAACTGTAAGTAAAAAAGAACACAGATACTGTAAAATCTCCTTCAGACTGCCAGTAATCATAAAGAGTGTGTGAAGATTTCTTTGTTTGAGATAATGGAAGCAACAGTGTATCTTGTATGTAATTTGCATGCATGGTAATAACCATTACTGTAACAGAAGTACAATAACTAAAACCCACGTCAAAATTTTCACTCAGTTTTGAGTCCCAATTCACTTTGTAGTTCAGGATGTTCACTGTCGTGTCTAAGGTTTGTAGAGAGCTACATACATCTTACAAAAGCAGAGGCCTTGATTTGTGCCAGTTTGTGTTGTTAGACCCAATCAGCACCTCATTCTCTTCTCTTCCTCGCTATAGATCACACATTTGAGTAGCAAAGTGTGTCTACAGCAAATAGAAATGCTTTGTCTTTGATGTAATACATAATCCTGATTCGGCTCTTTCTCCAAGTATGTATGCACCTTGGATGGATTGTACCTTGTTATCTAAGTGGTGGGTAGCCCCATTATAAGCACAATAATATGAAAATAAGTGACTTAGCGACGAAACTCCACTTAGCTCCAGTCTGGGACTCAATTATATATTATATACAGTACCAGTTAAGAGTCAAAGTAAAAAGTTTGGACACTCTGTCCCATTCACTTGAATGAGAAAGTGTGTCCAGAGTTTTGACCAGTGTGTGTGTTATGTGTGTATATATATATATATATGTATATATATATATATATATATAATACAAGTGCTTCATGGAGCTTTATTACCACTTCCTTTTTATACAATGACCAGTTAATTAGATTTTGAAAGCAGTGTGTATTTTATTTGACAATAATAGTGCCGAAAGAGGCTATTGCCTGGTCATGAAGTATCTATACTAAGAAACTATCAATAAAAGGATGGATAAACTCCTGGTGCCGGTTATATAATGTGCATGTCAGTCAAGCATAAATACTAATTACCTGGATGTAACTCCAGTTCTATGATTACATGTGTAGCCCTCTAGCTGACCATCACAGAGAGGGGAGGGGGATGGAAGAGATGCAGTATTGTTTAAATACGGGAATAATTGTGCATATTTTAATAATAATAACAGCAGCAATACTACATGAGCATGGATAACCATGGTAAATTGGCTAAGCTGGCAAGCATACATCCATGAGCATGCTACCCACATACCACAGCTAAGTGCTGCACTGCCAAAATGTTCCAGGTGGAACTCAGGCGCTAGAATTATTGTTCCACATGTCAGAGTAAGTGGATTACCGGTAATGCAGTAACAAAAATTTAACAGCGCAAACAGAAGCAGATCAGAAAAGAAGGAGGACTCATACTAAAATATGAACAGATATACTTATCAAACGGAGGGAATTAGAAATAAAGGCCTTTCTATAATATAAGCCTGCATCCAATAAAGGCCTGGTACCCCCTGCAGTTGAGGTAAATAAAGGCCCAGGCCACTATTTGGGGAAATACGGTACTCAGAATGAGCTCTTTGGTTCAGGCAGTAAGAATGTGTTGAAGCAAAGGTTGCATGTCTCCTGGACGAGCAGTTCTACAGTCATCGTTCAGTGTCCTAAACGATTACCTTTTCTGAACTTGTTGGGGTCTCAAATAAAGTACCAATAATGTGCTATATATATGTGCTATATATACAGCATGCAGAACCCATTCATATTTACAATTCTTCTACTAATAAGAAACTGATTTCACCTATAAAAATGTTTGATGCTGATGATTTTTGCAGCAGTTTCTTTAGGAATGTCTTATTCATGTTTTCTTTATGTGACCCTGTTTTACAGAAATTATCCAAGGTAGGAAACAGAATCATTGTGTTACTGTATGTATAATTTTGCATGTTGCATTTGACATTTTTTGTTCACTCATTTGGCATGCATCGCCTGGCCTGATTGGTGCTCTATATTGGCTTTTGAAATATTTCCTGTATATGTGCATGGCCTTTCTATTTGTCTCTTTGTCTCTATTTTATATTTTTCTTTTTTATGCTTGAGAAGAGTGATTTTCTTCACCAGATGTTGAGCTTCATGCATGACCTGAATAGACGAGACGTCTGGCACATTCATTCCGTCTGTACAGTTCTAGCAGTTCACTAAAACAAAGTGACTGCTGAGTGACACAAAAATCCTAATAGTGCCAATGGTTATTTTCAGTTTGCACATTAATAATGCAAATGAGGTGCTGCACAGCCACATGTGTGCTTTTTATCAGTTGTTTTAAATCAGCACGGAACAAGACTGCTAATCAGAACTGAAGACGGAGACTATTCATTTGGTAATTGTTTTGGCTCAAGCATAAAACATTTTCTTTGAATTTAATAACAGCATCGGCCATTTCATCTCTGATGTTCAGTTGCTGAAATGGACAAAATAAAAACTTATTAAGAAAAAAAAAACAGTTAACAGTTCTATGCACACACACACAGTTGACTGCATGATACACACACACACACACAAAGAAATGACGGTAAATACCTTATCATATGTACCACATCCCTACACAAACGTTAGCACTGCATCAACTCCAACGCACTCTACCCTTTGTCTGTCTGTTTCTGGAATGTTGTAGGTTGTTGTGGTATATTCTGTCATCTCATGTCTATCTCGTTCAAATCACCTGTTTGTCGTGCTTCACCAATTTTTAAAAAAGTTAACTGTTCTAAAATTAATTTTAAACAGCATCCAAAGTGTTTGATTTACTGCATCTCTGTGAGCATAATCTATCACTGCAAATATTTTGCTTGTGTTTATCATTTTGGTCATGTAATCTACCATGAGGTCCGGTTCAAGGAAACCTTACAATATGGGTTTCCTCAAAAAATCCCCAGCTCTTTACATCCATTGTATTTCTACACAGATTCATGCCTGCTAGATGGTCCTCCTATATGTATTTCCTTCTTTCACTCCAGGTCATAATTGTGAGTTCTTACCCTGTGAGGCCAGTAATCCCTGCGAGAATGGGGCAGTGTGTGTGGAGGAATTGGATCAGGACCATTTCCCTTTGGGTTTCCGCTGTCATTGTCGCCGGGGCTTCGCTGGCCCCCGCTGTGAAATCAATGTGGATGAGTGCAGCTCCAACCCCTGTTTTCACGGCTTCTGCTATGATGGTAAGAAACAGCCTGTCTTGCCAACATGCTTAATGACAGGCACTCAAGACAGAAGCAAAGCTCTACACGCACACACACACTCACAGACAGACATACGCACACAGTGAATATGTCAAATTTCGTTTTGCTCACTTACAGTCTGACAGGCAGTTTTCAATTGGGTCACCATTGAAGCTAATAAGGGTGCTATGAGTTATTCCACCTGATGTGAGGATCTAGGATATTACCTGCTGGAGTAGGCTTGATTAGTTCCTTAACATAACTGTGAAACAAAATCAATTAAGCATCAATGTTGTGTTGTAATTTGAGTAATGGATGATAAATGACAAAATTAATAAAATCAAAGGCATAATATTGTTTTTATGCCTGTGGCTGGCTGATAAGATTTTACCCCTATGCATTCCTTGTCTAGCATATGTGATTAAAGAACTCATTTATCAAAAAAATAACCTCAAAGAAAAGGATTCTTTATCACCAGTTGGTTAATAATTGTAAAGTGTTTCTGTAAATTATTTTCACCTTTACTGCGAGGGACAAAAATCTGAAACTGCACACATTTATGTGAAATATTGAATTGCTTAGAGTAGATATAATTACTGTACACCAGTTGTGCAGAGCCAAATTAGATTTTCTCAGTAGCAAAATATTTGTGCTGCAGTAGTACCTTTAAGGTCTATGGCATTTTGGAAATCCTGCCAATGTTGTTTCAGCTGCCTTATGCCGGAACAAAACAGTGATGGCAGTGGATCACAATCTAAGGGTATCATATCCTTCACTGTGCGACAGTAGACCTCGGCCAGCTGTCTTTACTAATCTTGAGTGCAGCCAGTTCACCTCAGGTTAGTGACGCAGGCCTCTAGGACCTATTGGCCAACGCTCAGCAGCAGCCAGCCAGTCACCAGGGAGAGCACTGCATAGCCACAGTGGCTGAGATGAGTAATGCTGCTGCCACCCAGGACCTAAAGCATTTAATGAGAGTAATAGCAGCTACACGCACCAAGACAGAGTGACAGCATAGATTACGTGGTAAATCTTTGGGATAATGAAGAATCCTGGGACCCTGACTGGGGAAGTAATAAATTCACTCCTGTAAGAACTGCAATTACCTCTGTCACTGGCTGCCTGTACACCAGTGGTGTGTTGCAGAAACAGGATGATGCATCCCTCTTTAACATCATTAATAATTAAAGAGAGGAAGGAATTGATTATTAGACGTGGGAGATTCTAACTTCTGAACGAAGAAATTGGCACATTTGTAACATCTGAATAAAGAATGGCCTTGAAATGGGCTCTCTCACTTTGTTGTACTTCCTTTCCCCTCACTCACTGTGTTGCAAGTGTGTTGTGCTAGTAGAAACAAATGACAAGGCTTTCAGACTTTCATTGAGAAAGAGGGGGATAAGTACAGATGGGAAGACAAGGTAAGTGGTGGCAGAAAAGAGGGCTGAATGGCCATTGCAGAAGGGGTTCATTTAAAGATGGTTAAAGTGTCAAATTGTGTCAGACTGATGCAGAGGGAGGTGATGTGACATAGCAACAATTTAGCAACAACAGGTTTGACTGATACAATAAAAGGCATTCATAGGGTTGGGTATTGTTTGAATTGTATTGATTCCGATTCTGCTTATCGATTCAGTTTCTTATTGACTCCCAATTTCAATTCCAATATGGTTAAAAAAAAGAGGTCAAATGTTTAGATAACGAAAATATCTTTATTCTTTTAAGCATTTACTTTGACTTTTATTATTTCATTAAAATAAGTAAATTCAAAGTCTTAAGTGAACATTCACAAAGTAAATACAATAAAAACCTATGATCCACAGTCAGTGCATACATTTTCTTGTGGATGCTGTGGTATTTGACGCTCCTCAGTTTTCTCTTTGGTCATCTTTCTCTTTATTGCCAAAGAGAATGGGGTGTTGCGGCTTGGTATCCCTGGCCTTGAGTGGGACCTGGATGCAGACAAAATGGTGGACAGAGAGGCAGACATCTTGGACTTCCGCCTCCATAGGTGACAGAAAACCAACGTGACCCTAGCAGCGGAAGTTGGTCTTCCTCGTGTCGTTTTTGCGTGAACACCTGCAATGTGAATGTGTAGTCCACTTGTGGCAGAAAAGGCAAGAAGGCGGGAGGACTTTACAGCGGTAAGATACAGTCTATTAAGGATCTTTTAAAAAGTTTGTTGACTTTTCTAAGGTTTTATTCAATGTTGTCTATCAAACTTTGATATATTGAAGAATCCAGCAAGCTTGTGTATACCATTATGGAGAAAATACATTTGAAAATGCTAAGTGGCTCCAAGCATTTTGTCTCATTGCACGTCATGTAAGCACTTTTTAAAAATATTTGTGATAATAAATCCTGAGTTTAAATGAGTTTAAAATGGATATAGTACTGTTGAGTACGAACTGTTTGAATCATCTTACATTAGCTCGCTAATGGGCAGCAGAGGTTAGATGCTTGGATGCTCAGTGCTACACTGCAATCTCTAACACCTAACGTTAGAGCTTGCAGTGTAGCACGCAGTTGACATTACTGTCTATTACCACAACTAATCATCTGTAGTGTAGGGCCTGGCTTAATCACTGTCTGGGGAACCAGCTCATAATGTAGGCTATGTGTGTGTTACTGGTTAATGTCACTTTAACGACGCCTCAACACTTTGTTTAAGTTTAAGATATGTTATTAATCAGGGATTCTGCTCAATTCGGCATATTAATGATGTCATTTGCAATTAATTTAATACAGTTTCAGCTGTCAAGAGTTGCCTCACTCCTGTGCGGTCCTCCATGGTGTTTCAGTAGATGACTGTAGTAAAAACGCTGATTAACTGGATGTAAAACTCGAAGTGAAGCTATTTTGCTGAATTGCAGAGTAGCCAAATCTCTCAGTAGACTGAATAGACTGTAATGACCAGACTGAATGGATGTTCATCATATGAGACGAGAAATGAATGTTTGTTGCTAATGTTTTAAAAATGATGACTGAGTTTGCTGTAGCGTTTTTTTCTTTCTTTCTTTTTTCTTTTTTTTTACGAGCTGTTTCCGGCTAAATTACCTCAAGACAGTGATGTCTATTATCACAGATCACTAACATAGCGCACGTGTATAGAATATCAAGGTTTTGTAGTTTTATTTTCGTTGTTCATTTTGTCATATTAACTGTGTGTCTCTCTTCTTTTCTTTCAGTTCTCTGGATTCAGACGCTACAGCAGCGCCCCTAAATGCCCCCTACAGAGCGGTCGGACAGCGACATCCAGCAGCAAATTGGTGCAACTGCAGCTGTATTTTTTGAATAAAAAAAAAAATAACAGAGAGCAAAATCATAAGTCTTTTTGTTTTTATTTCACACTTGCTTTGGCAGTGTAAACACATGTTTCCCATGTAAATAAAGCCAATTAAGCCCCTCTGAACTCAACATTGAATTTAGAGGTAGGGAATACAGGGTTGTACACAAATGTCCCTGTTTGGTTTTTGGTTCCCAGCACAGATTTTCTGTCTTTTCCACAAGAGTACCTTGTATGTTTAAATTGCTGGTGTCAATTTGACCCCAAACATAAAAGATGCCTGTTTATTTTAATGTAAGAGCTGGGTTCATTTTGATTTTGACAACAGAGGCTACAAAAAAAGTGCTAAGGGTCACTGTCATTCATCAGTAGCTCACAGGGTCTTCCATTTGGCATAGCCTATTCACATTGTTTAGTACATTGTTTATAAGAATTTTTTTAATAAATAAATTTGATTTAAACATTACATAAAACATTTAAAAGAACTGGTGACTTTTTAAAGACTTACTGAATTAACTTTATATTGGCCGATTTCTAAAATCTGTACTAATTGCAACCTTCTCACTTTAAAATATTGTATAAAGCCTTTAAGAAAGTCAATCAACTTTAAAATATATTTCTAAGAAATAAACTTATATTTTTTTAAATCCACATTCTATGTCACAGGGAAAAAAACGTCAAGAGGAGAACCAACTTCCGCTGCTAAGGTCACATGATTTCCTGTCAACTGGCGGAGGTCCAAGATGTCTGCCATTTTGTCTGCAGCTAGGTACTCTTGCTGGCTCTACTGGAGGTGCTAGTGAGGTGCTAGCGCTGAATGATCGCACACTCATGCTAGGAAACTGAAGACATCAAACACTGAACATTATTGGAAATCAATACCGTGCTACCTTAAATGTTTGGTCAAATTTGTTGTGCAACCTGTCTTACAGCTGATTAGCTTCCCACATGTATTGCACATTGCTTTATTGTTTTCTTTAATAAAGTGAAGCCACATTTATGAGCATTTAACGTGGTCTGTCTTTCACTACTGTTGTGACGTTAGCCATGCATGCTTGTATCTAAACAACTCAACACGCTGTTGCATTGATGCATGACGTAGACAGGTCCTGGCAGATATGTAGCCTTTGTTTGCAATAATAGAGGGTTGTCGCGTTTAGGAACCGATAAGCAGAACTGAAATTAAATTTTTTTTTTAACAGGTACCCGGTTCTTGGCATTTTGGATTTGGTTCTAATTTGGAAATGGTTTTCGGTTCCCAACCCTAGGCATTTATGTAATGGTTATATCCATTAAAAATGGAATCAGCACTTACCTGTGCAGAGATGTCATATATCAGAAGGGTCTACTGAGAGCACAGTGATTTAATTTATGATGCAAGGTGCTGTAACTAACCTACTGATCTTGTTCCAGTTGTCGATGGGTATTATTGCCTTTGCAATCCTGGTTATGCTGGGCTGAGATGTGAGCAAGACATTGATGACTGCGTGAACAGTTTGTGCAGTACCAACTCAATATGTAAGGACCTCCATCTGGTAAGTAGACAGATTTGTTGTATGGCAGTATAATGGAGTAATATAATAGCCTTCAAATGGCCTTTAAAATGGAGATGTGTCCTGTTAATCACTACAGTTGCTAATTCATTGAAAAACACAACAATTTTTTTTATAAAATATTGACAAAACTGAATCACATAACCTACAGCTTATTGCCTTTGATGGCTATCTCGCAATTTATGTGTGACAGCATGTCTGTTGCAGTAAAATATAAGCAATTGTGCAATACTATCAATAGTGATGTATTATTAACAAAAATAAAATATAGTTACATGGGACAGAGCAAGCAGCACTAGCAGACTATTTTAGTCTTATTGGGCGATTGTAAGTATATTTCAACTTGGTGTCCATTTGAAATAAGATAAGAACAGGTCATGTCTAATAAATGCACCTTATTAGTGTATCTAATGGACAAATTACTATGCCATTTAATCATTGTGGTCTGAGCTCTTAATGTGCTAAAATGGCCAAAATGTTACCAAAGTACACTTGACACGAAAAAAAACAACAACTCATATTAGGTCATTTGGACCAATAATTTGTTAAAAAGCTAATCTTTAGGATTAATATATAGAGCATAAAACTCATAGAAAGCACCAATGTTGATTGTTGTTTTTGTTATAATTTTGTGTAGACATTTAATGACTTCACACTGTAACAGTCCAGTATGTTCTCCATTGGTAGTTGCCTCTCCTGGCTATGTAAAGCATGTGTAGACATAGAAAAAACATTATAAATGGACATGTCAAATGCAGACGAGAAGACCTAGTGGCCAAAGATGGTTCTTCTTTGAAAGAAACACCTCAAGTGTAAAAAATGGCCACTGCTCAAACACAGCTATCATGAATAAATAAACAAATAAAAGGATACAGGAATGATGTGCAGTCCTCCCAGGAAAACACTTTTGTGGTGGCCAGCCAGTTTCAGTGACTCCCAAGTTATCTGCTGTTCTCATGGAGCACGGTTTGTCCACTTTTCTCAAAGATACGCTATGTCTACAGATCATTAGCTGCAGCTTTTGTAGTCAAAGCTAAGCTAATGTATCTCAGTTTAGATTGAACTACAGTAGTAGGATAGCGAGGAGAAACAAGACATACCAGGTCTGCCTTCTACCTGCAGGCCTCAGTCGATTCTTAGTGAATACTTGTTGAAATAATAAGTGAAAACTGAGTTCGGAAATGTAGGCTGTAGTTTGTAGATTGAACATCAAGTGACTTTCTAAATTACTTGTCAGTGCATTTTATTCCAAGTGTGCTGGTCCACTGTACTGATGCATGGGTTTTCACAAATGCACACACTCAAATTTAAAGGACATTTTAAGACTTTTTTTGCAAGGCGCAGCTCTACTTCTGTAGTTATTTGAGTGTTTTTTAAGCCAATAACATTGATCTGTTGCAGCTGCAAAAAAGGCCTAGGGAGCCGCATGCTGCTCACAAACTGTGCAATGAGTACCAGGGGCCTTTTTCCAACAGCTGCTTATTTGCTAACAGATTGCAGTAGTGAAACAGATGTGTCATAGATAAGAAAGTCTTGGGGGTTTTTTTTCTCTCTTTCGACAAAGATAGATAATTTCTGGTGTATGGTCCGCACCTAATGTTTGGGTTTAAAATAAATCTGTATGTAATGTATGTTTTGTTTTGGTTTGTGAGTCCCAAAGGGGCCACATGGTGAGAAGAACAAATAAAAACTTGCTCTTACAAGTATTTTAAAACCTTTATTTGTTTAGCTGGAATGAAAGTAAAATATCTAGAATAATCATTAACTGCTGTTTCAACAACTAAGGATGGATCCAATGTTTTTGTGTTTGAGCTTAGACATAATTGAATTTCAATGTAGATTTAATATCTCTCTGCCAGATGTAAAGACGGCAATGCTATACAAACAAGTTAAATGTAGATATCAGATGTCTTAGACTGACTAGCCAACACCTGAGTTGAAGTGGGAAAAGCACAAGCTCTAAACTATGCTCAGCCATTTTCACTGGCCTTAATTAAGCCATTTACTAACTAGAGATGCAAATTGTCCGTTTACATATACTTCTTACAACTTGCATAGAAAACTGTGATTATCAAATATTAAAAATGATAAAAAAGGAATTTGTTTATTTCTCACTGAAATGTGTCTTGACTGCAGGCTAGTTATAGGAAAATGAATGACAAATTTATGGGCCCTCACGTGAGTAGATGGCATCTACGGAAAGAGCCCAGGATGCCAGGATTCACTGTTGAACCCTCTGGAGGTGTTGTGGGTCTATCAGCAAAACATCGAGGAAAGAGGGCGCCCACTTGATAACCCTGAAGATGCCATCACATACTTGACCATTCCACAGAATCTAAGCAGCATGTCTCACGTGTGCAATTAAGGGATATTAACATCTAGTCCTACATAACAGATCAGCACAGAATTCTGGTTAAAAAATGTCATTGTAATTTTCTGGGATAAACTAAATACTTACATGCCCAAAAATATTGGTACCATTCCACCTTTAAAAAAAAAAACAACAACTGAATTTTCTCTGAATTAAGTTGAAACTGATAGAAGTATATGGTATCCATTATTCTTTATTTCACATTGAATATAGATGAAACTTTGCTTTTGATTTAAAACTTAACATATTATCTAATATAATAAAACAAGTGAAAATGGCCAAAAATATTGGTACCCTTAACTTAATATTTTGTAGCACAGCCTTTGGAGGCAATAACTGCAGTCAAGCACTTTCTGTAACTCTGAATAAGGTTTCTACATTTCTCCACTGGTAGTTTGGCCCACTCATATAGAGCAAATTGCTCCAGTTCTCTCAGGTTTGATGGGTGCCATTTTCCAACCACAAGTTTCACCTCTTTCCACAGATGTTCAATGGGATTCAGATCAAGAATCAAAGCAGGTCTCAGAACAGTCCAATGTTTTCTTCTCATTCACTCTTGGGTGCTTTTTGATGTATGTTTGGGGTCATTATCCTAGTGGAAGACCCATGACCTGCGACTAAGACACTGGGCTGTATGTTCTATTCCAAAATGCCTTGATAGTCTTCTGATTTCATTGTGCCCTGCACAGATTCAAGGCCAGTGTCTGAGGCAGCTAAGCAAACCCAAAACATCACTGTGCCTCCTTCATGTTTCATGGCAGGCATGGTGTTCTTTTCTTTGAAGGCTTCATTTTTTCTTCTGTAAACATAGGGTTGGTGTGATTTACCGAAAAGCTCTAGTTTTGTTTCATCTGTCCAAAGCACATTCTCCCAGAAGGACTGTGGCTTGTCAACATGCATTTTGGCAAAGTCCAGTCTGGCTTTTTTATGTCTCCTCTTAGAAGTGGGGTCTTCCTGGGTCTTCTACCATGGAGCCCATTTTCATTCAGACAGCGACAGATGCTGCAACTTGAAACTATTGTACCTTGAGCTTGAAGATCAGCTTGGATCTGTATTGAAGTTTTCCTTGGTTCTTTCTCGACCATTCAAGCAATCCTTCTGTTCAATCTCGGGCCAATTTTCTTCTAGCAACCATGTCCAGAGATGTTGCTGCAGTTCCATGGGCCTTAAACTTCTTGATAATATAGGCAACAGTGGTCTCAGTAACATCAAGCTCTTTGGAGATGGTCTTGTAACCTTTACATTGACCATGCTTGACTATTAACTTTTTTTTAATGTCTTAAGACCACTCTCTAGTTTTCCTTCTGTTTTCCATGTTCAATGTGATGCACACAGTGGCACAAAACAGCAGAGTGAGTATTTTTTTCCTTTTAAACTGGCTGCATGAGTGATTATAAGATTGAAAACACCTGTGATACTAATTAAAACACAATAATCTGCTTAAAGTATCACTGCAAATCAATTATTCCTTACAACTTCTAAAGGGTACCAATAATTTTGTCGAGGCTATTTTAGAATAAGTCTTTGTCTTTGTAGAATAAGCATGAATTCAGTTATTTTCACAACTTTTCTACCACATAAGAAGGGAATCAGATGTGATACAAAAGATATAATAAAATATCAACCAATACAGTATTTTTGTAGTCACACTCTTTCACCAATATATATTTTTCCTCAACTCATTGGCTGGACCGGGCACAGACCAGCCCTATAACCGCGGTTGTCCGTGAGTGAGTGACTGAGTGAGTGATGAAGTTACACCACTGGTCGGCGGCTAAGTGTTGGAGATTCCACGTTGTCCGTTGCTCTTTCAAAATGAATCGGCACGAAATGATGGAAGCAGAGGACAGCAGCGTGACACTGAGTGACTGTGTTTCTTGCTCCGAGCTCTGATGCTCTCAGCTCCAGTGTGAAGTGAAGTTGGCTAAACTCCTGTTTAAACAGACACGTACCAGTGTCTCTACCGTCTCCTCCTCTACCATCCAGTGGGATTGACTCTTTGGCTGACAGCGCTGTCAGCAGCCGGCAGGAGAGACACTCCGCGGTGTGTTTGGATTTTATAACTGAACTAATACCAGGATGCAACTTTTTTATTTCTCTGTCGTTTTCACATCACAAACGATGAACAAAAGCATTAAAATAAGTCTTGCAGGTAAAACATGCGACTCATGTAGCTGTTTCGTCAGTTTAGTGTGGGGCGGCCGTTCTGCAGGTGTGCTTGATTTGACTGTAACTGCTGTAACTGGACAGATATAAGCCTCCTGAATTTGCACCCAAAATGCTGTCAAAACTTTCATTTACAATTTCCACCACAGCCTCCATGATCATTGGCTGGGAAAGAAACAGAAAAAAGATGCATAGAGGCATGAGCTAGAGCGCAGAGTTAAAGCACCCCAAATAACCATCACTCTGACAAAACACTCAATACAGATTGAAAAACGAGAGACATCCACAGAGTGAAACAGATGAAAGAGCAGGGGGAGTTAACAGATAATTAGAATAGTTAGAATTAGAATTAAAATAAGATCTCTTTCAAATCAAACATCCCAAGATGTGGGTGGAAAGTATTGTTCTTGCAACTGCATTTATACCCTTTTTTTTTACTCAAACGTAGCTTAACTATGTCATGTGATATGCTATTTCAGTACACTTTACCAGCAAATTGGGACTGCTACAGAAAATTGCAGATGAACATTTAATATCCAGGAATTCACATCAAAGACACTAACACTGACTATCCTTGTAACAAATTGGCCACAATTTCAAACATTGACCATACACAGTCCAGCCATATGCTAAGTTTTGACCTAGTCTTGTTATTCAAATAAGGACAGTTTTTGGAAAACCCTTCACATAGTCTTGTTTACAGTGCAGCTATCCCTCTCTTAGAACACTGTGTCCCACAGAGCTTTAGCTTATTTTGGAGAATTGCGGTCCCTGAAGGTGACTTAGCAGCAAAAATGAGATTATGTTCTATTGCCAGGGGTAAGGAATTGGAGTCTCCTGGAGGTATCTAATTTATCATGAGATGACGGCATTTTCCCCCCACTACCATAGGGCCCACAGTGTACAAATTATATCAGACAAAGTTTAACGGCTCCCCTCCAGTGTATGAAATACAGATTAGCATGCGTTCAACCAGCAGCACCCAGGACCTTTAGACAGAACGCTGGCAATGAGGAATCCTGAAAAACTGAAAAGACCATATGACTACCTTCATCTGGTGTGCAAAGAGGAATTTAAATTAAACAGGAACCTTGGAAAGAAATAGACAACAAACCATTCATCTCCCATGCCATGATTAATTATCCTAATGCAGATTGCAATAATGAAATAAAGGACATGGGGTCCACATACTCTTGTACTGAATGGCAGAAAGAATATATATATATATATATATATATATATATATATATATATATATATATATATATATATATATAACTGTCTCTTAATGTACAGTAGAGACAACATATTTCATTGGTTACAGAGAGAAATCTTGACAATCAAACATCTTTTACATGTTGTCTATGAAAATTCCTTTCCACACAAAACATGCAGTGGTAATATTGTGCGCTTGATAAAAGCTTGTACCATATACCTTGAATGGCACGAAGAAAACAGGCTTGCATTTCATCCAGAGGGTGGGTGGTAGAAGGAATACATCTGCATATCAGTAATGTGAAAATTTAAGACAAGCATGACTCTTCCACAGTTTAAACAGATTTTCACAGGAAATATCTTTTTTTTTGCGAGTGGGAGGTTTTATTCTACTATTTTTTAAGAAAATTGAGATGCATTGAATCAAGTATATTAAACACTGTACCATTTGTATGGTAAAATATAACAGGTATAAATAAGTTAGAATTACTGAATACAGATAGCAGCTAAGTAATATTTTAATGGTGAGTATTGCTATTGCTATAAATTCTAGACTATAACTACCTAAATCATTATACCAGGTCAAGTGCAGGTGTAAAATGTTTACACTCTGTCAGTATATTTCAGTGTTTATCTGATTCTTTTGTATTCCAGAGTTATGAGTGTGTGTGTCACTCCGGCTGGGAGGGGGAGAACTGCCAACAAGAAATTGATGAATGTTTATCACAGCCCTGCAAAAACAACGCCACCTGCACAGACCTTCTCAACAGCTACAAGTAGGTGTGCGAGCTAGCTCGAGGGCACTGTCCTCACGAGGTGCATCAGTCACTTAATAAATGCAGAAAAAGAAGCCGTTCAGAGATAGCAATATGTCCTTCCACTGGCAGCAGAGATAATGAATTGCAGATGGCAGGTAAAACAAATGAGTCAATCTATGGCTCACAGCATGAAAAGGTTTCAGGGGATCTGTGACTCATTGGAGGAAAAAGCTGGTGTATCTGCTTCAGCTAATGCCCCTCTCACTGGGGAGACGTAAAACTGCTTCAGGTGGAAAAGCTGGGGGATGGAAAGGAATGCGAGGTGGAGTGATTGGTAGTGCTTGGGTACTCACTGCCACCAAGTGGAATATTCACCTGCCTTAAGAGCAGATACTTCAGATTCACACACACTCTGATTCTCTCTCTATTTCTCTGTCCCTGTCTCTCTCGCTGTCTGCCTCTAACATGCATACATTTCCATTTAATCCCCACTCAGTGCTCTAACCTCCTGTGTCCTACATTCAGCTGTCCAGAATTAAGAGCTGCTCTGACCAGTATTGCAATTAACCTGCAAATTCCCCGCTCTGTCTCACACAAAGATCCAGGTGGGATGCAGTGCCAATACATGCACTGTAACGTTGTGTTTGTATACAGAATGTTGAGTGGATCATTTGAATTTAAAAAAAGAAAAAATGCCTTGTGGTAGTTTATCTGTGGCACCCTGCAGTATGAGTGATATATCCGTTTTTAGCACAGGTGTCCCTGAGGGAAAAAACACTTAACCTTTACAAAACTACTAAATAAGTGTTTATTTATCCAGGATTATTTTTAATACATTCTGAAATAACCTCTACAGTTCCATATCTCCTCTCTGGTGTATCCAAGGTGTTTGTGCTCACCAGGCTGGACAGGTGTGGACTGTGCTGAGGATGTGAATGAGTGTGATTCTGGGCCCTGTCTAAATGGAGCTCAGTGTCAGGAGTCAGATGTACCAGGGGAGTTCTTCTGCACCTGTCCCCCCTTCTTCAGTGGCCCCTTGTGCAACCAGCCTTATGACCCCTGTGACCTGCTCCACAATCCCTGCCTGCACAACTCCACCTGCCTGACACGCTCCAATGGAACAGCCTCCTGCAGATGCCCAGCTGGTGAGTGAGCACACCGCCACAGCCTTACACAAATAGTGCTTTTTTTTTTTTTAGCCCACTTTTCAAGTGTAAGTACACCGTTTTGTTCAATAGGTTATTGTACGTAGACAGACTGCACAGCTATATTTAACTACTTTGAAAATTACAAAAAAAATCCTAAGTTAAATATGCACATCATACATCAAAAGGTTCTCACAAGAAGATGAAAAATATTCCCGTCACAGCTGAGCATGCATCGTTTGTATCTTCTCTCTGAAATGTATGAGGTTTTCCAAAAAGTTACTGTATCAACAGGGACAATAAATGTTGTTTTCTTGTGCATAAATCATATGTTGAACCATGGTCCTGACACCTCTGAAAAGATGTGCCTCACAGCAACAGTAAAGGTTTTCCTACAGGGATGATTTCAAGTGATAAAATGCTATTTTTTTCTAACCATGATTGACTGATACAAAATAAAGTTAAGATTTTTATTTTGTGCTGCCATCTTGAGAGGAATGAACAGTCCATGTGGCTACGATCTGGTAGTTGGCTGGTCATGGGTAACAAAGAATGATAAGCATAATGATCAAATCTGGCTTGCCAGAAAATTCGTGTACTGTATGCATTGATTGCAATACTTTTGGATTTTTGCACCTTTCCCTTTGTAAAGAATGGTTTGTAAAGAAAGACTAGTTAAACTCAGTGGTGGCTGAGTTGTTCTCATTGCAGTCTACAGTGAATTAGCTGCTAGTGGACTATATACTGAGCTGTATCCTTAATGTGTATGTACCGTCTACTGCCCCCTAATATGATGATTATTTATAGAAACAATGCATTGCAGGACCGGGACAAGACCCAGTTGAAAATCATCAGCCATCGGTCAATTATAGTTTATAAGACAAAAAACTCTTAAGTGGGTTATTTTTGGTCAGTTTGTATTAGCCTAATGTGTACTAATCAGCACTTACTACATGTGACATGTCGTTGCAGTCTATCCTTGATTAAATTGTTATACCTCCTTTCTGCAATGCAGTAGCTCATTTTTATTTATTTTTTTAATTTTTTTTAATTGTCCAAACAAGTCATCTGTAAGACCATTAGATCCCATCACCATGGCAAAAGATAAAAATCCTTTTAAAAATGCCTGTTAATATTTAGCATGTTGTGGTCACAGCGAACACACTGTCATAAGGAGCAGTCAGTGTTACCATTCAACAATGCGTTACAACTGTAAATAGGAAAAAGCTAATTAAGTCACAGAAATTCAATGTATGAAAACCTTGTGCTAACTCTACCAGCAGGTTTCACTAACAAGCCTAACTAAAAATATCATATTTACCATATATCACTCACAAACTGACTACAGTATGTGCTACTTGTGCAAACTATTGTCAAATTTTGAAATGCAAATCATAGAAGCAAACATTAGTTGATGCTAACCTAACATAAGCTAATTGCCATTTTACAATCTGGTGAGCAAGGTGGATCCAGAGGTGCATTACAGATTCAGGGGCATGGTCCAAATGCATGATATATTTTATGTTTTGAGCTTTGTAAATTGTTGCTCTTGCATGCTGCTCAAGGATGTCCCTACATGCAAAAGAGTCTTCATAAATCGACAAACAAAGCAGGTTTTCCTCTCGTGCATTGTTTGTAGGTATGTGTCAGAAGCTGTTGAGTGAAGCTCAAATTTGGCTATCAAAAGGTGGTAGTTTCATCCTTGACAGAAACGGTCAACTTGAATTCATGTCTGTGACAGTGAATTCAAATGACAAGCTTTCATTGTGAAAAAGATAACTGAAAATGACTGTTTTTTGGGTTGTTTTTTTTTTACTTTTACACTGTGTATTCATATTCTCACCATGGGCATGCACTGGCATATTTTATCAATTATGAACAAATATAAAGCTAAATGCACGTTAGACAGGTTTGAGACAGATTTTTGTTGGAGTATCACTTTAACATGATCTCTATAAAATAAAAAATAAAAAATCAGTAAATGTGGGTAACTGATAAAATCTGATTACTGCAAATGTAACAGCTTTAAAATGAAAGTGTTACTTTTATTTAGTCATTTGAATTTTGTCCATGTAAAACATACTGATTGTTCTCCTTCTCCTTCAAATGCACACAGACAAACACATCCACTCAGACTTGAGTTCTCACATGAAGTCTATTTCATGTTCAATTTAAAAGCCACATTTTAGTCAGGACGCAATAAAAATGGCCATTTACTTTGTTAGAATGACCTGTTAGGAAGTTTATCAGTAAGCTTCCTGATAGCTGAGGAACTGTAAATTATATTGTGTTTTAACATTCAGATTTATCAGTGTGCAGGTTACGATGCTATAGGGTTGTGTTGTACTGTACCTAATGGCTCTGTCAGTGCAGAGACGAAAAGATGTTGCCAGATATAAATAGAGTGGCTGGGTTAGTTTCAGAAGGCTTCCTTGGAGAGGAATAAGAAATTAGGTGCTGGCTGCATACATTACACCAAGAGCTTTGCGTGGGCTTGGTCGTTTTCACTTCACACAAGCATTGTGACTCACTACTCTCCATTATTTTTCACCATAAATCCATCCTACATAGCTACTACTCAACAAACACAGCTCTGCTATACAACCCATGGCTTGATCCCAGTACAACAATTTTACAGAATTGTTATCAACCATTCAGTGTAGGTTATTTGTCAAGGAAATTTTGAAGGCCTTCCATTATTCCCAGGCCTAATTAAATTAGAATTTGTCTGCCTATGTCTGCCAGATTTACTGCCATAGGAAAATCTCATCTCACACATTCAAGACGGCCACCACATAGTAAACATTATCAAAGTTAACTTGTTATAAAATCAACACCAATTAGCCTTTTTGTCCATTGGGCTTTCATTATTTATTATTTTGCATGGTGTTTTGCTAGAAGAGTTTGGTACTAGAATGAACCACATTAAAGAGATGAAGTTTGATATGGTTATCAACATAAATAAGAAATACTTTATCAATCCTGAGAGAAATTAAAGTGTCACAACAGCACCGTCCAGCACACATCACACACAACATAGAATAAAATAAAATAGTTTAATAGTAAAATAGAGAAGCTCATTATTACACATTGTGCAGTAATTATATACATAGTATATGAGAGTAGTGAAAAAAATTTAAAAAATAGTTATTAACCCATGTGTGATGATTATGTACATAGTATATGATGAAATATGAAAAAAAAATTGATAGGAGTGGAATTATCATTATTATACAGTGTGCAATAGAAACATTATTATTATACATTGTGCAGAACTATAATAATTATGTAGTGCAATTCTTAACCAGTTATGAGTTATTTGTGAGAAAGGGGAAAGCACATGATGGAAAGCCTCAGCCTAATCCCATGTTGTGGCAGAGAGGGGAGGAGTTGTAGAGTTTTATGGCCGCCGGCAGAAATGACCTTCTGTGTTGCTCGGTGGAACATTTGGTCTGTTGCTGAAGGTCCTCTTCTGTTTAACAAGCCTGTGTGGAGGGGATGGGAGGTGTTGTTTAGAATGCTCACCAGCTTGGTTAGCATCCTCCTCTCTGCCATCACCCTCAGGAGGTCCAGCTTAATTCCACTTCTCATGATGGAGCTGGCTTTCCTAGCAAGCTTGTTCAGTCTGTTAGCATCCCCAGTTTTCACACTACGCCACTGTGTAGAAAATGGCACTGGATACCAATGACTGATATAACATACAAGCATCTTGTTGCAGATGTTGAAGGCTCTGGTCCTTCTTGTAAAGGGCCTCTGTGTTCTAAGTTCACTCCAACCTGTTGTCTAGGTGTACTCCAAGATATTTGTAGGAGTGGACTACCTTGACATCTTCTCCATGGATGGAGACAAGGGTCAGAGTAGGCTTATTCCTGCAGTAGCTCCTTTGTCTTGCTGACGTTTAGCTCCAAGTTGTATCTGAAGTCGGGGGAGTACAGGGTGAACAGGAAGGGACAGAGGACGGTTCCCTGGGGGACCCTGGTGCTGCTCAACGCTGTCTCTGAGAACCTGTTCCCTAGTCTCATGTACTGTGGTCTGTTGGTCAGGTAGTCCATTATCAAGGTCACAAGCAGAGTGTCCACCCACATGCACCTGAGCTTGTCTCCCAGCAAAAAAGGCTGTATGGTGTTCAAGGCACTGGAGAAATCAAAGATCATGACTCTCACAGTGTTCACAGATGTTAATGTAACCTGTAATGCAATGTGTGAGCTCATCGATGTCCTCGCCGTATGGCTTGGTTAGAACCTCCCAGTCTGTAGCCTTGAAACAGCCCCTCAGAGCCTCATTTGCATCATGCGACCATCTCCTGAATGTCCTGGTGGTTGCAGGTTGCTGTTGGACTAGAGGCTTATACTGGGGTGAGAGGTCGACCAGGTTGTGATCTGATCTGCCAAGTGGGCAGTGGGCTGTGGAGCTGTATGCATCCTTAATGTCAGCATGCAGTAAATCCATGGTATTATTGTCTCTGGTTGGGCAATCAACAAACTGGGTTTAGTTTGTCATGGTGGAGGAGCGAGTCACATGGTTGAAGTCCCTGAATATCACGATGAAAGCGCTGGAGTGCTATGACTGGAGCCTCGCTGTGACTGAGTGGATGATGTAACACGCTACGGTCGCGTCAGCCGATGGCAGAATGTAAACAGCGATCATTATAACATGTGAGAATTCCCTTGGCAAATAATAGGGACGTAGGCCCACTGCTAAAAGTTCAATGTCTGGGCTGCAGACTCTATCCCTAATAGTAATATGCCCTGGATTACGCCATCTGTTGTTAATGAGAACGGCAAGCCCCCTCCTTTCTTCTTTTTCTTCTTACCGCTCATCCTTCAATCTCTGCCCATATTGTCTCGAAGCCGGTGATGGTGGAGTTGTAGACCGGCATATCTACATGGAGTAATGTCTCCATAAAACAGATGATACTGCTCTCCCTAAATTCTCTCTGTCTCCTCACCAGTGCTGTTAGTTCGTCTGTCTTATTCACCAGCAATCTCACATTTCTCACATTTCTCACATTTCCTATAGTGATGGAAGGGAGATATGCCTTGTATCTCCTCTTCTTCATTCGCCCTTAAATCCCTGCTCTGCAGCCATGGTATTTCCTCCTTAATTCACCCAGAATATGTTGGTGGTATTCCTCGGGGGCAGACACTGTTCGCCATGAGAGAATTTCCTACGGAGTGTAAACCCCCCTGACATGTGCTCGCATATCGTCCAGGTGAAAAAAGTATCCTGATGAGTAGGAACAGCAGGAAAACTTTAAAAAAGTGTGAAAAGTGTGCAAGATGCATTCTTTATAAGACTAAAAGAAGAAAAATGCTAAAAAGATGCTGAAAGCTAAAATAAATAGCCAATGAATACAAATGGGTAGGAGTGGTTGTGACGGGCTGCCACCTGAGATGGCGCCGGAAGGATATGGGATGAGATGGTACATATAAGAAAATGATTGTGTACTTGGCACAAAATACTATGGCAGCAGTATAAGCATCAAAATTCAAAATCTTAATCTCTTTTAGAGACTGAATCTTGAGTAATGAAATAAAAATGTTTTTAGCTCCAGTCCATAAATGGTGTACAGCCCAAAGGTCACATGGTCCACATTCCAACTGCAGCTCAGTTGAGTCCACATGCTCTCATCTTCTACATGGCTGCAGTTGGAAATCATTGCAATGTGGCAGCTGCACCATTTAAAAAAAAAAAAAAAAAAAAAAAGCCTCAGGGTAGACATGAAGGTTATGCTGTTAAAGAGAGAGAGTCTTATGGAAAACATCATTCGTCTTGACGTGGCATATATTTTTCAGTTAGAGATGTTTAAGGTGCCATGTGGAGTTTTCATGTTAACAAACAAAGGTTGTACTTACATTCAGGGCCAGATTTATCTAGAAAATGGCAAGGCACAAATATGTGCAGCAGTTTTCATTAAGTTTGCAGCTACGATCTGCGTGTATTCAGTGTCTGATTTACTAAGACAGCAGCTCATTATGCAGTCAGCTGGAGACAGCCCTCCAAGATGCACACTGCGAATGAAGGACAGCTCACAGGCACAGTTCAGCAGTGGGATTTCTATGAGGTCACCAAGCTTGGAAATAATAGTAATGTAGTGATCTTGATTAAAACGCTTAATCAAGATCACTTGATCTTGATTAAGTGATCAGCAGTAAGAGTTCAGAGCAGAGCAGGTGGAGTTGGAGATGGTGTTAATATAGATTATCATATTTTATAAATTAATACTGAGGTAATGCTAACTATTAATGTCTTTACAAAGGAAAAAAACACAATTGCAGCCCGTTCATATTCAAGTTTAATGAACATCCACTATTTTTACACTATCTGTTGCATTACAGTCATCAGATATTATGCTCATTAATAATATCCTTGATTAATTTTTCCTTCAAATAATATTTATATACAAGCAAATTTGCAGTGCACATTTCTTTTCTCCACTGCAACTTTCCTTGTGGCTCTTGTAAATCCCATTTGTGCTATTTTTATACCTATTCTTTAGAGGCATATTTTAACATGAATCCTCCTATTATCTGTTATTATCTATTTTATTATTTCCTCCCTTAAATGCATATGCAATGAGGAGAGAGACTGAGAAACAGAGTGTGTCAAATCTGGCACGAAAAAACGGGAGCAAAAGCCTTAGCAAATCTAGCCCTCAGATCTTAGGATAGGGTATGTCGTGGAAGGGGGTGGGTCAGCAATACAGCCAACCAATCAGTGTAGAGATTTATGAATATTGATTGTTGTGTTGTTCTGTTTCAGTTCCAGTATGGTGCATCAGAAGCACTGGAAACCAAATAACTTATTTTTATTACTCACACTAATGGGGTAAAAAACTCTTACATATTAATTTAAATCAACATATACTGTAAGAAACAAATTAGCTTTGTCATTTCCTGTTTTTGGATGGGATTTTTCTGCTGTGTTAAAGTTTTGGCTGCATGCTACTTTTAGCCAATCGATAACAGAAAGGACACTGGTATCTTATGTAAAGACACCCAGTAGACGATAGATGTAAAACTTTTCTTGGCCAGTTTTATGACAACTTCTGATAGCAGATGACGAGGGTCTTTTTTTTTTCTTTTTTTTTTTTTTTTTAAAGATAAGCACTTTAACACTCAGTTTAATGATCAGCTTTCTCAGACTTGCTGTACTGAATGTGTTACAAAGTGCGCGGTCATAGTTTTCCCACTAGACTATATCAGTCTCAGAAAAGAGTGATGTGGTAATTTTGGTGTTAGTCAGTTCAACAGGAACTAAAAGGCAGCCATTAGGATGTGCCTACTGGGAGTAGCATTAAAAGGATTTGTAAAACACAGCCCCAGTGGAAATGAGTTTTGTCTACAAAGGTGTACTGTGAGAACCTGGAGGCCCGAATAAAACCAGAGCTAGGTGGAAGAATTTTCTTTAAAGAAAATACAACGAAAGCAGTTATCCTCTCTTAATTGTGGAGAGTACAAAGTTTTTGTTCTCTGTAGCAGTGACTCTCCACTGAGGCACTGGCCAGGAGGCCTAAATCATCTTGCCTGTCCAGCACAGATGTTCCACTTTCCTCTTAATGAGGGAGCCTCAGCAGGGAGTGCCAGACCTGATAGAAGAGCAACCTGAAAATGAGAGTTCGGGTAGAGGTTAGGTTGAGGGTTACTGGCCGACAACCACAACAAATGAAACAAACATGCATAGCATCACTCAACACAGATTACGGTACAAGGCCAAGTATCATCAGATTCTGAATCTTGTACACAATCTATAGGCTTCAATGTCTTTGCTCAGTTTGCGGGGGGATTTGTACAGATAACAGTTTGCATATATAAATGGCAACATCCTGGGTCTAAATCTGATCTGGGACCTTCGTTCCATGTCCTCCAACGTTGTTTTCCAGTCTGTCCAGGATGCATCCACTCATCCCTGTCTAAAAGGCAAAAAGCCCCAAATAATTATAGGGTTTAATTTACTATAGAGGTTTGAATCTGAACTTTGAACATGTTAAACAGTCAGATCAGTATCTAATCTGAGTGTAATGGCATGTAATACAATATGTTTACTTAGACTGTTGAACAAAGACCTTTGTTAAAACATGTTAGATGCCATTAGTTCACAGTCAAGTACAATCCAAGCAGTTATTTTTGAACAGTGATTATATCTGATTGTTCAAAATGTATCTACAGTCCACAAACAAAATAGTTTCTCTATGTAATCTGCTAAACTTTTAATCATTAACAGTTTAATTATTCATTTATTTTTTGAAAGTACGGAGATGAAATGTCATGTTGTTATTTGTACTATTATGCAGTTGAAGTTATGAACCAAAACATCAGTTGGCCTGTAGAGCTGATAACTACACTGAATTGAGACATGCACAGAAGACATCTCATAACCTTTGAGTAAGATTGTAACAACTTAGATTGGTCATTAATAATTAATATTTTAAGGATTAGTAACAATGTTGGTTTGCAGAGAAGCAATAACAAAGTGTCAATTTCAGTTTCCTAAATCTTTTTCATTTACAGAGTTGTTTTAAATGTTGTTTGGTTTTAAAACTAAAAGTCATTGGGCCCTAATTTTGTGGCACTCACAACAACCAGCCAGCAGTGCTCAGACAGTTTGGTATTTTCCTGACCTTGAAATTCTCTTTGCCCATCTGTGTATTATTTTGATGCCCGGTGCTGTGTGCACAGCACACAGGTGGGAGGAGAGGCGCAATAAGGTGGGAGGTTAATTAAAATAGGGCAGCGCAAAGGGAGCTGTTGGTCTTTTGGTTGAAACAGGGTCGTAGAAGTTGCGCTGAGAGTAGATGTCTAAATCTACGTCTATTTCTGGCACAAAGTCACTCTGCAGACACTTTGGTGATTTTAACAGCAAGAGAAAACTGAATAATCTCAACAAATGTGCAGCATTAATGCAAATTAACTATTTTAATTAAACACTCCCAAACTAGTTGATGCATTTAAATTGGCATCAAACAATAATGTTTAATGTGGTTAAAGCAGGAATGTCTGTGAATCAGTCTGCATTTATATATAAATTAAAATGGGTGATTCTTACAGTGTGTTATCCACAGCAGCGTAATACTATATGAAAAGCTTCTCCTTCAGTTCATTAAATCCCTGCAGCAGCTGAAGGCAGCAGGACAGATATGTTTATAAATCTGCAGTCTCCAATGTGCCACGTCAGAATGCAGTGCCATTACGCACGGCCGACCACTATGTGTTTACATTGATTAAATCAAGTGCAAGTGACAACATGCTGCTGTAAAATAACCTCACACGCTTACACACATCAGACTGGTCTGTATTCTTCCTGCTTATGTAGGAGAACTCAGATTACCAGGCCTCATTCATTACTGCTTCCTTTCCTTTCAACTTTTCTTTAAAGAAGTGAAGTTGCAGGTTTTATTCCTTAAATGCATCATGTTGAAAATGCTGTTGTGTCATATCAACTCCAACATAATGTGAACATTAATGACATGAGATACAGAAGGAATTGCGTTGCATTGCACACCACCTACTTCTGGTTTTGTGATTATGTGTTTCCACATCGCAACGCTCTGCACCTTCCAGACAACAATGATTTCCAAAAGAAGCATCTTTCCATTTGTGCCACTTGTTGTTATGCTTTACTGTGATTTGCGCAGCTGTTTCAGTGCTCACACAGTTTATGCGGTCAAGACCTATCTCTTTGCATTTGCTGTTGTGCTTGTGCAGCTAAAATAGATCCCATAATGTCTCACATTTTTGTATTTGCACAATAGAAAGAACATTGTGTTACTATAGCACTTAATGTTTTACATTCATTAAGTCTTCATGATTAATTTTCATCTGTATTATTGTGCTTTTCAATTAATATGCAGTGTCATTATTTAGTGTTTAAAGTGAGGCAGGGGGACAATTGGTTTGCCTGAAGTGGCAGAAATATGATTTTTGCAGTAAACTATAGTGAAGTGAATTAATGCAGAAGCATTTTGTGGTCCCCTTACATGCAAAAACCATTTGGTCTCCATGGCTGAGAATATCCCCAGAGGTGTTCCTGGCCAGATGGAGAACAAACCCCTTTATTTGCATGGCATGCTACACTAGCCTTCACCTTCTACAAGATTGAGATTGTGTCCTACCAAACAGTTGGTTAATGAGCTACTGTGAGGCTGTGTCAACAAAAGAACTGACACATATCTAATATGATATTGAAAAAGATGTGCTGAAAATATGTATTGCCAAAGACATGTCTGTCCTCATTGCATTCATTTTAATTGATAATTCTGTTTTATAGACGACACAGCCGATACAATAGTGGATGTATATCAATTTATAAACTAAATGCCCTGGCAGATATATGTGAATGTCACTGACCTTTTTCTTCTGCCAGTATAGTGGTATAGAACATATAGGACTTTTACCTTTGGGCTGACACTACTAAATGCATAGACTGAGTTAGCTTATAATCTGTATGTATTTCATCATATAAATATGGCAAACCACATTTACTGTCAATGTATTTGTTCATAGGATTGTTAAATAATAATAATAACCCTATTTAATGAGGAAAGTGCCTCACTGAGATTAAATCAACAAAGAAAAACATATTTTACAGTAGTGTCCTGGCCAAGACAGTATAGCAAGAAAACATTGAACATAGGAGTTACACAACATCTGACACACGAATGAAATAGATAAAATGTGTTGTATTTTGACTCATCAGTTAATGTACTTAATGTACAGTAACTAAACCAATCTACCGTAACATTGAGCCTCCACAATCACTATTCCACCCAATATTACAATTATTGAGATCAAATATATGTCAAAGACTTTCCTTTCACAGAATAATGGACCATAACAAAACAAAGTTCATAGCATGTAAATCAATGCTCCATTTGGGGAACTAATATTAGTCTAATATTTTGAAAGTGACGGCACACAGAGAGGAAAGAAAATATTAAAATGTAGCAGGTGTTCAGTCTCAGTATGAGAGCGTGCCCCCTCAATGAGCAAAGGTCTCAGCACGGCGGTGATATTCCATTGCTGAGGGCAAAAGGTGATTCTTTTCTTTCATTTTAGCTTCGAGACCTCTGTTTCCAGCCTGAACAACAGCTGCATCAAAAAAAAAGCAGAACAAAGCTTCAATGAGCACATTGTGGTATCAGGGGTTTTCTCTTAATAAAAATCGTCAGTCATTAGTAGCTTCTAGCATATTGGTGTTTAACCCCTGAATGCATCACAGCAGGTCAAATTATCCAAATGTGGAAAATGGCCACAGTGGTAATAGAGTACATTTTTGTAGCATAGCCAATGGCAAAGGTTTTGTTTCAAATGTGATGGGACACAGTGAAATCTCGGGGTCTATGTGAATGCATAGTTTCTGGGATGGAGACCTGAGATTTTTTTAATCAGTATATATAAGTACTTGTCTCATATTTATGTTCAGTTGTGTTTGTCTTATTAGGAAATATTTTATAATACACATAATGCGTATTAAAAATACATTGTCACCTGTAAATTAAAATATATGTAAATAGAATAGTCTTGAAAAAAAAAAATGTCCCCCGTGATTAGTGTCTGCTCTTGGCACAGCTGCCGGGCTGCGTAGAGCCCCAGCAAGCTCCACCAATCAAATGGCTAAGGGCAGCCTGTGTGTAGCCTGAGAGGCAAAACTCACAGCAAAAACAGTCACCAAAGTGCTCACTACATCTCATGAAGCTCATTGCTGTAAGCATAGGCTAACAGCCAAAGGCAACCTAGATGGGTGCATCTGCATTTGTATCAAGTCAGAGTACTCCCTCATTTGGACTATGACAGCTGGGCAGTAGAGAACACTGTTGAAAGAGGATGTAGTGGTTTACATCAAATTGTAACTGTAAAGAAATCTGGGATTTTGAAAAGTGTCAAGAACATGTTCTGCACTGTTCCCAGTGGAAATTATACCCTCAAGCATAGCCAATATTTATCAGTTTTACTGATGTTAGTGATGTTATAGTAAGTTACAATCTCATTTTCTCTCCTTCTTGAAATGTTAAATTATGGTAACTAGCTAAAGCTGCATTAAACAGTTTGTGCCCTCTTTAAGCAGGAAAAGACTGAAAAACAAACTTACCCACAACAAGAACTGTACTATACTGTATGTAGAAACAGAGTAGCATGGGAATCCACTTTGGAGTCCTCTGTTCTTGTCACTGGTCAAACACAAGCCCACTCTTCAGTCACTAGCCCTGGTTTGTTCTTAGAACTTCTAAAAAAAAACATCTTAGACTTTCTGTGTCATACGGCGAGAACCAGAGTCAAACAAATGGACAGATAAAAAAAACAAAGAGTAGACAACTGCAAAGAAGTACAGGCTTTGATGCATTGGGGTTGATTCTCAGACTACGTCCACACCAATACGTTTTCATTTTAAAACAGCATTTTCAAACAAAAATGATCTCAATCCACACAAGCGTTTTAGCACCATTTCAGAAAAAATCTCCATCCATAATAACACGCCTGAGACACCTATCACATGACCATTCACATTACACTGGGCATACACGTGCTGGTGTAAACAGGAAGCAGATTGTCTACTCTGCGCTTGGTTGCTTAGTTGCAGAAAATACTACAGAGGATGAACAGCAAATAGCGAAAAGTAAGACCAAAGTCTTTGCTTGAACCGACGACGAGGTGGATCTGTTACTGAAAGTTACACATGAGTATAAAGCAGTCAAGGTGGCAGAAAACATAGATTGGGAATCATCACGTGATAGGGGCGTGACGAATCAAGGAAGGACACATCGGCCCTGTTTACACCTGGTATTAACATGCGTCTCGGGTGATCTGATCACAAGTGGACAGCTTTAAGTGCGTCTTTTTACACCTGGCATTAACATGCTTCTCCACATGCGTCCTGAGTGACCGCATGTGATCGGATCTCACTTCCTCGCTCTATATGCAAATAAACACGGACATCATTTCTGTTTTCAAAGACCAAAGTCGTTCGCTATTCGTTCCAAAGCTGTGTTCAACTTGTTTGATAACAGGATAAATATTCAGGATATAAATGAATATTCCACGTTGGGAGAGAGAGAGAGAGAGAGAGATGCAATGATCTCCCCGCACCTGCATCTCTCCATTCAGAGACACTGTGTGCATTTAAGCATAAGATACAGCAGCATAACTTCATTGATTATTTAAATCTCCGACAGGATCGGTCAGGATCTAATGTTAATTAATGTTCTGTGTTCTTCTACATCCAATAGTTCAGCTGTTACACACACAGTTCAGGTTCATACAGTGAAACTGTTTGGAGTAAAGCAGCCGTCCTCCTGATAGATCCTGAGCTCCATTATGTCGAGCAGCGCAGTAAAACTAAAAACTGTAGTATTCAACTTGACAGGACAGAGGAAACTATCCAGCTACGTTTAGCTTCTGAAATATTTTTTTAGACAGAAAAGCGAAAAATTAATGGTTTAATTTCTATTCTAACTGTCGATTTGAAGAGGGAAACCGGTTAGGGGAACAAGAAAAACAGGAAAAAATGGGGGGTGGATAACGTTTTAAATTCAAATGAAAAACAAAATAATTTGTTTATCCTGTTATCAAACAAGTTGAACAGCTTTGGACGGAGGGTCCTGTGTCTAGTCTGCCAGAAAATAGAGGACGTCAGCTGAGTAGGTGGTACTTCAATGTGGCCCAAGACGCATTTGCGTTTACACTACTAAAAGAATGTGGCCATACGCGGCCCAGACCACCTCCGAATGTGGTCTGAGTGATCGGATCCCAATCCGTCCTCAATGCGTCTTGAGTGCGTTTACACAATTAATTTCCTGTAAATTCTTCATAATAAAAGTCTCCTGTCATTTAGTAATTTAAAAGCTTTTAATTTGAAGCGGTAAAGCAGGAAATATTGAGTTTGCATCAACAGTAATTTAACACGACTCTGATATGGCTCCTCTCGGCAGGCTTCCAGAAAGCTGGCCAATCAGAACAGAGTGGGCTCATGGGAGAGGGGCTTCAAAGAGACAGGGGCTAAGACTGCCTGTTAAGAAACAGAGGCTGAACTGAGGGGCTGCATAAAGGGCCAGTATAAGATAAATAAGGAGTATTTTGAACTGTGAATCGTGTTATTCTGGTGGAGTCCAAAAAAAAATAAAGAGCTACAAATGAGCATAATCGGTCCCCTAATTGAGCTTTACAGATACAGCATAGTTTAATGTTTCTTTTGTCATACAGCACAGTTTGTACAGGAGGAGTTACAGTGACATGGTTATGACATATAATACAGGCACATAATTGGAGCCAACTCATTTATTTTCATTATTTTATTTCATTAAATGGAGGTGGTTGCATTTAGAGCAGACCTCTGAGCCAACACACGCCCCCAGGCTGTTCCACATGGCTCATTCCTTTCACTGCCCTCCCTTTGTACATTTAGCAGATTTCTGGTTTTACAGTATGTGTGCTTTTACAAATGGACATGGATGAACAGTGGATTGTCAGAGAGACTGTCAGAGCTGGAATAGGGGGGGGGGGGACAAAATAACACAGATGTGTTATTGGAATATTTTCAAAAGCACGGTATCAAACATTGGCAGCAACTATGTTATATCAAGCCTAGTACAAGTAAACATAGCAACTGGTAAAGCTCTGTGTTTGTAAATGAGTTAACTTAGTAGTTTTAAATGACTAAAACTGGAGAAAAAAGAGAAACATCAGGGTTTTACTGTGAGCATTGTTCAAGACAGAGTATACCTGTGGTTAAATACTTGCACACCACTGTGAGAAAGAGGTTAGTGGCTTCATTTATACCTAATGTATAAAAATAGACCTAGGTCTATAACAGCTGTATAGTAAACACATTTTAAATAAACTCAGTATTTAATCATTTTGTGCCTTCATTAGCGGTGCTGAAGAGGTGGTGCAGGTGTGTAACAGTGGGATAAATTGGCTGCATGGGTTGTGTTTACATGCAAGAGATTTCTATTCTTAACCCACTCACTCAAGTAACCCAGTTTTTGACCAGCACATGTGAAGGACTCACAAGCTTGATGTACTGCCTGATTATGAGAAACACAGCTATGATCCCTAGTTTGATATCTGATTCACCTGTCCACGTATATATTTAATTTAATTGCCTTGTGCCTGCCTGTGCCAGGGCCGTGTCCATTTTTGTGGACCAAAAATTCTGGAGTAGATAAACCTTTTTGACAGCTATATTACATAGTTCATTTTCAGCCAATACAATCTTACACAAAACTTTATTTTGTTGCCATCCACGCTGCTGCATTTTGAGAAGACTACATGTGAATTATGGACAATATGGCTAAAGGGTAGCACAATATAAGACTGTGGGACTCTGAAAGAAATGACCAACCTGAACTCTGACAATAGAGAAATGCATGTACTGAACTGGAAAAAGCAAATGAACTCAACAATTTCTATAAACGTTTTGCCTCTGAAGGGAGTGATTGTATTGATGAATGTAAAAACCTGTCAGTTACATTGACATGTGATCCAACACAGAATAGAATAGTAACTGATCAAAGTGCTGTGGCCAAGGTTTTTAAAAAGCTGCACACTAGGAAGGCCAGTGGGCTAGATGGTATTTTGGCCCCTCTTCTTAAAGGTGCAGTGTGTAAAATTTAGTGGTACCTAGAGGAATGGACTTGGCAGAAATAGAATATAATATTCATAAGTATGTTTTAATTGGTGTATAATCACATGGAAATAATAATTGTTGCATTTTCACTACCTTAGAATGAGCCCTTTATATCCACATAAGGAGCGGGTCCTCCTCCACGGAGGCCACCATGTTGCACTACCATGTTTCTACAGTAGCCCAGAATGGACAAACCAAACACTAGAGAGGGCCTTTCGTGTTTTTTGCATGTTTCGAGACCACCATAGTTTCTCCTACATGCTTGGAAGGGGAGGGTGAGAGGAGGAGTATTCAGTTGGTTGCAATCTGCAACCTCACTGCTAGATGCCACTAAATCCTACACACTGGTCCTTTAAAATTTTTGCTGAAGAGTTGACCCCAGCCTAGAGCCCTCTGTTCCAGCTCTTGGTTGATACATGTACTATTCCTACAATATGTAGAGAACCTACTGTATGGTACAAATCTCTCAGACCCCTACCAATTTTCTTATAAAGATGGTAGAGGCACGGATGATGCTCTAAACATCACAACTCACTTTATTCTAAAGTACCTTGAAAATCCTACAGCCCTGCTAGACTTATGTTTATGGACTAGCTCAGCAATCAATACTATACTCCTCAAGACCCTGTTAAACAAGCTGAAACAGATGGGAACCCGTGTTTAATCAGATGGTACCAGGTCAACTCAACTCTCTCTGACATACAGGTTATTAGTACTGGAGTTCCTCAAGGCTGCGTAAGCTCCCCCCTTCTTTTCACATCATATACAAATGATTGTAGAAACCAGTACACAAACAACTACATTATCAAGTTTTATGATGATACAGCCATATTCAGTTTACTAACAGATTCAGACATTTCTATGTATAAGTCAGAAATAGAAGTGCTTGTGCAGTGGTGTGAACGTCAAAAAAACTAAAGAAATGGTCTTCGATCCCAGGTCTTTTGGTGACCACAGCCCAGTTTTAATCAATGGGGAGAGAGTTGAGGAGGTAACAACATTCAAGTACTTCGTTATTCTCTTTGATTCTCAGTTACAATGGGCTCATTAAATGGAGTATGTTTGTTCACAAATCAGTTAGCGTCTGCATTTTCTGCAAAGGCTCAGGGTCCATGGAGTGGATAAAATCATTATGTTATTGTTCTAAAGGGCAGCCATTGAATCTATTATTTGTTATGGCATCACAACATGGTTTGGCACCTGTCCGTTAAACTCAAATCATAACTCCAAAACCTGGGGCTGGAAGGGCTGGAAAAATCATTTGCATGCTACCCCCATCTTCTCTCCAGATATTTGAGGAGACAGTGAGGAGGCAGGGCCTTAAAATCATCTGTGACCCAAACCAAATCCTTCACAATGAGCTGATGCCTTCGGGCAGAAGGTACAGGTTACAAAACTGTAAGCTGAATAGGTATAAATTGTACTGAGTTCTACTATCAATCAAACTACTGAATAGTAAGAGATTGGGGGGGGGGATCTGTGTGTGATACTGCATGTTAACTGTAGTTTGATTGTGCATGTATATGGATATGTATTGTGTGTATATGGAGACGCTCTATGCTGCTGTGTCACCTGTGTTCTCTGAAATGCCTAAGACAAATTTCTCCTAAAGGAGACAATAAAAGCTAATCTTTCTTATCTCGAGAGCTTGATTGGGCTCACTAAACTCCATCTGCCCCATTAGATTTTGACTTTTTTTGAGTGCTTGATTTGAAAAAAAGGACACTGATTGTCCTGATGATGGTGTTATGATTACAGTAGAGGTCAGAGACACACCTACAGACCAACTTTAAAGAAGTGGTAAGTTGCATTTGTGCACTATGTTGTGTAATTTAAAATAATGCACTGATTGGCCAGATAGACCCACAGCAATTACCGTAAATATCAAAATGTATCTTCGAAGTTCAGAAAGCAACGTCAAGTTGCTGACAGACACCTGGAATGGTGATGCATTTTGGTTTCAGCATGAAAATAATCCACACATTCACCAATCAGTGATGTCTGAGACTTGATGTATGACAGCACACAGATGACACCACAGACAAAGACCATAATCGATATTACACAAGCAGTAGGCAATAGAATTTCAAATGAATCCCCTTTTAGCAACTGTTATATCAGACTGACAGCAACTTTGATAAGGAGACTACAGCCACAAATGTAGCAGTCCAAATCAAATTCGCATTCTCAAAATGAAGACATCACTCATATTTCAATTGAAGCGTCCATCAAAGTTAGTTCACTATCCACTGGGGATTACCCACAATTTCTTCTCCTTGGAGACATTCACTGGCAGGAGCAGTGATCACATACTGTAGCTCCTGCCAGATGATGGAATGACTACGTGAGCTCGCGCCTTGGGTATCCCTCTCTGTACTCTGTCAAAGAGAAGCCTCCAGTCACTGCTCAGTGGCAGAAGATACATTACATTGCGGTGACATTCGAAATAGTCCCCGAGGTGCTCCACCATTGCTTTGACTGACAGCCCAGCTTGGGAAACCTGTGCTGTCCCATAATTCACCACATGCTCTGTGCTCTCTGTGGTCTTATGGATTCCCTCTCATTCTTACGTCCCAAGATGCACAAAGCTGTGTCATTGTCACTGTCGTACCTTTTTTTTTCCAATATTATCGCTCCAGTTGTATTTAAAAATGTCATTCTTCATTTTAAACATAATGATATACAATACAGTTTATTCAGCTGATTAAAAACGTGCAGTGATGGAGTACTTCATTTATAGACATTTGCTATTCAACAATACTTAACAATCAGTCACCAGCCGAGCTTCATCTCACTAAATAACAATTGCATCTTTGTGCATTTAGATTTATTATCTATATAATTGTCTGCCATCTGTTCTGCACACTAGATATTGAAAGCACTGAAATGATAAAAATTGCTGTTGCTTTTACAGAGTTTTATATACTGATTCTTTGTAGCATTACATACAGGTGAACCTCATACTTCTATAGTTACCTTAAGAAACAGGAAAAAATTAATAATGACTAATACATGGTACAAATACCTTAAAAAGTATCATGTAATATTATTTTCTATATATTTCTTCACATTGAACCACTTCGAAAGGTTTCACATTTGCAAGATTTAACTGCATGAGACTGCTTGTCTCAGACATCATTTTCAGCTACCACATTTTGTGTTAAACATCTTGCATCTCTGAATTAACAGCTAGACGAAGCAAACCCTTTAAACTGTGGTTCAAAAATATATAACTCTAACTTGAAGCAGCAGGAGTAACATAATGAGACAAGGAAAACAATAGCAGCACTAATGCTCATTATAAACTACTTTTATTAACCCTTTGGAACAGGTTTGTATCCCTTTTAATTATGCGTGGCAGATGGTGCTCTGCGGGGACAACGCAGTAGTAGACTGTGTTTAGAGTTTGAAAGGAGTTTGATGGTAGTATTATACACTAAATGGTGTCGCTGTGTCATTGCTCATACCATGACAACTGGAATGGCAGAAACAGTCACTGAAGACTGGAACTCAATGGTACATCAGGGGTTTATTGATTATTTTTCATTCATTAATGTGTGTATCATAAATATAAGTCATGTAGTTTGACAGAAAAACCCATCTTATGGACCAGACCAAGACCAAGCACCAGAGGAATACGTTCGACAGGCAGAACATTACAAGCTCCCAGGCTGCCTTCAAAAGTACAACAAAACATCCATGCTGATCTGCTTAGCCATCCTGCCCCTCAACCCCCTAATGAACAAGGGCAAAAGAGCTCTTGGGCTTAGCCTCTCTCTCTTACCGTAACTTAACAAGATGTCCCCCTACTCACTCCCTTTCTCTCACACACACAGACACATACACACAGTCGCGCACACAGACACACACCTCCCAAACCCCAAACCACTAACCCTCAGCCCAATCTGTCTGTGGCACTAAAGTATTATTAGACTTACACACTCTCAGAGGGGAAACAGTGAGTGCTGAGAGCTGGAAGATGAGATATGCTACAGGGGCTACTAGTTCCATTAAAATGGCATTCACTGGGGCCTTTGTTATCATCGGTCCTGACGTTTTCAGGATGTAGTGGGGCTTGCTGATCCATGACCATCTCATCTATCTTTCAGGATTTGAAGGAAGTTGGTGTGAAATTGACACCAATGAGTGCAGCTCAAATCCATGCCAAAACCAGGGTGACTGTGTGGACGGGGTCAACAGTTACAGGTAAAAGAGTGTTATCCATAACCAGCTTTTCATTTCTTAAGAGGCAGGAAAATGTCTGACTTTCTTGCTCTGGATTCTAAATATTAGTGGATCCAAAATATCAGTACCAGCAGCCTTCATTCCTGCACAGGTTTCAGGTCATTCTACTGTAATTTTGATAGCAGATTAGCCTGAGATAATAGATTTGTTCTGAGCTCATGCCCCGTCTCCAAATTTATTTTATGGATTTAGTTATGTACCATTTCATGTTGAAAAATTGTTAACAGTCTCCAAAAAGGAAAAAAAAAAATCTGCCTTAATTGCTCCCGTCATGCATTACACATTCTGGCTTTAGCTTCAGTTAAACAGACCTATGGTACTGTACTGTATGTGCAATCAGACTAAATGATGTGTAATTAATATCATTAAATTCCTATTGATTTTTTTTCACTCTGTTCGTGTGCCAGTAGGAAACAGATAGATCTTCTATTTTCCATGTGAGGCAAAATATCAATATTAATGATTTTTCTCTTCCAGCTGTGATTGTAAGATGGGATTTTCTGGCCTTCGCTGCGAGGAAGACATCAATGAGTGCGCCTCAAACCCTTGCCTCCACGGTGGTGTTTGTCAAGACCTTGTGAACAAGTAAGAATGAATAAAACTCCTTTTTTGCTTCACTTTTGCACCTTAGCCTTTATTCACTGTGCACTTTACTAAAAATGGCACATATCAGTAAAGGCCAGGCAGACTTAATTTCCCGAGTTTGTTTTGAAAGGCGAATGAACAAAATCGTTCTCTAAAGAAAACACACAAGGTTGTGGTGTTCTTCTTCAAAGTGTTCCAGTTTATATAACAAGCCTGTCTTCATCCTTGACACACATAAGCTGCTATTCTAAAGACAGAGAGCAAATTCAGCAGGAACACATCATGTATCTAGATTGGGCTTTACTCCACTGGTGCTTCTCTCTGCTGTGCTTAATGGGAGCCCCGGGGCTTCTAGGCTTAGTCGGACAGATGGGTAGAGAAGTCCCAGGGCCAATTTGAGTCCTAAATGGTTTGTCTCCAGTTTGTCTCCCGTCATGATTTCGCTCTCATGTGACCTGGCCCTGCTCAGAGCGTTCCCCTGATTGCACAGTCCAGGGAGTTCACATCAGGTGTGTTTTAACCTCGCTGCTCACCACAAGCACTACATGTGCCGCTATCTCCATCTCCCTGACCCAACAAGCTGAACAAGTCCATCTGTACTATGGTGATGAATCAGACAGTATACTCACTGAGCCCTTGCTGCCTTATATGCACTCATCCTTTCACTTAAGTTATTTATAAAAGGGTCACACAGTGTCCTCTCATCAATGTATATAGAGGCTTTGTGGAATAATGTAATACATCTGATCTGGTTCTAAGTTTTAATTAGCTCACTAGCAGAGTGATAGTAGGCATAGATGGACTGTACTAGATTGCAATAAAGAAAGGGTTAATTTTTGTCACAATAATGTCTCACACAGTCAAGCCTTTAGAATTTACATAATTAGGCAGCACAGTTCTGTTATGCCACATGCCACATTAGATGTAATGTTACTGGTTTACTGATGAAAAATGATGCTTTACTTATTAAAAATATAATTTGGATTTTAGCAAAAAGGTGTCTAATTACATGTTTGCCTATAAACAGGATAAGCATCTCCTCAAAGGTGTGTGGTCGAGGGATATTAGACCCAACGGCAGCCGGGGGAGACGGATTTGAACTGAGTAAACCACATTATTGGACATACTAGACTCCTACCCTCAGTAATAAGTCATCAAACATAATTCAAATTAAGTTACACAGTGGGAAACTTAATTGCCGTCATATTGTTAAACTTTGTGTAAGGAGCTGTCGGTCAGTTTGAGAACTTGCGCTTCAGTTTGTCTCGAGCGCCGTTTTCCCCAATTAATTCAACCGAACATTGTTTCTGCAAGAGTGTGAAAAATGTGTGCATGGAAAAAAAAAATCATTCTGTTTATTTTAAGGGTGGAGAACTAAGCTTAAAAGTCTGCTGTAATTACTGTTTGTCACATTGGTCTTTACTGGATTTCGCCTTATTCCTTACTGATTGAGTGTTATCACATCTTCCTCAGGTTCCACTGCGTTTGCCCTCCTGGTTATTTTGGAACGCTCTGTGACCTGGATGTGAATGAGTGTGAAGTTTCACCTTGCTTACACGAGGGCATCTGTATCAACAAGCCCGGGGGCTTCAAGTGTGTCTGTCGCCCTGGATACTCAGGTAGCTCTTTTGCCCTTAGGTGACATGAAGATCAATATGAGAGTCTAAAAAGCTTATCATGACTGCTGCGGCCGCTCGCTATTGAGGCAACTCTGACACAGATCTGGCTTAGTGTAAAAAACTGCTCCACAATGCTTGCTTTTAATTAGCCCACCTGCCTCTGCAAGATACAGTGCCTGCTTTTCAGTAAAGCTAACAAGAGATAAATTCATGTCACCTGTTTTATCTGATGAAAACTTCTCAGTGTCTGTTAGTTGCCTTTATTTCATTTCGTCAGCCTCTTTAGTCTCAGAACGCTATTGTTGTTTTACTTCACTCCATTTGTCTTATTTTCCACCCAGACGGGTATCGAGCTATTTTAGTGCGCGTCTGTGTGTGTGTGTGCTTGTGTGTGTGTGTGTGTGTGTATGCACTATCTAAAGCCGATGCCTGTCAGGTACTGGGAAGATTAATTTCATTTGTCTTCCACACTGTATCATCAATTTATCCTTCCCCAGTTGAGAGAGGGGGGAAATCTCTGAGGTATTGCTACTCTGGAGAGCAGAACCTGACACGCATGGCCCAATTCCCACAGAAGCAGCTTTTATTATTAGGCCTACGCACAGCATAGTACAAGTCATTACTTTTTCTGTTGCTCTAAGCTCATCTGAGGAAACAGGGTTCCCCAAGAGAGCAAGCGGCCAGAGAATACAGTTTGGATTGGCTCAAACCAACTAGAACTCATACAAAATATTTGCCGTAGGAACACGTGTAACAGCATTGAAACTTTTCACAAAAACACAAATGGCTACAGAGTTCTACTAGCTGTGTGTATTTTCTTGATATTTTCTGGTTTAATACTGAATTTGTCATCTTAGGGTGATTCATCACATCATGTATTTGCAGTCTGATTGGAACTGATTGAAATGTTATTCTGCTTTGATGGTATGACGTGTCATCTCTTCTATCACCGAAATACTGTAACTCGTTGTGTCACTCGATGGTATTATCATATTATTTGCTTCAGCCATGAGGGAAGTCAAGGTTTTTTTGGGGGGGTTTTTTGCATATCGAATGCCAAAACTCATTCTGACTGTAACAGTTGAAGCTGCTTACTAATAAATCAGTCCAGTGCTATATCTGCTTACTCTCGTGGATGTGATTGAGCTATAATGACACTTCATTTCCACCTCCATATTGGATTTTTTTTCCCCTGGTTGTTGGTTAGTGAGTCAGCCTGTGCATCTTTATGTTCTGCTCTTTCACTAAATCTGCAGGTTTCTGTGTGTCTTCATACAGCCCTTCTAACAACAGCTAAAACGTTGTCTAAAGGCTCTGAATATGACCCTCTCTTTTCTAAATTGATGGATATTTTTAAGCTTTTTACAATGTAACATGTTTAAGCATTAAACGATTGAATGTTTCATTCGTATTTCCGACACGTCCGACAGCTTTTATCATCATTTTGTACCTTTTATAAGTCTGTACGACCCATTTAGAGAGTAGATATTAAGATTAAACAAGCACATTTTTGTATCTTGTGCTTTATCTTTTTATCTTGCTCCTCACTTCATAGCAAGTCAGGTGTTCAATAACAGTCTGAAGTTATGACCCTCACCTAATCGGATATAATTTTGCTTTGTGTTTTTGGTATGCATTTTGTTCTCCATGTGTCATATTGGCACTATAAAAATTGTTTATCTCACACTGTAAGACAGTCTTGGCAGCTGTGTAGATCTCAGCTGTCTGATCATTATTTAGGGTGTTTTGTTTAAACGGCCCTGCAATGTATTATTTAGCTATACAGTACACAGGAGCTGTGTTCTGCACTGAGGTCAGAAGTCATTACACTGACATGATTAATGGGTGATCTTGTTTATATAAATCACGGTTTAAGCACACGATTCGTCACCTTCTGTTTTCTCTTCTTCACCCATCATTAAGGAGCATGTTCCCTTGAGTGATAGTACAGTGCAATCAGCACATTGTTGCAGTGGCCTCAGTCAGCACATTGTTGGATGATGATGTTCTGGCCTTCGCAGTGCTGTTTCTGCCTTTTGCTCGGTCAACTTGATAAATAAAATTTAGTGATTATTTTCATCTTTTCCGCTGAGCATCTGTAGAGGTCTGTTGCTTTAGGAATGTAGCGTATATTTTGTTTTAATGTTTTCATATATTCAATTGATTTTTTTTTTTTAAGTGGATCGATTGAGGTTCAAGGCAGTTGTCGCTTTTGTGAGACAGAATGAATAATACATGTGTTATTAGGGCTTACTACTTGTACTTTATAAATTATATTTTCAGAAACAGAAGTACAGTATCAGCATGTGTCAAGATAACAGTTTATGTTTGAAGGACTTGTCACAATTCAGTTCTCTTGGTTTCTTCTCTCACTAATCTGTCATTTATTTATATTGAACAAGCAGGATTCTTTGCAGTCATTCATATTATGCAATATTAATGGTGTTTTGTTCATCTTAGTAAGTGTAAGGATTTTTAAAGCTTTTTGAAGTTCCATTTATGTACCATCCTCATAACATGTAAAACACCAGCCCACATCCTGAAGTCTCTTGTGACTTAAATAACATCTAGATACATGAGTGTATTTTATTGTCAGCATCAGTGTATGGATGATGTGAAATAGAAATGTGAGGGAACAACATATTTTCCTTTTTAAACAATACTATAATTTTTCACTTATTACTTACATTATCCATGGTTCATTTTTTTATTGCAACCCTGTATCGTAACTTTGTGTATCAAGGATTTTTTGCAACCTTTGTGGTCATAAACTGTGAATTTCTCAGTGTCTGTATAGTTTTCCTTTTGGCTAAATAAAAACAAGTTATCAGCTTGACACAAGAAAGGAATCACTTTAGTTCCTATAATGAGAGAGCATGATAGATGTTCTGTACACTTAAGACAGTTTATTGATCCTCTTTCATGATAAAACAGAGGAGGCAATAAATAAATTCTTGCTCCCGTCGTCACTGTGTTAGTTTACATCTGTCGCAGCCCACAGACGTAAAGCTAACCAAATGATATGGGTCAGTCATCATTTCTCATCTCTCTAGCTTCCTGGAAGTGTCAGATTTTTGGGGTTAGTAAATAATCTTTTTACCACTTTGGTTAAAAAAACATCTCAACAATGCCCTGTTGAAGAATTAACTATCACCCATTCATTTATTTTTAATTCCTCTGCAAAAGTAATGATTTCTATTGATCTCACTGATGCAGTACCTGCTATAATTTAGACTATTATAAACAGTCATCAGTGTGTTGAATCAGAACTTGTGTTCTGATTTGTTGGCAGGAGGGAGACTCATTTTGACAGTTTCTGTTATCTGGTATTTCCTTCACAGCTTGATCTCTCTCCTCCCCTTCATTTTTTTCTGTGATCTTGTTGCTATTTTTGTGAGGTCTGCATAAATAATGAATATCATCAAAAAGCTGACTTACTTAGAGAATCTTCAGACTGATCGTAAATGCTTCTGATGGGCAGTGAAGATATAAGTTGTTTTGAGTATAATTCACTAGTGCAGTACAATTGGCATGCAGGATTGTGCCTAAGTATACATGGCAATGTATACAGCTGTAAGTAGCTACAGTACTTGCAGTATGTGACACACTTTTCCATCAATTTAGTGCTGCATGTCACTGAGCCCTTTTAGGAAAATTAGAAGGGCCAACTGATGTTGCAGCATACTCTACTGTACATTCTTTTAGTGAGCTGTCTACAGTATATACAGTATGTATACTTGTACATGTAATTAATGCATTACACACTTTTTCCAGCTTGCTATTTGTGATCAATAATTAATCTTGTTAATTGTTTTTTTTTTTTTTTTTTTTTTTAGATATGTTTAAAGTGATTTAAAAGTTTAAAAGTGTCAGTTCACCCAAATTACAAAAAAACCCATGTTTTCAAACTTTGCTTCACTGGTGCATAGCTAGGCAAATAGCTCTGGTTTTATTTGGACAGGTTTTCAGACTTCCATCTGTGAGTTTTCTGCCTTCATCCCAGTGTGGAGGTGACTGGAATTTTGTTTGTGGCGCTCACAGCAGTGAAAAATTACAAAAATTATAAAGTATTTCAAGAGGCAAAATCCACAGAGCTCACTGAACAGGTTGAAGACATATTGTAATCCCTATGAAAACTGCTGACAGCGTTTTTTGTGGATTATTCAACATAACCAGGATAACTGTTTATTGAAATTTCTTCACCTCCAGTATGTTGGTATGGAGAGAGAAATTTCAGAATTTGGGTAAACTGACCCGGACATGTCATACATCTTTATATTAATATTTGATTCAATACTGTAGGAACAATTCAATTTCATAATCATTATTATTTATACAATAACTTGCCTCTCATAAGTTTGTTTTTCTTATCAGCTCTTATCAGTTATCAATTAAAGGCAGACTAGTTTTTACTGTTATTACAGGTTTAGACTGAAGATGTCTAAATAAGTCTTAAAAATAATGCAAAAAAATAACTAAATATTATTTTCATTGGTGATTAATCTTTCAATTATTTTTTCAATTTCCCAGCTGTCAACTGTTTTGCCAATAAAATGTCTGGCAAGAACCTAAAGATTGTTTCTGTGTGTAATAACTAATGAAATGTCAAACAGATTCGTGAGACACAAGTGAACGCCACTTTGCATTATGTGTCTCATAGCAAATCTTTTTCATTGGAAACATCAGAGATTTGTTGCCAGTAATAGAACAATATTATGTGAGCAAGAAGTAACTTTAGGTTCAACTGGAGCTACAGAAGCCAAAAATCCTTTAACGAAATGCCGCTGGACTGCACACAACACACTCATGTGAGTCTGTGATCACTTTATATCAAAGGTTACTAAAGAGACCAGAGAGGAAAAACATGTCATGCTGGTGAGGCAGCTTTATCTGGACAGTGTGCTTGCTGCTGTTAGGGAGACAGTATCTTGCTCTTACAGGACCATACTGGTGGTTTTGCAATTTAGAGTCTATCAACTGCAAGTTTTTCTTTTTGAGTTATTTTGCAGCAATTTGAAACTAACTTGAGATAGCAATCCATCTACAAAAAACTCATCTGCTGAACAGCAACCACTAAGAAATTAATTCACATTATCATTTTCACAACAGTCAGGTTTGCCTATTATTTGCCCCTTGGATTCAGTTTGCTGACTAGATCAATGCAATACTTTTTGACAAATAACAACCAGTTATTATAAGTCAGATCATGCTAGAATCACACAGTATTTCTCATGAAAGTGTTGAATTATTCACTGTGGTGCATTTTGTTGCATAAAGTCTTTGCATTTCATATCATATCATTGTATGTTTTCCAGTATATCATTTGGAAAATGGTTGGAAATAATGTAAAGATTTCACTATTTGTAGTTACTGGACTAAAACCAGGATTGTTCCTTAAGTTTTGATTCATCACTCTATGTGGATAGAAAACTGTACAGACCTATCACATGCAAGGAGAACACAGTGTGTCTAGTAGGTTGTCTCCAAAATGTCTTGTAGATTTGATGTATTCTTATGTTTTGTTTTTATTATTTGTGTTTTTTTAAATGTTTATTATTATTGTTGATATTACCCTTGTGTCGTAGTATCATTACTACCTCTGTTAATTTTTACTCCATCATTCGGTCATATATACAAGGATATATGTGTGAATGTGTGAAAATCTTTGTTGAAGATTCCATAAATAAATCAGATATAAAAAATAAAAATGTAGAGACCAGACACCTGGATTTCCTTTAACAGGACAAAAAGGATCTCAGTTTGAATGGATGGGATACTCTTTAATGCAACCAGATTTGTGACTTTTTTAAACATAAAAAATATGTCCTTGTGCAGCTTCAAATGAATCAAGATAGCTTGAAGACACCAAAGCTGCAGTATGATATTCCTGGCTTAAGAATCTGAATTACTTATGGTGAAGGTCATAGTTACAATGCAGTTTTAAAAAAAAAAACATACTGATAGCAAAAAGAATGAATGGTTGAAAAACAGTTGCCTAGTAAGCAGTGTGACCTGGATGTGAAACACTTTCTTTAGATCTATTGAAAATAACGAATGATGCTGACAAAGCAGTTTACATCGTCGATGGGATATACAGTTTTGCAGATAATCATTACCTAGCTTGACAAGGGCATATATATATCCCATGGTTACTGTTAAAGGATAAAGCTGGCGTTTTGTGATCTTTTTTTTATCAACAAACCCCATTAAAAAGACACAAAACAACTATGAATTTACAAGTCTGTGTAGCCACAGTGTAAAATATCTGTGCCATAGAACTAACTCCATTGCATCCAAAAAACTATTAAAAACACATAAAAGTGCCATGCTGACACATTTTGTCACCATATTCCCTCAATGCAGTAAACAGTTGTTTATTCCTTTCTGCTTGTCAAACTAACAAAGCAGTGTAAACATGGGACCATGTCCCTGAGCATGCGCAGTGATATCTCCAGAGATCCAAAATAGAGTTGCAGTGTTGTTTCATAGTGAAGTTACTCTCAGTTAGACGCTCGTGTTGTTTGTTTAGTTTGACAGAGGAAACCTGACAGAGGAACCAAACATTGTCCAGCAGCAGCTATACATCCCATTATAATCTTTTGCATTTTATCTTGATGCCTTCTATGTTTTAAAGCACTTTGAATTGCTTTGTTGTAGAAACGTGCTGTACAAATAAACTTGCCTTGCCTTAATAGTTTTTTTTAATCTGTCTCTTAATAAAGTGTTTGAGCACTGAAGTAGTAAAATTACCCTATTAAGTTGTTAAATATGTAATGTCTTACTAAAATATGCTTCATTTCCTAGGGGCATGGTGTGAGGTTAACATTGATGAGTGCATTTCAAACCCATGCCAAAATAGTGGGAGATGTATCGATGCACCTAATCGATACCACTGCTTGTGTCCTGATGGCTTCATTGGGCTCAACTGCGAGACCAACATTGATGATTGCTTGTCAGCACCTTGTCTTCATGGGAGGTACATGTTTTTCTCCGTCATTTAAGACAGAAACACTGTAAATTGTGCAGAAACGGCATGGAATTATTTTTAATTACACTCCTTGCCAGCACATTGAGTGAAGACATATGTCACATGTTGTAAGAAGCTAATGTGATGCACTTACAGGTTGTCTCAGTGGTCTCTAAATTATAGTCATTAATTCTGTTGAAGGGGAAAATATTCATTCATTCAAAAGATTACATATCTCACTAAGGATTTTGCATAGACTGTACAGCAAAAGACCTGCATGTATTAATGCTTTTTAGTTCATATTATACAGTATGATTTTTGAGTGTTGATTCAGATGAGTCAGTTTGATTAATCAAATCTGTTTTGTCCTTCTTAGCTGTGAGGATGGAATATATTCATACCTCTGTCTCTGTGAACCAGGATGGACCGGCATCAGATGTGAAACAAACATTGATGTGAGTTGAGGTTAATTAATAAACCTGCTGTGTGTTCAAGAGGAATGTCAGGAGAGTTTTGTAATCTTTGTGTGGCCTTTGGTATCACTAACTCTATTGATTTTTCTTGAAGATAAGTCAATTGAACTACTAGGATCATGTAAGCATTGTACAAATACCTGATTAAAAGAAATTGCTTAGTCTAATGCCTAATTGATTTAAACCCAGAACAGCTTCAGCTGCACTCTAGAGATAAAACATTGAGTTGCTTACAAGGTTTCTTTGAGCATTTAGTTGAATGTATAATCTGGTTATCTGCTTTTTAACTACTAATAATTCATTCTAATCCAAAATTATTCTCCTTTTTTAAAACCACATTTATAGATGGTAAAATCATACATTTTGTTGTTCTTGTCGTCACAGTGTTCTATATTTTTGGTACACCGGCTCACTGCTGTATATTTGATGTCTCTTCATTTACAGGACTGTGCTTCCAGTCCCTGTTTGAACGGAGGCTCATGTGTGGATCTCACTGATAAATACGCATGCTTCTGTCAGGACGGCTACACTGGGAAAAGCTGTGAGAATGACATAGATGTCTGCAAAGAGGCTGCTTTTAACGTCTCGCTGTGTTTCAATGGAGCAACCTGCCTTGACGGTGAAGGATCAAACTTTACATGCAGGTGAGTTGGTCCATTATTGAAAGTCTTTTATTGTTTTGATGAAATGGAACTGAAAGATTGTCCCTAGATGGAGTCATAGTAATATGATCTGACTCAAACAACATATGTGGTTGTTGCCTGGACAGATAGTTTAAATGTTAAGGCACCACGCATTGTCAGTTTGATTTCCCAATTGACCATAAACTAGACCCCTCCCCTGAACATTCAACGGTATCTGGCTATCTAGCTTACTACCTACAGTGGTAACCAAGCGTTACTTCAAAGGCCAAGAAGCACATAATAAACTAAAATTACTGAAAAAATAACTAACTAACCCTAACCCTAACCCATTTGCATCAAGCACATCCATTAGTATTTCCTCACTGTGTGGAAGCTGGTACTGGATACTGCTATATCAGAGTTTTAAATTAAATTATGGAGCAGATGTCAAAGGATAGATTCACAAAGTCTGTCTTAAATCAACAGTCAGGTGCCCAAATGAAAATTGTTTTTCTTGTTGTAATCATTCCTCCTGTTCATGCTGGCCATTAAGAGAACCCTTCATAATGTACTTGCAATACAGTGTAGCCCTCCTTCCCTGCAGAAATGTATTTAAAAGTTTATCCGAAGCCAATATGAAGCTTCAGCTGTCCAAATTAGTCAAATCAAGTCAATATCTTTCAAAGTTAGTCATTTCAGTGCCAACTTTCCTCTTTTTTGTACTATCCTTCCACTGCAGCTGAACAGGAAAACATTATAAGTCAAGACACAAAGAAAAAAATGTTTACTAAAAAGTCTATAACTGTGGAAAATATCCACTTTATTTGACAAACTCAGACTGATGAATCTTCATATTATCTTCAAAACTTGTAAATACTTTTTTTTTTTTTCTTTTTTCAAATGGAGGACTGTGGATTTTGTCCCCCATCACTTGCACTGTAAGCACATTTTGAGGGGATCTTTGTTCAGTATGAACAGGAGGAATGATTACAGCAGGAAAAACATGTGTTGATGTTCATTTGGGCACCTCACTATTGTTTTAAGACAGACTTGAAAAATTGTGATCCTATCCTTTAATCGTAGCTTAATTAGCAAGCTAGCTACAGCTGATCATTTCTGCCAGCGACAGTCATTCTTTAAGCTGACAAAATCAACAGTCATGGCTCTAAATGAGAAACTAGCTTTTGTCTATTTCTGTGTGAAATCAAGGGCCCATTGTTTCAAAATTTACAAAGAAATGCACCACTGTTATTTTTGTAAACATACAAAAGCATATGTTATGTTTAAGACTGGAAGGCAGCAGTAACTAAGGGGGCCAGAGCTAAGTGTAGTTGCAGAATCACAGGTAGTTTTGTAGTATTTGAAAATCTGAATTTGTATCTTCCTCTCTTAAAATAAGTGTTGGTGTCCTTGGAATTTTGCTCATCCCTAATTAAAAATTTATCCTCTCTCACAAGAGTAGTGCTGCAGTACCCTATATCTGTGCACTCATATACAGTAGCAGTCCCCTAGGTTGGTTGCAAGTGCATCATGACTTTTTAATTGCAGACATGTTCTCCCTTGAGTGATGAAGTGCATCTGAATACAAGGTGTATGTAGTAAGAGTGTGCAGATTTGACACAGCAGCTCCCCTGGATGCCTTACAGTTAATTACATTGTCTAACCTTATGCTGATGTGCTGCTATATGATCAGTGTTGTGGTTTAATGTCGCCAAGACTTCCACAACTCCAAATAGGTTGCTGCTCTTTACAGCATTATAAATTGATGTAGTGGACTGCCTACTGCCTCAGCACAGCATTTTTTATGGCATTCACTTCATTGTAGGCTTATTTGTGTGTATATATTACATAGAGGCAATATGGTGGATGCTGTGCGTTTACAGATAAATGTGTACACTGAGGACAAATTTGCACACATACACACATTTTCTTGTTAAGTATGTCCTTTAGGCTGATCTGCAGTAGGATGATTGTGCACTGTGTGCATTTTCCACCACAACAGAAGATTCCTTTTAATGAATTGGGATCAGTTCTGGATATTGTATAAATGTTTTGTTGCATTATTAACTGCTTGTTGGCCTCATTTAGTAGAATTATTAATCAGTTGTTTGATTTGATGTTTATTCACAGACATAATTAAAGACTTTGAGGTACAGCTGGAAAGCCAGTAATTTTGCACTTTATTTCAGTGTGGATATACTGTGCACACCGCTGATGTATAAAACATTATACACCACCAGAAAATATTAATACAGATTTAGCTCCAGTCCAGTGCTAGTCCATCTAGTGTTAGTGAAAAGACTTGACTGTCAATTTCTGAGTGACAGCAGCTTCCAATTTTGTGTTTTTGCTGCAGAAGCCTCTTTCATAAATTTACAACATGGACTGTGACTACTTTAAAATCACATTAAAAGATTTTTTTTGAGAAGCAAGAATGTTTTGTGCATCCACACATTTTTGGAAGCGGTTTGGTCAGTCTAGTACACTCACAAATGGGCTAAAACATAAAATCAGTCATGCCATTTCTTGGCCAAACAACATGAAATACAAAGTGTTGTTTTATCAGCATAGTATGTGTGAAGTGGTACACTTTCAATTCTGCACCTGTTCAGCAAATGGCCTCAAAAGCACTCACATTCCCTCTCTGTAATGGTGGTCAGCTAAGAGGTTATTATGCATGGAACCTTTTGCCCGTTTTCTGATGTTTTGGTGTTACTGTACGTGATTAAATCAACAGCACCTCAAAGTTTTCAACACAAGTCAAAATCCCAAGGAGGAATTTGAGCTTCATGAATATAACAAGAGTTTGTTAGCACTTACTGAAACATGAATTTTATTCAGGCGTTGGTAGATGTGAGAATTTGCATTTTCTGTACCTTTCTGAAATATTCCCAAAGAGGTTCAGTGGGTTTGAGGTCTGGTGAGTGTGAATTAGAAATCCATGCAAGTCAGCAGAGCTTGGTCTCTGTGGCCTAAGGTAGCTTTGATGCATGATCAGGCTCATTGTCCATCTGGAAAATCTCTTCCACAAAACTTAAAGCCACTGGGGATGGCATCTGCAGAATCAAGTGGTATCTCTCTTTGCTCAAAGCGTAGTTGTTCCTCACTTCAAAACCACCACCGTGTTTGAATGGGGTTTTTATGCACACCCAAAATAATCCTTCAAGTGTTGTTTTGTTGTATTGTTTAGCATGCCAAACATTTAGGCTGATTTTTGTAATTAATTTAATTAACACTGATGCCAATAACGCGCAGAGCACCGTGTTAATTTAGTCAATAGTTTCTGAACACCCAGGGCCCTCTGTGGAGTGCAGTGCAATGGCAAAATCATCTGATAACTACGCAGAACAGTGTTTTCTCAGAATGTCATTCAGCTTGAATGAAAATGTCCTGTTAGTATCAGAGCGAGCAAAGTACTTTGCCACATGTGTGCGTGACTGTTGATGTGGGTTTATTATGAATATTTTGCTGATAGTGTGCAAGTTCGACTGGTGCATTACTGACTTGAGTTGTTCAGGTAAAGCATAATGCAATAAACATTCATTATTTGAATGGGAAAGTAGTCTCAGACTTTTGGACCCCACTGTGTGTGTGTGTGTGTGATCAGTAATCACTTACTATAAATTCAATACCCAGTTGCAGAAACATGAATATTCTATAGAACTATAATGTCATTAAAAGATCACTGTGCATTAGATACACTGATATGCGTTACAAGACACATTTCCCCATAGAAATGTCCCCATAGAATGATTATAAGAAACTTTTGTGAATGTTTACCCCAAATCCTCCTTTTTTACATCTCTGGGTGGATAATGCAGCTATCAAGGCTACAGGTTACTGTAGATGAGTAAAATTAAATTCTAATCCACATGTTTTACTGATATAATAATGAATGTATGAGTTTCTTATGTATGAGAAAACTGAATTCTTTAAACAGGAAATTTTAGAGATAATACTGCATGAATGAGCCAATTTGAAGGGTAAGTGGGATGTTTTATTGATTCCCTGTGTTCCCCACATTATATTGTTCAGTATACTTACTGTAGGTAAATGGGAGCTTATTGGCTTCAATCAGTCCCACTGATCCCACTGCTGTGTTTCTTAAAATTCCATAAATGTCGATTTCCATCTGTTTAAAATAATATAATCCTAAATAAGAAGCCACCACAAACTTTTTTGAAGTTTTGACAAAATGAAAACAAGCAGCTCTTGGATGCAGTGTGTCAGACCCGCAAGAAGGAAAGAAGGAAGTGACAGCGCTGGCAGACAGCCTCACAGTTTTAAAGTATGATATGTTTTCTTAGCTGTCCACCAGGTTTCATGGGGGATTTCTGTGAAGTGGAAGTTAACGAATGTTGCTCAGCTCCCTGCCACAACGGTGCCATTTGCCAAGATCTTATTAATAGCTACGTCTGCCACTGCAGGTCAGGTGAGTCACTCAGACATCCTGTGAGCTTTTCAATTTACTTTGAAATGAGGCAAATTAGTTGTTTTGTTGTTTTTTTTCTCCCTTTATAAGGCCTGTTACAGGAAACCTTTGTTTCTCATGAACATGATTACTAAGACATAGCCTTGATGGCAAAACAGTACTTGAAGTTAACAAGAAAGCTGCATTCTCTTACTGCGCCCCAGATGTGGTAGAGCACAGTTTGCCATAGGTAAACCATCTTAATACTTACAGCACACCCATATTTGATTGAAAGGGGCCATATAAAGTGTCACAAAAGGTTACCATAATGCCTGCATAGCTTCTTTGCCTCAAAGCCATTCAAAAGTCATCCTCTTTTCTCCAGGGAGAAATTTGTAGTCATACAGTACTAAAAAAGACAGTGATAAAAAGACGATACTGCTTCGGCTCATTAAAATGTATGTGGCATCTTACTCTTTAGTGAAAGCCTTTTCTTGTCTGTGTATGTGTGTGAACCCAAAAAGAAGCAAATCAATGTAGGAGAATCTGATTGATATTCACTTCAGAGGGTGGAAGTGGGAGAGCCTGGGCTCACCACGGGACTCTGTGGGCTTTTGTTCCTGGCAGGTTGGACAGGCCTTCACTGTGAGGATGACATTAATGAGTGCCTTCCACAGCCCTGCAACCAGGGGATATGCATTCAGAATGATCCAGGCTATGGCTACACCTGTTTCTGTCGTCCTGGATTTGTGGTGAGACTCCCCACCTATTTCTCCCTCTCCATCTTTTTTTTTTTTTTTTTTTTAACTTAACCTTTACCCTCTTGCACCTTCATCTCTTGAGTATATACCACTGAGTGTGTAGTTTATTGAATTGTTAACATTTTGTGATAGTCTTTTTCTTTGTTGTTTATAGTCAAATCATCATTACTTCAAAACTGGGAAGTCAGATGCCTTTTTTGTACAGATAAAAGGACAATGTGTGACTTAAAAAAATATTGTTACTACTACTTCTGCTTTAGAGAAATGTTACGTATTTGAATTTGAATGTTCTACATACAAAAATGAATCTGAATTTGAATAATCAGTAATCAGATGGTTTATGGATGGTTACAGATGGTTTGTTTATAAGTTAAAAATGCCTAGCTTTTGTTACGTAATGCCATATGCCCTCCTTAATGTGAACTTTATTATTCAAGCTGTAAATGTTATGTCCCATTTAGCATTTCATCCCAGAGTTACACAAAACATCTACAGGCTGTTTATTTTTCATACACAGGGGAATAACTGTGAGCACAACTATGATGATTGCCTGTTGAATCCATGTCCAGAAGCATATTCCTGTTTAGATGGCATCAACAAGGTCACCTGCCTTGCTCCCGTTACGGATACTGTTCCCTTGGCGACTGTAGTCAAGAACATCACTCACGGCTCTACACCCAGAGTGCCGACGCCAACACTCAGCCTAGCACCAACAGCTGAGCAATCCACAGGTATAAACCACACTGTGCCTGCATGTAGTGTAGGTCCAAGTCTGCTGCGGTATCCTTATGCTTTCTTTTAAACAGATGTAAATGTGGTTTACTTTAGTTTCTTTCTTTCCTAATTGTGAAAGACATGTCCAACTTCAAAGGCTGCATACTTTCAAGGAGTTTCACTTTTGTTTAAGTTTAAATTGCTTTTTTTCAACTTGTTTATGCATTCAAGTTTGTTCTATGTATTTCTAAAGCAATAGTTTGACATTTTGGGTAACGTGCTTATTCGCTTTAGAGTTAGATGAGAAGATCAATGCACTCTTATGTCTGTATGGTAAATACTTAGCTCTGGCCAACGTCCAGTTAGCTTAGCTTAGCTTAGCTTTACACAAAGACAGGAAACCGGACCGTTGGCCTGGCTCTGTCCAAAGGTAACAACCACAGGACTTAGTTGTTTTGAATGGCCACACTCAATGGTGGAGTGAAAACAGACGTAATATTGTTTAAAAACTGGGATAATGGCACACATTATCAGGCACATTTTCCTGGAAGGCATTCATAATGTGGTACTCATACATGAAAAGTGACAGAAATAGTTGATTCAAGAATGGAAAAAGAAAGCTAGACAGAGACGTTCAAACCCCGGCTCCATTCTCACCTCTGCACAGCTGGCCAGTCATGGCATAAAGCGGTGTGAATGTCAGATTGTCAGTTTTCGGAAAGTTTCACACACACCCCCCAATCCGACACTGGAAAGGTGCGGGGAGAGAGGGTTTCCAAAGCTATTCGATCATCTGACAAGCACTTCTGACGCTACTTCTGGCTCACTAATTAACACTTTACACCTTGTTTTTGTAAATGCATAAAATGACTGAAAATGTCCCCAAATGTTGAGCTATTTCTTTAATGTTAATTTTCTTGTATGAGAAAAGAAATTGGATCAATAAGGTTATTATTAATTATATTATTTTTATAAAACACTGACTCATGACTTATAGATGGAGAATCTGTTTCAGGGACAGTTGTTCGCTACTAAGAATGAAGCCTGTAACCTTTGATAGATCAGTTCCTTAAATATGGCAGTGTGTCAATTTAAATTAACATTTCTCAATCAAGTCATATCTCCCATTACTTTGCTATTACTTCCATTAACATTATGTGTGCGAAGAAGTGCCACTAAATTATTTCAGCTAAGCCATTACAACAATCAATTTGTACTCTGTGTGGTCCAGGATTTTTTTTTTTTTTTTTTAAACAAATTACAAGCTATCCTTCCCCTGTCCTTCCCACCAATCATTTTTGCTGCACAAGATTTGCCAGTTTCAGTTGAGAGGAGCCTCCCACTGAGTTTATACTCCAAATGTGATTTCAGAGCTTTTGGCACATAGCAGGTGATGATATATTAGGTTTGATTGAGAGATTGTCATAGTTTGCACAGCTGTGGTGGGGGGGAAAAAATCCTGTTAAACTCTAGTTTTGGATTTGCCACTAAAATGGCTTTTATATTTCTATTTGAGAACAATAATCTCAAAGAGTGATAAGTCCAATCATTATTTGAGCTATATCCTTTAACACTCAAATGAAAGACACAGAACACAATATGTTATACATTACTGGTATTGGATTCAGTCATCTATGTGAGAGGAGGAATTCAGAGGACTGGGCAGATTGTTACTTCTTGACAGATGAGGTCTGTCTACCTTTGAAACTGCTCACAGAGCTGTAAAACAGACCTATTGAACACAGACGAGCTTGAACCAATTCAGTGCGACACTCCGAAAATCACTGTGGGCCAAACATAATGGAGTCCTCCCTGCTGCACCTGATCCAGCCCTCATCCAGTGCATTGTATTATGTACAGACAAGACACTGGTAAAGAAAAACAAACCCCGGCATCGACACACCAAAGCATCTCTTTACTCTTTTACACATAAGTGCATAATCAAAGTAAATAAGTTTTAAAGTAAAGAGGACCCAGAAACTCATGAGTTTATCTAACTAGGTCACCATCTAAAAGCATGCAGTGCCCTTGGTGCTGCTTGAAATAGACTCAGACAACCTAAGACTGCTCCACAACCTTTGATATATACGAAGTCAATGGGAATTTAAACATACAGAGGGGAGTTAATATGGTACACTGACTGTATAGGATACTAATTATTGTGTCACACTGGTGTAAACAACTAAACAACATGGGAATTTGGTCAGAATCTTGATTTTTCTTGTCAATTTTTCATTTAAAAGTCCAAACTAGGAACAAAAAAGGAGCTTTATTCCAAGGACACAGATGACTGTCTTGTGTGTTCCCCTTTTCTTCATCACTGTACATGCAATGCTGAGCTTCACAGTATTTTAGCTCTACGGTATGAGAGTTGATGGGAATCTAGAAAGGACACCGCCGGTGGAGGGAGGCTTACGGCGGCTAAGCCACAACTTGGAGTGATCGCCGCAGCAAAGGTGAAGCTGTTATCTTGCAGCCAAGTGTAGCAGAAATGAAATTACCTACTGTACGCTCCTCAAAAATCAACTTGATGAGTAAGAAGTTAGCCTCAGGGTCATTTAAAACAGGCACTATGTCTTTGTGCTTCCCTCTGTCAGACAGTCACCTTGTTAACCTTCAGTTTAACATGCATGCATTTGTTCTATGCAGCACTAGTTTATTTTAGCATGTTTATAATTGCATTGGCGGCACCTGGTTGTTGCACCTGTAACCATTTTAATATATTCAGTGGCACAACTTTGCCAGTGTGTCATGATGACATTCGCATGATGCGTGCACCATTATGAATATTCATGGAAGAAAGGCTCAGTGAGATGAAAAAAGCAGCGTCTAAATTTGTCATTTCAGCTGCAGTTTATGGCCTGTGTGCTCCTGTACAGTAACTGTCAGTGCTGTGCATTGGATCACCTGTGAATTGGGAATAATTTCATCAGTTATTTTTAAAGCTCGACAACAAAGATATAATTAGATACTAGCTTTCAAAAAAAGCCATATTATATTTAGGATTCAACTCCTCCGTGTATATCAGTAGTATAATAATTTTCAACTGAATCTTCTTACATCACATATCTTGAGTACACGACATCTTTTTCTGCCAATTTTGTAGGTAAGGAATGACCTTTTGCCTTCCCCCAGGGCTCAGAAATTGCAAGGGTCCAAGAATGGTCCTCAGCAGTATTTTATCTCTGTCCTGTGACAAGTTCAATCAGTCAGTCTATTACCGTACCCAATAAATCAGGGACAAAACAGGACTTACATCCTGGCTTTTTCTTTTTAATAAATGGGACATTAAGTCTATATCAATTAAATGTCACTGCCCAAAGTCTATCCTCACGTTAATTGATCTTAACTTCACATTTCTCCAAATATATTTTTCTAGTGGAATATCTTGTGCTTTAACCTGTCTGACATTCACATGCAGTCTGCACTGCAACATCACCTTCCACCTTTCTAAGTTACATTAAATATGACTCATATCAATTTTCTCACCTCTTTTATGGACATGTATTAGGACTGGCCCTAATTAAATAAGATCTAAAAGATTTATATAATGGAATATTCCCACTGAGACAACTTCTTTCCCCCCTGTTGAAACATTTAAGTAAAGGCTTTTGAACAGAGCACAGTAGTGACAAACTCCTTGGTCAGCATTATGTTAACCCTCCTTTTTTTTACCTGTTAATATGACATCAGTAAAGAAAAAATACAGATACTGTGCATAACAAAATATTGAAAACTTTTTTTTTTTAAGTATATGATTTAAATTGTACACATTTACAATTTAGATTAAGTCCGACTAGTTTCTTGAGACGTGTGGATGAACAATCTGGTCTGAGAATGTAGTGGTAAAAACAGGAGACCTTTGAAGGAGAGACTGAAGCTAACAGCTAATGAGGCACGATGCTGCCTCCTGGCAGCAGCCTCAGACTGCATCAAAGACTACATCAGACTAAACAAGGCTTTAAAATTAATGAATAGCTTTGTCTCTGAGGGGTAATTTTCCATCATCAGCATTGGCAAACCCCATTGTCAGGAGTGAAGCAGAAGACAGCACAGCATTGTTGCTGCGTGCATTTATCCTCATTAATTCACAGATCACAGTAGGTCTGCTCCTGATAATTCTCACTTCTTTTTTTTGTCTGGGGATTTTCCTCTGGGTCTTGGTCATATTGCTCTCCAGAGAAAATGGGGGTATTTTGGTTAGCTTGTTTGCCAAATGCCAAATGCCCTGAGGGGCCCCACTGTCAGATCAAAGGAGGTCTGGCCTATTAGGACTCGATGTGGAACAAAAATTGATAAAGGTCTCACTTGCGAGTTGCTCGATTAATCATGGCAACAACTTTGAAGGAGCTTTGCTGATTTCTCTAGTGTAATGATTTGATTTTTTTTCCAGATAAGAACAGATAGAGCATGAGACAGGTGCAACCAGGAATGCTTTTCATTTTAACAGGCTCTCTAGTTTGACTTTTCTGCAACAAATCGCACTACTTCCTTCAAATGAGAAATATATTGAGCATGAGTACCACTAATGCTTGCCTCCAATTGCAGTCTGAGTCAGTCTTTTAAGTTTGTCTGCGTCACTACCCCCAATAAGCTTGCGGGCAGTGGGACTTTTACTGAAATATCCCATAATTGCCCATTCTCATGGATGATATAAGCCAAGTTATTCCACTATAAAATGAGGCATGTAATAAACTTGTATGAATACGTTCATTTCAGCCAAGACTCTTCTCTCGCCTAATATATTGCCATTTGCATGCTTCACAGCTTTTTGGCAAATAAGACTATTTACAGTATGCCTGTACAGTGAGCAAAAGGAAAAATTGTGATGCTAGCGAGAGTCCTTCAAGCCTTTTCTTCTGCTTTCATAATAATAATTATCTACTTTCTGCCTCTACTTCCCACACCACATTGCCTTGCACTGTGCACTGCAGCTTTTTAGCTGCATTCTATCCATGTTGCCAAGGTTATTTGATGAGGTGTCCTTAGCCAGACATTCAGTCTTTAATAATTCTGAAGGTGCTGTTCTGTATCTCACCCTGTGCTCTGACCTCCCTGTGGAGAAAACGAGTGAAAAGTTGAATTCCTCTTTCAGGGATCAATAGAGAATCTCAGCAGAATTTACAGTAAAGATACATAAACTGCAGTCTGTCTTGCTTTTGTTTACCCTTTCCCCCCGTTTCAGCTGTCTATATTTTTTTATCTCCTAGATTCAAGCTTTGTTCAGTACTTTGGGAATTCATACCTGGAGTTTGAGGGTATTGACCTCAGCACACTCAACAACATTACTGTGAGATTTCAAACTCAAGTGGCCCAGGGAACTATACTATATGTGGACCAAGGACCAGCTAACGGGGATTTTTTTTTCATGAAACTCTTTGTCTTGGACGGGATTTTGCAGGTAAAAACTCACCTCAAATAGTTGTTAAAGCTTGATTATTTGTTAGGTTTGTAGTTCATGGAGCAATAACTTTCAACTCTCACTCTTATGTTTCAGTATGCCTTTTGCTGTAATGAAGAAGAGGAAGTTACACGGATCAGTACATTAATTCATGTTGATGATGGCAAAGTACACATTGTTAACATCAGGTATGTTCTTTTTTGTGTTACTTTAACCTTGCTGCATTGTGAGAATAAAAAAAAAAAACATGTTATATCAAAAGTAAATAAGTTGCCATTTTAATTTAGTTTTTAATTTACTGGTTGTATTAACAAAACAGACACAAAATGTTAGGAATCTGCTTCAGGCAAGAATACATGAAAAAAGAGGCATATTCACAACCATAAGCTTCTTAGGTTTTAGTAATATACAATGTTTTTTTAAATAGTGTTAGCACCTCAGGTGGTATTAACTTGATCCATAGTTATCCATTCATTTCAAGTGTGACAGAATTTCTTTAGAGAATGGCTGTTACTAATACCGGAGGGAGAGACACATATAATTGACAGGAATCACCAGACTGAGAATTTAGATTTTATTACGAATGGGCAAATGGGCTTACATTTTAAAGAACTAAAACAAACGTCAGAATGTGCCTATTAAAATGCATTAGTGATCACTGACCATGTTTTATTGGCTGTTCTAAAGTCTTCATTTGCAGTTTTTCATTACGAAAAGATTAACAAGCAAGAGCTGAGCACAAAATCAATGTTTAAATGATTTAAAGTGAGGCTGCGGCCCCTTTAGTTATATTGTTGCTAAGCCCATGTGAAATCTTGCTGTCAGCCCTCTCCATTATACTCTGACATGAGAGAGATTGTGGTTTAGTTTCAAGACACAAAGTTTATTATATATGAGCTGGAAGCAGAAACAAAGCGGCTAATGTTCAACTCATATCCAATCAGTTTATTTTGCATTTAAGGAGACACTATAGAGACTTCATTAGCATTGCACAAAGAGGCCATTTCTTTTTCTTTCTTTCTTTCTTCCTCAGAAGTTCTGTTTGTTCCTTTATTGTTAGATTAATTTAAAAGTCTGAGATTGAGAAATTGAAAAGGAATTGAAGTTAGGTTTTCTGAATTTTAAAATCTTAAAATACAAAAAGACATAAAAGGTGAGGTAATGGAGGTAATTATGAGCATACTGTGCCAGAGGTGAACAAATGATTTCCTGTTGAAGTGAAGCAGCCTGGGAAGGTTGCCTCGTGTTTCTTGGCAGAAAGCAGCACTGCCCCAAATATGTAAGTGCATCTGGAAAGGCCAATCAAGGCTACAAGGCTCCACCCCTGTTTTTTTTTTTTTTTCTCTGCAAGAAAAATACAACAGCAGATGGAATCAATCATAATGTTCTGTACCAACCCCTTGGAGACATTGCGAGAAAAAGAGCTGTCATAACTAGAGGGTTGGGAGTATGGAAAAATGGTTTCTGGTGTCACAAAGCAAATTCTTTGTAATTGTCTGATGGCCGAGTCCGTCCATCTTTGTCTAATTTGACCCAGAGCTACAACACCATGGCCATCCTCAACGTCACCACCTAACTCATTATAGACTTTTAATATATCTTCCCGTCAAAGACGCTTTTCAATATGTTAAATAGAAACCCAGTGGGGCTGACTTCTCAAGGACAGTGAGCACAGTGCCCTCTGGCTGCTAGCCAGGCCGCTCTGGCAGACTGCTTCTAAATTAACCGCTTCTCCACGCTGGCTCAAGAGGAAGGACTTATGCAGCTTGGAGTTAGTGCCCCAAGTGTTTAGCCGGCATATGCAACAGCCTGCAAAGTACAGGCTTAACAAATCAGACTTGATTGCTTCGTGGACCTCCTAACTTCCACTCGGGGAACAAGGAGTATCAGGAGACGCTGGAGAGGAGACTGTGCATCTGTGGCCTGAGTACCCTCAAGCTGCAGATGGTTAGTCCAGAATCTGCACTTCGGTAATTATCTGCTCTCCCCTGTTGTTTCAAAGTGGAGAATTGGTTTTTGAAATCTATGAATGGCTGTGGGGTGGTTCCAAAATAGTGCATAAGGCACCTAGAGAAAACAAAAAGGAGCACCTTAGAAAAGTACTGTGATTAATTAATGTATCAGCAGAGTAAACAAAACAATTAGACATATTGACCACAGTTTTTTTTCCAGTATTCGATATTTCACTCTGCTTCTCAGACAATTATAAGAATTCCTGAACTTCACATGGCCAAGTGCTTTTAAACACAGACGTACATTTTTTACTGTCAAAACACACATGAGATTAATATGTAATGATTGGTGATTAATGGTTAATGTTTAATTATATTATTTGCAAGAAACCTGCCAGTCGATGCAACAGTAAGGTCATTTCAGAGGCATTTTGCCTGTTGTTAGAGTTTGAAAATAGTTTTTCAGCTGTAGAAAACTTCCCTCTGACTTCCCTTATTATCAACTTTTTGCATAGGATTTTTTTTAGTCATGATGTCAGCTAGAGCTATAATTCTTGAAAGGTGATAAAAGAGGTTCCATTAAATTATTTTCTCAGCAAGGCTACAAAAGTCATGGCCCTGTTTAAAATGTATGGGAATTTTTATTTCCATGAGATCTGTCGCATCATTTGTTGGTTGGGCTCTGCATCTGAGATTTGTTGACATTAAGAAAAATATTAAATATTACCAGCCATATCTTTTAATTTGGAAAAAAAAACAACTCCTGTATCTGTGTCTATTTTACATCTGACCTAAAGTGTTCTTATTCCACAGACAACACTTGACCCCTTGTGAAGTGGAGATAACTCTTTCTGGTCATGAGAAAATCAAAAGTACAGCCAGTAATTACTGGTTGGGACACATGATACAAAGAACAAACCACATCTTCATAGGTGGTCTGCCTCAACATTATCTGCCCAATCAGGTAAGACTTTATAAGTACTGTGTGGTTTCTCACCAACCTACTGAAATCACATGGAGCTATAAGACATAGGCTACATGCATAAAAGTTAGAGGATTATTTCATCATGTGTTGCTAAAATTGCATCATAATAAAAAACAGTGCAAGATAGGGAAAGAACTGCTATAAGCGAATCAAATGTCTAAATAAAAGATTGTTTTTTTTCCCTCAGAAAGCGAAACCTTTCATCAACTATACCGGCTGCATTGAAATAATTGAAATTAATAGACTAAGGAGTTTCTATACATCCGATGCCATCGCCAGCAGCAACGTAGACCAATGCAGGTAAAGTCAAACAACATGATCTCCTCTTTTCATTTAATTTACACCCAGTATTTGTTGCTGCTTGCTGCTTAACTTGTTTTGAGTTGTACTTGGCAAATGCACTAAAATTCACTAAAGAAAAATCACTTCAAAAACTTTCCAATACCAAGGATCAGTTAAAAACTACTGTGTCTCCTTCTTATGTTTGTGTGTTTGTCTTTTGACAGTTAGATCATTTAGTATAGCACAAGCACCAGTAATCATATTTTGCTTGGTCTGATGTATTGAGGAAAATTTGACCACTTATTATGACAAATAGCAATCCGGTTTTCCTCTCTGGCCGGGATGGTGCTCAAAAATATTTCTACCTAAAAGCAAATAATGCATAAATTAAGCTACATTGGATTGTTGTCCATTTTAACCATTGAGACTTTTGGTCAATCTTTCAGAGATACTTTGTATGCCATAGAAGCCTCCACAACAACTTCCCCAAGTCTGACAACTCAATCAACCACCTCTCACACAACAACAGTGGCAGCTCCCACACAAACGCCAAAACATTCTCTGCACGAATCTTGCCGTGATGGTCTTTGCCGCAACGGAGGAACGTGTCATCAGCCACAGCTGCCTGGAGTAGCTCTCCCTTCCTGTCACTGTCCTCTTCATTTTACTGGAACTTTTTGTGAGAAAGGTAGGCTTGGGAATTTTTGTTTTTTATTCGCTGACAGTGTTTCCCAGTTTTTTTTTAATGCTATAGCACACATACACACACACATACACACACACACACACATATACTAAAAAGCTTAAAAACCTACTACACTGTGACCTCCACAGTGGTATCATCAAGAGCCAGCCAACAAATTATGTCAGTTAATATATGCTGAGCCTCTTTGGCTAATAGGTTTCACTATGAGGGAGAATAAAGTCAGAATTTTGAGTGATGTGAATTATTCAGGATATGATTAATGAAATGAAAGATCCATACGAGCAGCTTGAACCATCACTGTGTGTCCATGTTCACCTCCAATGCTCATTGAGAATGAGAACGTGACCTTGCAGCGCTTGCTCAAGCTTCAGCTAAAGCTCTCAACCCCTGTCCCCACCAGAAATATTTATTTTGTACCAACCACTGATACTAAGGAGACAGCAGTACTAGACGCACATATTAACAAGTTTTTCCTTAGCAGATTTCTTTTCAGTGTTCTTGTGATGTATGTTCCTTTTTTACTTTCCTTGCTTTGCATGATGTGCTCTGACAGCGTGTAAAAAAGCATCCTGTGTTCTGCTATTGTAGTCATTTTCTGTCAGTGACGACGGCATTAACACTAGATTTGTGATTTAATTGTGTCTGCTTGATAAGGAAAGCTAAGCTGCTCACAGATGAAGGACTTTTCAGATACGTGTTATGATAGCTATGTTCATTTTCCTGCTCTACACTGTAGCTACATAATTTACTCTCCAACATGGATTTAAAAGGTCCCACTAAATAGATAGATTAAATGTGTTGCTAGCTAATTACATGTGTTAAATCAGCTATGGTTTCTATAGAGGAGGATTTAGGTACAGGCAATAATGACTGGAAAGCAAATGATCTCAAACCGACTGTTTGTTCAGTGATTTGATTTTTCAATCATAGTTTAGCATTCATAACTAGGCACAGCAGGCCTGTCAAGCTTTGGATTTCTCCACATGCCAAAGCGGTGTGCATGGGGCTGTAAGTAAGAGTGATACTAAGCATTTAAAGAGTTTGGAGTGTGAAGTCTTGTTTTTTTTTTGTCCAAAAGCATCTCAAGCTGAAGCATAGGTGGATTCCTATAGCTTGCAAGTTTTCTGGTCATTCCCCTGCACCTCTCTAAGGGTGTTCATCCCATAATGCGTAGCAGTGTGTCTGTGAAGATTCTCAGTTATCCAGGTCATGGTATAAGTCTTTTTTTTTGCCTTCCCAAAACCAAAATACAATAGCAAAAGTGTTAGGAATGGATAAAACTATCTGCTTGTCTACTCAAACCTAAGCTGCAATTGTTAGCATGTCCAGCTGCTACCTACAGTAGTAACCAATTTTTACTTTTAAAGCTAAGGAACACATCATTCATTTCTGGATTTACAGGTTACATTTAAAAGCAAAGGTGGTATTTACTCAATTGATTTTCTCTATAAAATGTCAGAAAACAGTTTTTAAAAAAAGCCCTTTATAATTTCTTAAAGCCCATGATGACATCCTCAAATCTCTTTTTTCTGATCTACAGTCTGAAATTCAAGATATTTTGTTTGCTATCCTGTATGACACATAAAAGTTTCAAATCCTCACAATTGAGAAGCTGCAACCAGAAAATGTTTGGCATTTTTCCTTAAAAATGACTAAAACAATTACTGAATTATCAAAAATAGTTGCCGATTAATTTTCTAACAATCGACTAATCAATTAATCATCTGATGGTTTCAACTCTACACTGTAGGTATTTCCCCACAGTATGGAAGCAGGTACCACAATCTACCAGAGCTTTTTTTGATTTGGGGAAGTTTACACTTCAGCAATCCCAGCCAAACGTTTTACACCTATATAATGTTACATTTGCCAAACATATCCGTAATCCTTACCCTAAAAGCCTTCTCTCTTGTAGTGAAACAAATTCTTTGAAACTACGAATAAGTCTGTAAGCAAATCAGCCAAACAGGGTTATTTAGGAATGAAGATAACAGTCTGATCATTTCTCCTTACATGTACTGTACATCATGGACTAATTAGCTCTACACCACAATGCTGTGCTATTTCTAGCCATCCATGCACACTTTTTAGAAGATTGTCATTTTAAAACAAGTTAGCAGAAAACATTATCCATCAGCCAGACACAACGTTTGATGAATTCTGCCAACAGCTGTCATTTCATGTGGTGAAATGAACAGTTGCCGGCTAGAAAGGAGAAGACTGCTATTGTTTACCTCCGTCTGAAGTCAGGAACCCATTGTTTCAAGCTTTACAGGTGTAGCAACAGTAACAAAGGGGGGTGGCCCATGCATGCTCCCTCATGTAAAACCCAATTACTCTGCAACTCATATCAGAGCATTGCACTACATATGCTTACAATGCTTTCACTCATGGGGTTTGAATAAGGAGCTTTGGATAACAGTGGCCACCAAATGTCATACGTGCTGCTGTACATTTTAAGCCTGGGGAATATTTCAAGCAATGGAAATTCTTATTACCATCGTAAAGGGTTTCAATAATGGAATCTGGATTGATCTTCACCTTGGTAACCCTGGTACATGATTTAAGCTGAGAGCATAATTTTGTATTTACGGTAAACATGGAAATCTGACAGAATGTCGCTTAAAGCTAATGTTAACAATCATTTACATGGCTTGAGCAGGCTGTGTGCACCTGACACCCTTATTTGACACCTCTGCCATGTGTTCCAAAACTGCTAATTTACAGGTGTTTAAGTCATCTACTGAAATGTTATTTGTCTCTCCAGGCTCTGTAACAAAAATGATGCTATTTTTATGACTTCACTCTCATTTGTTTTCCCTTGGGAGACAGGTACATCGAGGAAAGCTTACATGACAGAGATGGTGCTTTTCTAAGCCAATTATTAAAATGTCCTGGCCAACTATTAAACAGCCAGCAGAGAAAAAGGAATGTGATTCATCCATTGATTCACTCATTCATTTATTTTCCCTGTTGCAGCTGTCAGCTTTAGTGTACCACAGGATATCGTCACATGTGACTGCAGCTTGAATATGTTGCCTGCATGACAATGTGTGATCTTAAGGCTATTCTCACTAATTGGAAATTAATGCAGTATGTATATATAATTAATCAGATTTATGCTTGATTTAATAATACATTCTCACGATCATGTAATTATATTTTTTACTTTTTTTTTCTAATCAGTTGTGGAAAAATCATGGAATTTATCCTCAGCTTTTTCCCTCCATGACCATAAAGTAATTTCCTGCTCATCCCTCAACTTCTTACACTCATAAACTTCCCTTTAAACACCGGCAGTGGCCTTTTAGATTCATTTCTGCTGAGTTTGAGGAATTTCTCCTCAAAAGCAGTTCAGTCTCTCAGGTTTAACAGAGTGCAATCTCACATGAGCACTCATCCACTGATGTGCTTTGCAACACTAGTTCTGATCGCCCACAGAAGAAGTCCAGAGGCTGTTTACAAGTTGACAAAGTCTGTGAATGTGTATTGCTGCGGCAACTTTGCTTGGTGACAACCTTGTCCTCACATCTTGTTGAATTAAGTAATAGCCACAAGAGAAGGATATAGCAAGTCACCCCTGCTCTGAGTTGTTTATAGATATGTCATCCCACCCAAGCAACTGATGACGTGGACTTGTTTGTGTCCTAGATGAAAAGCTCACATGTCATACTGTATGTATCTAAGGGAAATATTAGGATGTGCATGAGGCTCTGCTGCCTCTTATATTATTGTTAAAGCAGATTAATGTCAGTAATACATGTTTTCAAATGAAACTGTTGATTCTTTGACATGTCTTTATATATAATGAAGCACATATCGACTACTTACTGTAGGCTATACAGATAAGAAATCATATTTAGAGATACACAGCTAATTTAATACAAAAATTAGTTGTTTTCTTCAAGAACAAGTGTCACAGTGTTTTGAATGCCAATGTTATAAAAGTGCATATTATATTTGTTTATTGAGCAGGCACGACACAGATAAATATTGTGGCAGAGGAAGAAGAAATGCAATTGATGAAATATATATTTATCAGTATATTCGGCTTCTGGCTGAAGCTCATTTGCAGCCTCCGTGTCTGGTTAGGTTTTTAAATTCAGATTGAAACAACTACATTCAAGATCAAAACAGCAGTATAGTATACAGTATATAGTATGTATATGTTTATATTTATATTTAATGTAAACATAGATGACCAGTGAATCCTACATTTTCTAGTCAGTGCAAGATTAAGACTACAACTTTACACTTTCACTCTATCAACTGTATCACTACTATGATGTGTTTTTCCAAAGTGACTGTCAGACTTATTTTTCAGTCTGTATTATACGTGCAGCCTGCACATAAGAGGCTCAGCATATATGAGCACTGAGTCCCGCTCTCTAATGTTTGGACCCGAGGCTGTACCTCTGGTAGGCTGTACCGTAATCCAGGCCACTGACTTGTGGTTTAGTGAGTGTTTGATATCAAGTAGCCAACCATAAGACAGGTTTTGTCAAGATGAAGCCAGTTCATCTGGTCATGTCAGAGTCTTAAGCTATGATAAATTGTCTCTTCAAAGACGGCACAGTAGGTCGTAGACCTTGCCAAAGACAATCTGTCAGGTATGCAAGCATTCAGTTGAAAGCTAAGTGATCACAAAAATTAGTTATGGAGTAAATGGCTGCTTAAGGTAAGGAAGTAGGCATAAAAGACGAAACCATTGAGGCAGGAAATTATTCAGACTTGGTCTGTATTGATCATGACCTCCTTCTACAGCTCATTACTTTATGTCCTTATTTCTCATATATTTGAAGCTGTGATGTAGGATGTTGGCCAGAGAGGAATAATAAAATGAAGGTTGAGAGCACAGTTTTGTCCCATCTATGTCCTTTCAACAACTAACAGCTAACCACGACATTCATCCAAATAAGACTACGCATGCTTTTTTTTAATGTTCCTTGTGTCATTTGTAAAATATTTCAGAACAATATTTAGCTTTTACCTTTTCCCTTCATCTTTTAAAGAACAGATTTCCTATAAAATATGGTAAATTTAGCAGATTTCTGTCTTCATTCATGTGTTAATTCTTGTTTCACATATACCACATCATCCCTACTACTAGTAACCCATATTCTTTTAAAACAAAATAAAGTTTATTTTTATTTGTGCATTTTAATATAATATTCAACTGAATTTAAATGAATTTGATGTGTAAGAAAAAAAGAAAATCAAATTATATATAATGAATTGGTCCTCAGTGCAGGTAATATCTTCATAAATCAGGCCCAGATAGAATCTTTCGTGTAAACATGTTCAGGAGAAATAATCAATTAATTTTAAAAAGCAAACACAAGTCTTTTTACAGTGTTGCCTCTCTATTCTTGTGTCTGACATTAATGGGACCTGATGTGGCGTTGTCAGCTTCCTGCTTTGCCAACACACTGGCTAGGTGCTGCCAGCTCTTTTTTGTGGGCATCAGTGTGTTATTGTTGTAATTGCTGGCGCCTTTAAAAATGAGCCAGCACAATCTGCCTTACTCAGAAATTGCCAACAAACATTACAGGATTGATTCATCATTTCAGCCCAAGGAAACCTTCCGAAACAAAAGAAACACAGTATTTTATTTTCTCTTTGTAATTTGAAGAATTGGCTGTCATGTCTCTCTCCACGTAATTTTCTGCACAACTCAGGACAGTCATCCACTCAAATTGGCCACAAAAAGAGCAAGAGTGGGAAAGTGGCAGAGCACACAAGCAGAGATAACATGATTATGACCATTTGAGAAATGGTACAACCAGACCAACCTTCTCTGGTGTTGGTCTGGTGATTGATCATTAAACTGGACCAAGTTAGCTTCTTACTGGCCCACAGGCCACTGAGCAGTCCTTATTGTCAAACCCTGCAATTGACCTTGCTGATATTTTCACTTATTATATAACGGCTCCTTTTCACAGCCTCGTTAAGACCATTTTCAGGATGGGTTGTTGACATGAGTGACTGATACCCAGGAATTACGTTATCCCTGCTGCTATGAATAAACCTGTTGCAAGAATATTTCTGTCCACCAGTGTCTTACTCATAGATCAAGCTGTCCACCGGTAAATTATGAAAAAGAGCAGCAGCCACATACTTATCTGCTCCATGACTATTCAATAGTAGGCAACATATTGGAGAGAAATGATCACAAAAGTGTGTATTGTTTTTCTTAATCTTGAAGCAATGCTATGTAAGGGAGTGCAAATTTGAATTTTCCAGTAAATAGTGGAAGGTATTTGTCATCAGATGCTTGTCAAGTCAATTTTATTTGTATAGCCCAGTATCACCATTTACAAATTTTCCTCAGGGGCTTTACAATCTGTACAGCGACACAACATCCTCTATCCTTAGACCTTCGATTCAAAGACAAACTCCTTGAAAAAAAAATCCTTTAACAGGGAAAAATTGGAAGAAACGTCAGGAAAGGCAGCAGAGGAGGGATCGCTGGCGGATATTTCTATGTTTGTCCCAGTAGCCCGTTTCATATTGGAATAAGCTTTAACCTGATTTCACTTTGAGTCTATAAACATATACACTTAATTGTAACATTTACATGTGTTACAGTAACATCCTAAAGGTTACTTGAGTAAGTTCTTCCTGCATGTAAATGATTGAACATCAGCTTGTCTGTACTATCACTAGCTAATCATGGAAACTCCCAACCTTGAGGCCACAACAGTACTATGCTAAATATACTGTATATGACACTTCTCACTCTTTGTGTTGCTTTTCTTTTACTCTCTATTCTGTTCTAAATGTTGTCAATCATTCACAGGTCTCCTTTAAAAATCCATTTGATCCAACATCAAAGCACCAAAAAAGTGAACACAGGACAGGATATTCCTGTCACTCTTACAATAAAAAGTCATTTTTTGAGCCCTACTCATACTGTACATCATGAGTTCTCAACTGAGAATAAACTGCAGTTTTCCTTGAGAGCTGGACTCTGAAGGCAGAATCCTCTGAGCGGAGGCCGGGGTGGCCTATTTTGAATTGACTGTCATGCACCTGAACAGCAAGCTATCCACCATACAGTGTCCTTTGTGGAAAAGCATCACTGACTTGTGGAGTTGATGACTTGAGAGGGTACCTCCTCCACCTCTCCTTAAAGTCATACCCCTTTGTCATCCGGTGGGAAATAACACACCAGCATGTAGCCCTGACAGGGCCCTGCTGACTCTGCTCACAGGCGAGCTATCAGTGCTGCAAAGGCACCGACCGGCCAATTCTTGCTGTTCTGTTTACTAATGCAAGCGCTGTAGGGCATTGCTCTAACAAGATATGTCATACCTCATTTGGTAGATATCAGTGGAATTGTATTATATCTCAAGTACAAAAGTGTAAAAATGTTTCTAAGGAATATTATGGTTCTACTCATTTTTTCACTCAATTTAAATGCATTTAATTCATATATTTGTGTTTGTTTTATATTTCTAGATACCACAGTATATATCCCATCATTCGATGGCACATCTTATTTGGAGCTGCAGCCTCTTGCATCCTTTCTCCAGTCTTCTGATGACAGCAATAATCTACCTGCTACTGTCAAGGACACCACTGTTATTCTCTATTTGACAGTGAAAACAAGGTCTACACAGGGCACCATCCTCTACAGTGAGTACAATCTCTTTTTATCACAACGGTTTTAGAGCACTTCAACACTGTGAAAGCATGTATAGATACTGCTTAGAAAAATATGTATATTCATATTTATATGCCCATTATGTTGAATGTCCTTGTGAGTGCAGAAGGTTGTTTGTTATATTCCAAAGTGCATGCCATCATCTCCTAGTGCTTTAAATAATGTTGTTTTAGTGGCTAATATGATGCTGCTTTGCCTTGTATGAAGGATAAATGTGCATTTTGCATCTGTATTTTTGTCAGTGACCAATATGCAACAGATATACAGTAGATTTATACTGTAGTTGTTAGAATCTAACCTGGCAATATCGCTATCATGCAACTTATAACTTACTCAAACTATTCCTTCTATTCCAGTGCAGCTACAGTAGAGTTTACTCACAGAAAACAAAAATGTGATTTAAAGCATTTCTGTTGTGATGTGAGCCCCTCAAAAAAGAAGAGCCAGTCTATTCTGTGAGCTCTGGATGCTGTCTAGACATGTTTTGAATAGGGGGCATTTACTTGACTGAAAAACTTGCCCCCTTGTTATTGCTTATCACTACCATTATTGCTCTCAACCTCTTCGGTCTTTAGATCACTAATAATTCAGAAATGATTTGCCAGTCTGTGCTTTGATTATCAGCCACTGATTGCATTGAGACTTAAAAAATACGACTATGATGTCATAGAAAAGCCAGCAACAAACAAGGAAATATTAAATGAAATCTGAATGGATCTAAGTTCAATAACATACTCACAATGTTGAAGACGATTACACAAGAGACGAGTAAAGGGGAGGATTAAATCAATCGCCTGTGGTGTTTCATTTTTACGAAACACATGTATTGTTATCAATCCTTAATATTAATATTAAAAATCACTGGACTGATAAAAAGAAGTCGCTTGGGGACACTGGCACCATGACTCATCTATTGCTGTTGCAGGGAATTGTGGGACACAAAGATGTACATGTTTCCAAGGATACAGGAGAGAGGCAAGGAAGCACTAAGACTTATTTTTCTTGAAGAGAATTTGACCAGCTCTGCTCACAGCTGCCACTAAGATATATGCGGGTCATTTTATTTATTTAGACATATTCCTAACCGTAAAAAAGCTTTCAACCTCAAACAAAGTCTCCAGATGTATAAGGAGGTCATGTGATTAGAAAAGATACAGGAAAAGAGAAGCATGCGGGTCTTCGGTGAAGGACAAGAACAGATTTGCTTTTGGTGGACGGCTGTGAGCTACTGCAGTCTGTTTTGTTGTCTCACTGTTGACGATCTGAGCTATAACCTGATAGCGAACAAAAGAATCCTCATCAGAAGGCAAGAGCTGGTTGCTAGCGTGGGGAGCGAGGATTGGGCTGACCCTTTACATCAACCGTGAGCTCTACATTGTACGTCTACCTCCTGCTAGCTCTTTTGTTCCCACACCTGCACACACACTCTCTTTTGTTACAGAAAGAGATTCTGATAGGTAGGCCAGACAGCCACTGAGTAGACCCTCGTAACAATGGAGCATTGTTTTTGGAGAAGGAAAGGAGTCGGTAGATTTGTGGTCATTTTTTAAGGGGTTGAGACAGCTGAGCCATGAGAACTTTGTTTAATTTATGTTGGAAGTATGTATACATGCAGTATATTATGTACCTGCCACCTAAAGTAAGGGGTGAAGCCAATGCCTTGAGCTTTACATTCTCTAATAGACACAAGAGAAGAGTATCAGTGGAGCCATGGATTGTGTGGTGATCACCGGTGATTGATTCTGCACCAAGCGGTCACAGACATCACAGCATTTATCTTGCTGGCATAACCTAGATTAACCCCTTATCTGTGACATCATCGACAGGTTCATGGCCTCTCATTTACATTTACAGACTTATTGCGCATTGCAGTAGACGACAGGGCTCACCCACGCTTCCTCTCCTTTGATCAAAATTCAGTGACAGACAAAAATGGCAGTGAGATGTAAGCTCAAATCCAGGCTTCATAGTGTCCCTACGCAAAGTATGTGATGTTAGTAATATATCTTGTAATATATTCTTTTACAATTGATGCTAGTACCCTCTACATCTTCTTCACATACAGTAAATCATACAGTAAATGAAAAAATCTGTTAAGTATTCATTCTGGTTTCTTAAGGCCTTGTAATGGTGTAAGCCATGGTGCATGAAGATACTTAAAAGTCTTCCATTCCTTAGAGTAATAATAGCTTGACTTTTCCCTCTCTGAGCTGACATTGGACTCCCATGATGCTTCTGAGTGCCGTAGTGTTGCACCAAAGACTTAAATCTTTGTATTTAAGGAGCTATTAATTAGCTGGCCTTCAGAACCTATTAGGACTCTAAATTGGTGCTTTATTAAAGGTTGGTGCACTTGAAAGGTCAACCAGCTAAGCCTTAAATGCACGTAGACAATGGTAGTGTTTGAAGACAAATATACAGCATGTTGGCTGACACAGTGTTCACACATTTCCAATTAACACATTTCCAATTAGATGTTTTTCAATAAATTGAAAAAAAGCAGCAGTTTTCCATTCACATATAATTGTGTCCTGTGTGTGTGTGTTTGCACTAGCCAATTAATCATTTGGTGTTGAATTGAGTGGTTTGAGTTTTGGAAAGTTTAGGAGACATTATTTAGAAAACATTTGAAACAGTCCAATGATAGGTTTGAGAACAGAGCAGCAAGATAATTGCAAAGCAATTTAGAATGCTACCCCATACTTGAATTAATGCTTGTTTTTTGGGTTGTCTTTTTAGAAAACAGCACATTGCATGAACAAAAAGAACACAGCTGTAGGGAACTAAGGTGTATATATTTCAGTCATGTTTTTTTTTTTTTTTCCCCCTGGAAGCTTTTCAATACTTGATTGAGGATATTTTTAAAATTGGCAAAAGCCACACACTTTATACAAAAGACTTGCATTCATAAACATGGTAAACACACCAAAGAAATTGCGCTCAAACAATACAATAATTAAAAAATGTTCTCTCAGTATTCTGATTAGTATTTTCCATTTCCCTCTTTGTGCAGTGAACACTATGAATAGCAAAGGACAGAGATGGAGTTTGCATTTCAAACATTATCAATACATTTCTGTATTAAAATGTGTTTTTAAAATGATTTTTTAGATTTTTTTTAAATAAGAAATAATAAAACAGAACCTGTGGGATATATGCACATGGAATTTTTATTTTGGATATGAAAAGATGGAAATATATATATATAACTCACCAGGGACAGATGAAGAACATCTCAGAGGAGCTAGGTAGGTAGAGGAGGATCACATCGGAAGAATGCCTCAAGTCATCAGATGTGATGTGTGTCAAGTGAATTAGATTGTGCTTGATGTCAAGCTAGCAAAATCGTTTCACCTCCACCCCATCATTTTAGTTGCCTCGTATATCCACTGCCACCAGTTATCTGGCCGCGTTGATCTTAAGTCACTGCTTGTCCAAGTCTTCACAGATTTACTCTGTAGATTAGTTTGAAAAATAATGACTGCTGTGACAACACAATGCCATCATTTCCTCACTCCTAACCAGCTTTCACCACTCTCAAGATCGGATGTGAACACTGCAGTAAAAGACAAAACGTAATCATCATTTTAAGTTAATTAGTTGTGTTTAATAAGTGTCTATTCAGTTCTTTATTCTCAGTCATATTTACAATATTTCACTGCTGCAGCACTTAGAAGCCAGAAAGCAGACTGTGAGTCTTGTCATGAAGAGAGATGAATGTTCAGAAAGCAGAGGGCACAGTGCCTTTTATCTAGTAATGTTTCCTGGCTCATAGTGCACCATCTTTTTTTTCACATCAGAGGATAGGAACTGAAAAGAAAACTCCAGAGATCAAACAGACAAAGTTAATCAGAAGAGAACCAAAAGACATGCATTGAGATGCGGAGAATCTCTTCACCAGACCTGCTCCTTATTCTCCGCTCCCCTTTTTACACCTCTCCCCGAAGCAAACACGCGAGTCTCCCCCTGGACTTCAATTGTCAGCTCGAGAAGAGAAATGCAAGGAGGTGGGGTGAGGGAGAGAGAAAGATAAAGAGAGAGAGAGCTAGAGAGAGAACAGGTGACAGGCACTGACAAAAGGACGAACGCTCTGTTAGGCTCGGTGCAGAGTAACAGGGCCATAGGGACAATAGGGAACAATATCCTTACAGAGGAAAAATAGAAAAATAAAAGATGGGGCAACATTAACATCTATAGTAAACAATATTTGTCAGTGAATGAGTAATGGTGCTAAGCGAAAACAACTGCTTTGAGTGGAGACAAAGGCTCATTGTTGCAGAAGGAAGTTGCGTCTGTATAGTCTCTTTGCCGCTGTGAAAATTAGAGTCTCCACTGAATCTGTATTGTGGCAATAATGATTATGTGACAAGAATAATTATGTTTTTACTTGTAATTTAGCCACACAGACATGCTTTTGTGATTATATCAGTTATTTATTTCCATTTTTTTGCTTTTTTATAAATTTAAGATAATTTCTGAATATCAAATGTACAGAAAATGTATTTTAAAAAGCAAAACAAATACCAGCCATTGGCTTTTTTTCTCATTAGTTAAAGAATTTTGTGCAGTGAAGTTCAACATTTCTGTCAATTTGTGATATGAGGTGCAATAATTGAAAAAACCTGTTGACCATTTCAGTCTCTCCCACTGCCGCTCCATTCCTACCAGTGTCACCAACAGCAAGATGCTGCTTGCTTGACAGTCATAATCCTTCTTCACTGAAAATAAGCATCAAATGAAAGCACTGCATCTTTGCTTGTTTGTTACCTCGAGTTACATTTCAAGTTTTGCCTTCTTAAAGCCCCAAGAAATTTAAGCACTGCTAGAAAGAGTCCCTAGCAAGCTGTAATATTTATATTTATATATATATACCTATATTTATTTATAACACAACACTCGATGTATATTTCCATTACATTTTCAAGTTTTCCTGAAAAAGCTCCCATCATATCTAAAAAAAACTATTTTATCAAAACATAATTGTTTGAGACAGGGAACTCAAGGTTGTGATATAGAGCATTGTTTCTTTGAATTAGTAGATGTCCTGGTTTTCATGCCGCACACGAAAGATTTAATGGCAAGAGAAAAACATGAGAAATTTTCAGTAACTCTTGCTTTTACCAATGCAAGCTTCAAAAAAGATGACAAATTGCCAGAAACATGCAAAAGAGTAATTACGTCTGTAACTAAGAGGGTAAACATTGAGATATCAAAGGAGAAATACGTGAAATAAACCTCAATTCAATTCAGTTCAAAGGGGCTTTACTGGCATGAAAGTTTTGAGGACAATGCTGCCAAAACATCAAAATACAATTTGTCCAAATATTTGGACAGTACAAAATAACAATAATTTGAACATTAATACATTAAGATTGATATATATTAATTATATATATGCAGGGTATGCATGTATATATGTGTATGTGTGTGTGCGCGTGTGTGTGTAGGTCATTCACTGTCCGTCAGATTGTGATATATATTGGGCAGCAAGATATGTTTCGTCTCCCTCTCCTAGGAGTATTTTTCATTAAGCTCATTTCATTAAGGTCATTTTGAGAGGTCATTAAGCTCTTTGAAATGTGAAATTACAGAGTTGAACTTGTTAAAGTAAATGTTCTTTATTTCATTGAATGTTTTACATTGTAGGAGGAAGTGCATCTCTGGCTCAGCCTCACCTGTCAAACAGTGACCACATATTCTGTTTTCTTTTGGTTGCCATGATTTTTTGTGTCGTCCTTTTTCGATTGCCAGTTTGTGGTCACTGAGCCTGCATTTGGTTAGGATCTGTCCCTGTTTTCCATCTCTGACAGTAGATAGATATTCTGCCAATTCATAATCTCTTTTTAGGGCCAGATAGCCGTCTAATCTACTTTGGCTTTTAGTTTCTTCTCTCCAGTGTTCCAAATAGTTTTTTTTTTTACATCGCGTTATAATTTGGTTTACTCTGATTGGTGTTTGGAAAGCAGTGTTGGTGTGAGACTGGTCAAAGTGTGTCTGAGACGTTGAAGTTAGTCTCAGCACCAAATTGACATAGGGGACTCTTCTGGGCTGAGCTCTTGGGTTTGGAGGGCTTTGGAATAGAGGGTGTCTAAGGAACTTGATTTAAGGTGATTAAAAAAAATTGAGCACTCTCTTTTGAACGTTAATTATCAGTGGGTGTCTGCCTAATTCTGCTCTACAGGCATTTGTTGGTGTGTCTGTTGTGACACTTGTAGTTGATATAGGATTGTAAACAATATAGTATGCTTTGTAAAACAGCAAAGAACATTCAAAGTGTACATATACATGCAGACATGTATACATAATATGTTAATAAGTGATATTCAAAACAAACAAATAAAAACAATGATGATGGACACAAGGCAAATTGTTGCGTAGGAGCTCTGTTAGTTTCTGAATGCTTGGAAAAACCCAGGGAATTGTACCAGATAACCTTACAGTCCTGTCCAGTCCCTCATAATGACAAGCATGATTTACTGTCGAGCAAGGTCATGCAAGGTTTTGCAGACAAAAAGTTACGTTTTATAATGAGTTCTAAAATGAACAGGAAGTCAGTGCAGAGATCTTAAGACTGGTGAGATGTGATCAAGTTTTCTCTTTCTTGTTAAAACAGCACGCAGTCTTTTTAGGTATCTAGCTGTTGCAATTAGAGATTTTTCTGCGTCTGTATGTGACAAGAAGCCTCTGACTCTGGCATGTGAGATCAACATTAACAATAACACCCAGGTTTCTTGCCTTTGTGGCACTTGAAGAGAATGAGAGGTTGTTGTTCAGTTGCAAGAAACTGTTGGACAAAAGATTTGAGACAGAAATACACTACGTGCAACTAAGTGTCATCAGGATAATTATAATAACGAATGTGTCTGTGCAGACATACAGCCCACTGGCAGCATGTGCCAGCGAAATAGCGGAGAACACACACAGGCATGCAATTTTTTTTTTTTTTTTCTTCAAGTAGGATGCAAATTAAATCAGTGCTCTCAGGCAATTAAAAATGTTTATAATATTTTATATTACTTATTTTTATTTTAGCCTAATGAATAACACATTGGCTGCCTAAGTTGTCTCCAGTCTTGCTACTTTGTCAGTGAGTAGGAGTCCTTCTGCAGAACAAGGATAAGGAAACAGTGGATTATCTGAACAAGATATTCCTCCTGTGGTCCATTCGGCAACAGCGGTTAATAATATGGCACTGTTAAGTGCACCCCTGTCGAGCCTTATGACAAGGAAGACCTCCAAGTCGGCTTAGAAAATGCATTATCAGAGTGCAGCATATTAAGCTAAGCATAGCCTCCCTGCGACAAAGAGATGGGGATTTTCTGGATGGCCTTCTTACCCTGGAGGAATTGTTCAGAGCTTTCATATCAGTTGCCATGCAGCCATGAAACAACAAGCTTAGCTTTTGCACCATTTCCTCTAGTGTCCAAGTCCTCCACCCATGCCATTACTTCATGACAACTGGCACAGATATTATAGACATATGACCGTCTCTGCAGCCCACACACCTTTTGCCTGTCCTAGCCCGGCAAATTATACCAGCCTGCCCCTTTTCTGACGATACCCTTGCTCAATTGTTATCATTGTCATTGTGAAATCCAAGTGGTCAACCCTGCTTGTGTCGCTTCTACTCAGCAGCACCCTGTGGATTCTAAGCCTCCTGTCACTCTCTCTGCAATTCAGCTGAAACGTGCCTTGTTGGAATCACTGAAACATTTTAGGTCTCTCTAAGTGGACAGTATTCCTGCTCTGTCCTCTGCCCTGCTACATGTCTTCCCTAACTATGGCACAAGAGTGGCAGGCTATCTCTCTATCTCTGTCTCCCTCAAAGAGCTACATTCTTATGTTGCTTACCCAATGCTCATCTTCTTAGACAGCAGTGCAGGACTGGTGTGCGCTTTCTTTCCGCCACCTTCTTGTAGACCCTGCTCGCCTGTGTGGGAGGATTAATGCTGCTGCTGTCTGTTGCTCCCCCACTGTGCTGTCTCACTGGCAAGAGATTTTGTGAAAGTCCAATAGAAACTCCTATTGTGGTATAATATACTGAAGGCTGGAAAGTGGCAAAACTGATGATGGTCTCAAAACCTGCATTATCAGTAAACAGGAACTGTTTCTGGGCTTAGCCATCAGGCCATGGTCATACTCTTGTTTCACAACCAAATGAGCTCAGAGAAAAGTGAGACCTAATGCACCCACTTTCATGTGGAGAAGCTGTTTTCCCAGAGACCCTGCTCAGCCCTAGAATGGACAAGGCGGGAATGAGATGCAAGTCTTTGCCAACATTCCTTTTGCCACACTCATTTTTTAAAGAGGAAACAAATTAAACTCTTTGAACTTTTAGCAGGCTGTGATTGGACCTGCAACATCACAAACAGGACTTGGTGACCACCTTCTTGGTAGCCATGTGGGATCAGAGGAGGACAATTTCTTGCTTGTCACTTGCATAGATGACTCAGCTTGTATTGGTGCAGTCTTAGTAAGTTGTACTGTGAAGCATTATCACAGGTGGACAGTTCTTTGTTTGATGCCCAGACTGGGAAAGCCTTTTGAAGCTTTGACTCAAGGATTATTTTATACCAAGATACATCATTTTTGTTTAAAAGGCCAATTGGATGGGTTTCGTTCACACTTTCTTACACACAGAGTCTTGTATTTTAATATGAAAGTGTATGCAAGAGTCATCTCTTGTCACACAGGGTTTCAGTTGAGAAAGATTTTTAAACAAATCTTTTCTCTTGTGTATTCTGAAACATTTTCTCTACAAAGTTTAAGGTGGAAGTATCAGGTAGAAAGGTCTTCTGTCTCTCAGTAAGAAGTGATAGCAGGGCCCCTAACCCTTTCAAAGGAGCTGTTAAAGCCCTTTGGGTGGATTTATCTGGTTTCTGTTATCCTGCTACGTTTACCTCAGCTAAGAGTGACTGACTTGGGTGCCATTTGGTCCATCCAAGCTGAATGCTTTAAGAAAAAGTTACAGTAGTATTACATGCAGACAAAACCTGTAAATAGATCAGGTCTGGGACAGTACAATTACATTTGTTCTTAGAAGGAGCAAATATTGCAATGTTTGCACCATGTGTGTTTATTGGCATATTATGTGGAGCACACGGCAATGCCAGCTACAGTAGGTTCTTGGTAAACTCCTGTCTAAAGAAAAGCATACCCGTCGGCTGTGGAGTGGATTTGTTGACAGGCAGGCATCCTCCCTGTGGTTTTCGTATGCAGGGTGTTGATCATATGTATGGCCTTGTGATCATATGTATGGCCATTCATTAGGTTCTTCTAGAACTTTGTCTAGGTTCTGGAAGAGTTCTACTTGCTTACATTGGTAGAGTATGCCACCTCTGTTTGCTGCTTGGCAGGAAAGATGGATTGGGATTTACAGATCATCATGAAGAGTCATCCATATGTTTGAGTATGTTGAAGGCATAAGCAGTTCTTTCTCTCCATCCACCACCCTGACAATAATTACCTACCACTACTGTGTGTTCATGTCAAACCAACCATGTCTCCATCATCTTCTTGTAGACACATTTTTATTTCAGTTTTAAACCTCACACATGCAGCAGGGACTCAATTTCTGTATTCAGTTCAGAGTAAAGCCTGAAGTAATGCCAAATGTTACATAATGTATTGAATACAGAAAAAGAGACTAACCACATTTCCTTACCTTTTCAGCCCAGGAACAGCACCATGGGGATAACTTCCTTCATGTGTTCCTTCAAGATGGAAGCCCCGTTGCTAAACTCAGCTGTGGTGGCAGTCATGTTTTGAATGCAGCTGCAGGCCAGAACATCAACAATAACAGATGGATGCCAATCACAATCCGGTACGATATGCATCTCCTACTTCCCTCTCTGTTTTCTAACATTTTAATGTCGAAGTCATATTGTTAATCACCTTTGAACAGATTTCATTTATTCGCTGTTTTTAAAGGTAGAAACTAATAGTCTTCATGAATCAGAATGTGTTTTGGACAGATCTAAACACTAGATTGATTAACGTTTTAAACTCCTCCTGTCTCCTTAATTTGTCAGATTTGAAGGGTTGATCTTTGCATCACAACAATCCAATATCACAAAGCCATGAAAGTCTATGTTAAAAAGACCTTGAAAGAAAGAACAAAACCGAATCAATTTCACTCGTCGAATTTTTATACTATTGTCAATATAAAATGACAAAATTGCTATTTAATTCCCACTTTTTCAAAGCAAAGCAAAAGAGGAGAAAGTAATCGAGAAATTAAGAATCTACAGACTACAAACACAATTCATGTTTTTAATTTTTCATGTTTACTTATTTTATAGTGCTAAATTTATAGCGCTCCCTATTTAATGATGTTCAATGGGATTCTGACTAGGTAGCCAGCATGCCATCGTCCCTTTGATGAAACCCTGTGAAAGCTTGTCTGTCCAGTAGCTGTCCACATCAGTGTTGATCAGAGAATTGATTTTACAGTAATACAGAATTGCAATGAAAGCTCACTCCATCAGAAAAATCCCAACCTTCGTGCCCTGGATCTCTGTGCTCAGCTCAGCAACAGTGCAATCCCTGTCATGTGTCAAAATGTCGAAGTCACATAAACAAAGACAACTGCTGTCCAGTGTACTGGCAGTCTTGGTTTTGGCATGAACAGTGCTAGCAGCCAACTGCTTCCACTACAAAAATTATTAACAGAGATTGCAATCACATATTCATTTTTTCTGAAATGTTTTTTAATAAATCGTAACCAGAAACAATGAGAGACAATTTATTCATTGTATTCCATCATGTGAATCTCATGATGCATGAATAAATAGTATTACTTTCTGCATTATTTAAGTTAGCACAAGTAAACAGGTATATTATTAATAGCAAAAACTGTATAGCTTACTGTATGTCAGACTGCATGTTACATTTTTCATCAAGCTCTACTACAGTGTGTATTGTTTTTCACCCTGCAAAAAGGGACAAAACATTCACTCTGCTGAGTAAATTGGCCATTTCAGCAAATGGCTGTTGACCGTTTTCCTGTAAATGACTGAGACTTAATCATGACTACATACAGTAGACAAACCTCTTGACAAGCATTGTCTTATACAGTATTTATTTAGAAATTGGTCCAATGTGGTACACAACACACATTTACTTCTAAATACAATCTTATTTAAATCAAAATAAAAATCTCTCACTCATGATGAAAGGCCTTGTAGAGCAAGTCAAGCTCAGTGACCTGTCAGTGAGCTCATGACACTACATATCTGGCCAAGTTATGAAAGTTAATTCTCTCTATGAATGTTAATTCTTGTATAAAATTCTGACTTTACTAAGAATAATTTCACATCAATCTGATCAAAGCTCACTAACTAAATTAAAAGTTGCACAATTCCTTTCCGCACATTACAGCTTTATATTTAATGCATAATACGGTACAAAAAGAATGCACATCATAGTACAACACATAAAATGAAATGCTTTTATGTTGAGCAACAGGGAAATAGTATACATGACCTGCATACATGACGTGCATGCAGTTGCAATAGCTGGAGTACATGGTAGAGCTAGCTTAGTTAAATAACAATCTAATAATATAAAAGCAATTACTTTTACCAATTTGCCCTACTTACCACCAGATTGCTCTTCTTTTTCACTTCCCACTGTGAAACAATTTCTTTAAAGCCATACAAATATACTATATATTGGATTACTAGGGGAATTCAGTTCAGTCCTAAGCATCTGGTAATAGATTTAGTACCAAATGCTGAACCTGATCCACATGCATTTTCACTACTTTCTTGTCTCATCCAAATAGGTCTGATCACAGTGCTTCACCATGCATAGCTGATCTTCTGTCTCCGTAGTGCACACGCAGGCGTACAGCTCAGGCACTGTGGGGCAGAGTGAGCCAGTGGGAGAAATGAGAGAGGGCCTGCTGCTGAGCTCTGCCTCTATTTATTCTTGATCGGTTCAGCAATTTTATTCATATGCAAATGAGAGCATGACATCATCTAGTGATGTCTGAGCAGTGAATATCTACTTTCCTTGGATGATAGTTGGCAACACTGAATGAATCTGCTTGAACTTGCTGTTGTCAGCATATCTGTGGTGCAGGGCAGTGGTTGTATTTAACTATAAATAATCCAAGGTCCAATGACCAAACAGGGAAGATCCAAATTGCCTGATGTCGCTGTAACACAGGCTCATCTCCCTCTTTTTTTTTTTTCAGTATGCTTTCCTATTGTATCGTTCACCCACCATCTTATTTTTAACCCACCTATCTTATTGTCATCTCAAGCACTGTTCTGCTGACACACAGAACATCAGAAAAAGAAAACATTTGCCTTTTGCTTTCTTATGAATAGGGTTACACAGCTTGTTCATGTAATACACATAGCTGGCTGCCTTTTGCAGTGATGCAACATTGATGAAATTAAAAGATGGTATGACACCTCTGCTCAATATACAGTAATGTACTGTGGGAAAAAAAGACTTTCTTTGATGTTTATCCACTCTGGGCTGTTATGCGCTGCAGTTTTTATGATGACATAATTGCTGCCACAAGTAGTTGGAAGGATGAGTGCAAAACAACGCATTAAACAATGTGGAGGGTTTATTTAAATGACATTAAAAGACCTCTAGTGGGTGGTCTATATAGCTGTTGCTGATGCTTAGATATTGTTCACTTCAATATCAACACAACTTAGGTGATATATCTTAATATACTGAAAATATATATGTACATTCCAAAAAATCAGCATTAAACCCTGTGAAGGATTTTTTCTGACCTACCCCTGTTTGCAATTCTCTTGGATCCACAGAGTACCACTGTTCAACAGTCTTACACCATTCCATCATGCTAATCATCCCCACAAAAGGGATGAAAGAGATTGTGAATATTTAATCAAGAATTTAGTAGCCTGTTCTGACATTAAACTTTATTGAATGAATCACATTTTCCTTTTGTAGAGCCGCTTTTGTAGAGCAAGATTGCACTAAAAGGATCAGAACAATCCAAATAGGCTGCTAAATACACGAAACATAGTGTAAGTAGACCTTTCTTTAAAAACGGGCTTGCATTTAATTTACTTTATAATCTGTTTGAAACTGCAGACTGTGTAGAAACACAAAGTTTGGTGTGATGTATATTTATATATTTGATGTATATTTATTTCAGTTGCTATGCAGATTTTTTGGATGTAATGGTGTTACGGTGCATTATGTCTCCCAGTGTAAGAATGCATAATGGACAGGCAGATTGATAGTAGATGTGAAATATACACAATATTAACATAACATAGCAAAGTTGAAGAATATTTTCTGTCTCTGGAAATATTTAATTGTAATATTTTTAACTCTTAACACAAATGGGCACCAATAGAAACTTTAAAGCTGGCAAGACAAAAATCCACTAACAAAATGCCCTGTGCTGCCTTAAAATTTCACAACGGGGAGTGTGCAGGGGGGAAGCTGTGTCATTTTTCATTTGGGGAGGACATGTTTGTTGTTGGCTAGGTTTTTGATGTTGGTAAGTTTTCCTTCAGGGATTTTTGGGGCAGTACTGCTACGATTAAAGTTTGAGAGTGGCAGACTCCAAATGTTCCCCTGGTCATTTGTGAGCAGCTGTGCGCACATTATTGGTTGAATCGTGTTCTGTGGAGCATTCACTATTGGAGTAATTTTCATTCACACACAGTCAAAGATCAACGAGGATGACACGTAGTTTTCTGAGGCATCACATTTCTTTTCTTGTCACTTGTGAACTCAAAGTCCCTGGCAGATATGATTATTCAAATTTATGCCACTTTTGTGGGTGCTTTTTTCTCTCCAGTCAAAGAAATTGTGTCTAACTCTCAAGTATGGTTCTGACTTACTGGGAATATTCTTTTCTTTATGACAGACTGAGGATTTTGTGTTTAGCATCTCATAGATTTTGATGTTCATGTTGATGTTTTTATAGACCATCATGTTATTTGGGTTCAAAATGCACTAAATAATCCATTTCTGTAGGAGCTGTGCATGATAACCTTGCCATCACATCTGCAATTTTCCCACAATTTTTCTGAATTTCTTTGTTGGATGCTGTGGAAATGTCAATGTAATGCTTGATCACAGAAAAAAAGGACCCAAAATACCTTGCCAGTATGTTTGGCATAGGTGATGCGTCAGAGTGTTGTTGTATATATTTTTATAATTCAGACTTGAATTGCTTTTTGCCAAATGGATGTCTGTTGAAAGTACTTCCATTCCATCAAAAAAGCCTTTGTAGCAGAACTCTAGTCCTACAGAAATGCAAACATCATCAAAGAAAACAATATAGAGTACATCATATCGAGATATTTATCTCATGTTTATTTATTTTTTTATTTTATTTGATTGTTAATTTCCTAGTTACTTGAAAACATTAAATTCAGTCAGCAAACATTATTGTCCAGAGTGAGTTACACATACAACAGGAGCAATGTGGGGTTCAGTGTCTGGCTCAAGGATGCTTAAACATATGGACAGCAGGAGCCAAACCATCCACTGTACAAATAATGGCCCGAAGACTTTATTCACCAAATTAGCTAAAGTCACCCCACATCTTTGATAATTCCATTATTATGTACAAATAAGCTAAAATGTGTTTACAAGAAAAATGTGTTTTCTTGTAAACAGCTGTTTACATTCAGTGTTACTCACCAAAATGCATTGTGGGTATCATTAAGGCCCAACAAACATGATGAATGCATTTAATATTTCCAAAGCTGTTTTTAAAAATATTTTAAAGCATTTTTTACGTCAATGTTTGCTAGCTTGCAGTCTTCTTCTCCCTTACTTTTTTTGACGGATAATCACATTTCTGTATGAGTCACTGCTGCCAACTGTTGATCAACAAACAAAATAATTGTAAAATCATTGCTCAAAAACTCAACCGGGTGCCTTTAAGTTGACATTCATAGTTAAAAAAAATTCCAGCCATCGCTAATTTTTAGTCAGTCCTGCCATTTCATTCCTACAGTCAAATCTGTATTCTTATAAGGTTTGTAACCAATATTTTCCTGTTAGTTACATCATTGAGTCAGCCAGTCTCCCCTGCTTAAAGTCTCATCCAGATCTCCTGAAGCAATGTGTTCTAGCTTTAAAAGCTAAACTCTACACATAACACAGAATAGCACATCTAAAACAAACTGCTAGTGGTGTGGGTGACTTTTCACAACTATATAATTCTTGTACAACACAAAATGAAAAAAAAAAGAACTTTCAGTGAAAAGGGCAAAAGTAGTGAAAATGCCATTATATGCATTGCATGTGAAATGCTATTAGTTATTTTATGATGCTTTTAAAATCTATATTTAATACCAACCGTTGAATATTGTTTTGATATAAAAATGCACATGTGGGTGTGAAATTGTTGCCTAGCAACAGCTGTTGTAAAAGCAAGAAAACAGACAAGTGCTGTGAGGCGAGACGCTGAGAAGAATTTCATTGTAGCAAATTTCAGAATGGCTGAAGGGGTCTGAGTGCTTTCACTTTCTGTCACAGAAAATTAAGAAACTCCGAATTCAAGTTCTGTCCACGCCTGAAACACCTCGCTGTTCCCCTCTGTCAACTTGCCCACCAACATGCTCACTTAATGAAGCACTGACACGACTGTTTAGTGTTCATTCTTTCACTTTGCATTTTAGCACACACATGGGTACCCAGTGCGTGAAGGGTTTTAGGTAACTCAAACATAAAGTAATCACTGCTGTAATTAGTGTTTATCTGAATACCGGGCAAAGTATTCCCTTTGCAATTTTGAAAAGAACTTAGTAAACAGCAATTGATTACATTTTCTGAACTACACCAACAGTGGACAGAACCCATCCTTAGCACTTTCCCACTGGGTTTCAATCGCTGGAAGATTGATTTGGGAAAACCATTTATTTTGGGGAAGTGTCATGTCTCATGTGCAACTGGGTGAGAAGTGAGGTCTTCATATTGAGCATTTTGTTCTTAAATCCTCATGCTCTTGACACAATGCCAAATCCAAGGCAGTGTATGTGTTTCAGTCACACTGTATTCGGCACTGTATTACTCCCATAAAACATTCATTGAAGAAGCAAGCAGCTGCCCTGCCTGCTCACTTGGAATTTCTTTTGTGAAGCCCCACAATGCCAAGAGCCTTGCTGTGTGCTGTCTAATTGTATTGCCGGAGATATAGGCTAATGATAGAGCACAGGCTACCCAAATTAATTGAGGCTTGCCAGTCACAGCACAAATTATGCAGCAAATGCTGCAGTGCTGCGTGTGAGAAAGTCACTGCACCAGAGCCAGAGCAGGCATTACAGTCAATGTAGGTGTAGATTATGTTCTGATACGGGGTTTGTTGCACCAACAGATCCTTCCTGACATATTGTGCAGTAGGTGCTCTGGTGTGATATGACATTTTATACTGTAGTAATACATGATAATTAAGCATATGGGAGTTTATTTTCTCTCTTTTCAGTCATTTCTGATGTATTAATCTACTAATCTGTTATGCTAAAAAGAATATCAAAGTAACAGGTGGCACCAGTCTTCCTTATCTATGCAATATGTGTGACCCATTTACATTCTGCACTCAATATCTGCTCGCAGGTATAAAACACTGCAGAGCATATAGTCCCTAGTTGCAGAACTAATAGACTCTTGACTCTAAATCACTAAATGACTCCCAAATTATAAATTCACCACATAACATGCTCTACATTATCATTAGCTTTTTGTACTGTAAGATTCTGAAATATGATTAGAATAATAAGCCATTTTAAAAAAAAAAAAATTACATCTCGCCTATCATCTGGTGAAAACTGTTGCAAGAGCAACAGCCCAGTGCATGATGTTTTACTGCCATCTGTTGCCAATACTTTCAGATGTTTTATGCAATAGTAATATTTTAATGATGACCCCTCCCCCATCCCCCACCCCACCTCCACCACCAACACCACCCCCCTTCCCCTTTATTAATTTTCTGCTGGGTATCATGAAGGAGGCACGTTCAAGTAGGATTGTAAAGACAAACACCTACCATCAGGTTTAACAAATACCGTTGTGTAAAGGTGCTGTACTGAAAATATTTGCAAGGTCCCTTAACATTGTCGGTAATATTTCAGTGGTGATCCTCAGGAAAGTTGTAGTCATGCAGTTGCACTGAATTAGTCACACAGCAGACAGTCTAAATGAGGATGTTAGGGATGACAAATCACTTATGATTAGAGCATTAGCCAGATGAAGAAATGCATAAATGATGATTGAGTACGTAAAAGTCATCGCAGCCATATTGTGGTTTTGTGTATTTGGAGAAAAAATGAAATATTCATACATTTTTTGTTTGTTTACCTCAAGTTGAGAATTTGCTGTTGTTGGTCCTTTGAGACCCAGCACTGAATGGTGCACTGGGAGCCCAATAAGAAATTACACACAGCAGTGTTTCATCTCTGTATCAGACAAATCCCGACCTCTTTCTCTTCTAATTCACTCACATGTTTGTTTGTGTTATAGAATCCATTGTGGTTATTTTCTGTCTGTATGTCTGTGTGTGTGGTGGCGATGACGATGTGGGCCTGCGGGGCATATTCCTAGCTATCTAGCTACTAGACTAAGTAAAGAAGTCATAGTCATCTTCATAAATAGTCATCTTTGCCTTAGAGCAAGACCAATGTAAATTAGCCTGGTGGAGCATTCGCTATGCTCACGAGAGCTCATCAAGTAACATCATCCTGTTTGCTTAGTGAGCATGCTCTTCGTGTCTCACAGGGCCAGTCTTTGCAGCATTAGCAGACCAAATAAAAAGCTACTGTAGTAAGCACCAAAATGTGGTCCAACTGCCCTCGGCAAGAGGGAGTTTTGCAACAATATTGTGATGTTTCATACCTCACCAAACAGTTCCTTTTTTTGTTTTTTTGCACAAACACATGGATTGCGATATTTCAGTCTTTTCATTTGGATCTTGTTATGTTCTTGTGACTTGAAAATAAACAGCGGGGAAATGTAATATTCTGAAATCACTCACTGATCACGTAGGCTTATGCTAATGTCAGGAGAATGACCTCAGTCACACACCCAGCACCCAGAGGATAGATGTCTCGTCTGGACATTAGGTTGCATTTCACGTTTGCAGTCTTAAATTCGCCTTAATTTATCTGTGTGTGTGTGTGTGTGTGTGTGTGTGTCTGTGTGTGTGTGGACAAAACAGCTCTCATGATTTCCATACCTGTAATTAGTCCTACCTGAAGTTGCATGCGTGTGATTGCCTCAGGGAGGCGTCCTAGAAGGCTGTTTCAAATTAGCAGGAGGGCGATTGCCCTGATTGTTTCCATCTGGCCATTAAAGCAGACATTTGAGGGTTTTTTCCTCATCAACAGTGATACAGTCACAAAGAATGGATGAATGACTTTTGCAGATTCGCAAATAAAAAACCATATCAATCGTTTTACAAGTCTACAGGCAAACAGAGAATAAACCTTTGGAATAAAAGTGCATTATATGGATTACTCCTTAACAGAAGCGTCTTTACGTGTGTTTGGCATGGTGTGTGCAACCTTTTGCATAATGTACAGTCCTGTAAAGAGGCTGCTATTGTATGCTGCAGATGTAAAGCCAATGATGAATTGGAGAGAGGGAATCACTTGACTTTGCCAAAGCTGGAATATGACACAAGTAGACCAGCTACTTAACATTATGGCTGCAACATTAATGACTAGTACAATTGTATATTTCCCAAGAGAGACAGAGAGGGTCAAATGATAAAATTGTCTTCCTACTCATTAGGTCTATAATGTATATCTAGTTTGTGCCCTCATTTTTATCATTAATTAATCCTGAATGACATAATGGGCACTTACACTCATGATCATGTTTTTGCTGGGATTTTTTTTTTCATTATTATTATTATTGTTTATTTATTTTTATTATCTTTATTATATGCTTTATTTGGAGCATTATCATGGATATTGGTTCTGACTGGTTATCTTGCTCCATGGTTTATCTTTAATGTATTTACAGGCATGATTATGGGAATTTCATATCTGCTGAGAAACACAACAACTTAAAGAAAACCACCATAGCACTGAGCAGAAACCTATTTCTAGCCTTATTATTTAAATCCAGCTGTGGAAGCCGTTCGCTATTTTTGTTGTCTCTCCTGGGTTCTGGGTGCTTTGTGGGGCACAAAATGCACCATTGCTTCCAACCCAATCTACCAGTGCATAAAGTTTCTCATAAAATAGTGTGTAATGTATACGTAGTCATACACAGTCAGTTTATAGTATAGTCTCAACGGTCGCATTAGCAGCTCCATTACTGTGACTGCTCTGTCTCTGTCTCCATCGGAATATTTTTCATGCTTTGCTGGATTTATTGTGAGTGTCAAATATTGTGGGGAGCATCATGTGTAACTGGTCTGTGTCTGTTCTCTCTCAACAGATACAATCTGCCTGTTGGCAAACAAGGAGGGTCATGTATGATTGAAATAGCTGTAGATAATGGCACAGCTCAGCGTCTCCAGGAGGATGTTTCACACCCCGCGTCCGAGGTAACCTGACCTGTCATGCAGTCAGAACAACCCCATGTACAACCACTATCTTAAATTTGCATTTCTACCCCATAATCATGTCTTTGGTGCATCCTTCCCTTTACAGTGCAGTATACCTACACATATCAAAATTTTAATTAAAACAGCAATATGTTTTAGCATGCAGTATCCACAGTATCCGCATGCAAACTATTAAAGCTAATGCATCAGGTGTCCTTTATTCACGTACTGTATGTTTTTCGCAGAGAATCATTATAACAGTTATACGCTGATATGTTCATGAATATCAATAATTTGAAGAAAATTCTGCAGACTTATCACAGTTTTTGTATTAGTGTTTTTCCTCATGCTGGGGAACATGTTTATCACTCTATTCACTCATTTAGTATAACTTTTCTGAGATCAGATGCCGTATGAATTAGTGCTCTTGTTCAGTTTAGTATGTTGTTTTAACTGGGAAGTTTGCTAATGTTTTGCAATTATGGTTCATGATTCAGCTACATTTAAAATCTGCATACATAAAGGGCTGAGTGTTGAACTTCAAAATACAAAATACATTTTTTTGTTCTCAACTGAAATAGCACAGAATATCTTTATTATATATTCTTTGATTCAACAACCTCTGATTTAAATCGTAGTTAAGTTCTTATTGAGCTGCTTGTGATTAGACAACCTTCAACTTTTGAGAAGTTTGGCTTTTGTTCAATGAAAAAATGTGAATTGTATGTTCACTCAAAAGAAAGGTAGTGAAAAAATGTTTTGTTATCAGTACCAAAAGCTCAGGCATCATATTCGCACTAGTATCAAAGGATTTCAAACAATATTCAATCCTAACAACATCTAGTCAGTTTGCTAGTTTATATTAGCTAAAAGCTCTGCCTGAGAGCGGCTGCCTGTGGATATGCAGTCAAACCATAGGTTTAATGAGTTTATTTATTATTGCACTTAATCACTTATAAAAGTCATGACAAATACATCATGAGCAGATTAGTTGGATGTTATCAAAGTCAGCTTTGCCCTCTGTAACTAACAGCAGTTTGTTTAATGAATGAGGCACAGGAGCCTCCATCAAGAACATGTGCACCTGTTACATTATTTGCCATGACGATCACACTTGGCAAGCATGTAAGTAGCACTAAACTAGTTTTCACTTGTTAATCACGGGCAAGTCTTTTCACTCTGGCTCATTAGTTTGATTAACAACACCTGTATTTGCTATTAAATTAATAATTTTTTTTTTCCAGTTTCAAAGACGGAGAAAGGGGCTCAACCTTCCCACAGGCTCAACATGCCTCCCCTTCCTCAATGTGATTTATAGTTTTCTAATTTGAGATGGCCAAGGTTTTTTTTTTTGTTAATAACACATTCATTACACCAGTACTAGTTTGCCACATTGATTGGTTGTTAACTTATGCCAGCTTTCATGCAGCTCTAATGTATTACAGGGGTTTAGAGATATAGTGGGATATGAATTGGGTTTTCATTTCAGTTTCAGTTAAATTAAACAAAATAAGATTACACAAAGGATTAGATTTGCTGGCAGCAACTGGAATATAACAATGAAAAAAGCACTGACAGGCTACAGTGTTTGAAGGGATGTAAGAATTGAGGGAGTCACAGTACAGATTGTAAAGCCCTTTGAGGCAAATCTGTGATTTGTCATTTGTGGTTTTTCAGCTGTTTAAATAAAACTGACTTGACATCGTGAACCCACAGAGGAACTTGAGACAGTTTGGCCTGGCGGCAAACATTAGAGGAATCATGAAGTTAGTTACTGTCTGTTTCCAATCTAGACTGTGGAGTCTCATCACTGTTTAGCATATGTCAGTGAAAATCACATCTGTTACTAAAATAAGTTGGCATATGTCAAATTGTAAGTAATTATAGGAAGGCTTGAAGTCTGTAAAATGAGTCAGTGTTTAGTGTTTAGCAACTCAATCTGTAAGCAAAGATAGAGAGTTTTAAAATCAAAATATGTTTAAACTAGAGAAATATGGCCATATTACTTTTCTCACTTTGAAAGTTTTGCTGCTGCATTTTAACTGAGGTTTTGGTTCCTGATTCCAATTAACTACACAGATCCACTGTTTGCCTGGTGACAAGTCACTCATCTGAACTGGTACACATGAGTGAAAACAACATGTTGAAATATATTAATGAAACAGAGACCACATTGACTGGTGCTGCTTTTAAATAGAACTCAAAAATCAGTATCCAGCACTCAAGAACTCAGTGCTGTGAGTCCACTCACAAAGTCATGAATATTACATCAGTGAATCCTTCAAATGAACTCTTCTCTTAAACATGATAAACACACTTGAGGACACCATAAAGTGTATGAAGTCATTACTTATCAGTCCACAGTTATCATGCAGCTCCAATGGCTCATAGCTGGTTGTATCACATAAAATAAGGTCTAGCTCATTGTAAAAGTATCCAGCTACATATTTTATTTGAATCTCCAGCTTTGTTAAAGCTAGTTTTAGTGCTCTTGACTTTGCATTGACATTACACACACGTTCCTGTGAACCCTGTTGCCGGTTTCTTTTTATATGCTTTCAAATATGCGTCAGTTATGTCATTTAAAGCTCAGATCGCATTAAGCCAACATCACAAATGATAATGTGGTCTAACACCTCACTGTCCCTCCGATGAACACCTCCACTGCAGCTGTCCAACACCTCTCCTCAGGCGCCAGCATGGAGTCATGACGCATGTTACATTGGAGGGACATCAAAGTCACATAAATTCTGCTATAACTGTTCAGACTGATATGAAATTAGAAACGTCAGATTCAGTGTAATTTGATCACAGCGCTATTTTAAAAATCACATTCTCTACAGTATATTATTTAGATGTAGAAAGATGGTTATCATCAGCATAACTTTGAAAATTTACACCAAAATCCTCTTTTTCCTAAAGGAAGTATGTTGAGAAACAAGCAAGAACTGAGCCTCAAAGGCCCCCATCTGTAAGATTTATAGTTTGTGACACACAGCCTCCCATAGCAACAGAATCATGTCTTGTCAGATAAAACTTCAACCATTTTAATACATGACATGAGAGGCCAGCATTTTTAAAGTGAGGTATTAAATGTAATGAGTATGAAAAAGTAGCATGCAAAGCAGCACTCATATCTGCCATGACCAATGTGATAAAACACAAGTATTCATATTAACAAGCTGGAGTTGTTGGAAACTGTCAAAATAGAAGAGGGAGTGTTTTCTATTGTTTTGTTATTTCTGTTAAAATGATAAACCTTTAGAAAACCATCTGACAATCCAATAGGGATGGTCAACTGAATTTTCAAATGTATCCACATAATTATGGACACAACCTAGCTTAAGGCTGAAGTTGCTTCATCATGAAGTTTCGTGGAATAGACTGAAGCATAGAAACAGGAAAGGTCTTTGTTTCCACTGAACATCATTTTAAAAGTTGTATGTGTAAAATAAAGTTATATGAAACCCTCTTATGCTACATTTTTTTTAAAAAAATGTAGCTTCACTTTGGTAGCAGACACAATTCCACCTTAGGCTGCATTCACACCATATCAGGCAAAAATGCCAGTCCTCCCATTCATTTGAATGGGGATAGTGCGTTTAGGCTGCAGGAGTGCCACAAAAAACCAGCAGCAGCCCTTCAGGAAGAAGTTGGACCGCAATCAACTTTTGCAGAAATGCAACCCAACGTCACGCTGCGGTGGTCAATCACGTAAGCGATCAGACTGATCGGAGCTGTACAACCTGCCATGAGGGAGGACAAAGACATTACTAGGACGAGGGGAGGACATTTCTCTCTTCATTTGATAACGTTAAAAGTAAAGTTAGGCTTTGCTGTCGGCTTCCTGATGAGAGAAAGAGAGGGAGAGAGCAGCGGTGGTAGAGCGAACTAGAAAGTGAATGCAGAGAATGAGCAGCGGTAGAGAGAACAAGGCCAGTAAATCAGAGAAATAAAACATTATTTTCTGATTGTTTCACGGCAGTTATGTTCTAAAGCACAAATAAACACACCCACACCTCTGCACACCTCTGCACAACCCTGCAGGAAGGTGCTGCAATGTCTGATCTGGTGTGAATGCAGTCTTACTTGTTAAATTGACTGTTATGGTAGGATAAGCTGCAAGTTCACAGAATTTATCTGCATTAATTCTACCCAATTACCTTCACATCAAAGAAAGCTTGCAACATTTTTTCCAGATATTTTACCCCTCTCTCTCAGTAGGAATGAAAAAGAAAAGATATCACTCCAGTTTATTGTCTTAAGTTATTCTAAAACTGCATCAAGCTAAAGCAGGTAGCTGTTGGTATTAATCTTGTTGATCTTAATATACAGTGAGGTCTCACTACTGTTAATCTTGATATATTCGCACCCACTGATACTGAAAATATGTTTTTACAGTAGCTGCAAAGCTAGTACGTGAAGGGGGACATATATATTGTATGATTTAGTGTGATTTAGTAAACGATAGTGTTGATCACTGGCTCTCCACCGTTTTTTACAGGGAACCTTTGGGCCCATTTTTCTTGGAGATGTCTCGTCCCACTGGGAGACGCATGACGGGAGTGCAAAGGGAGCACGGAGATTCATTGGCTGTATCAGGGAACTTCAGGTCAACTCAAAAGAGATTTACCTGGTGGGTGAGGCAGTGAGAGGGAGAAACATCAAGAACTGTGACCCGCCTGTCTGCCAACACCTTCCTTGTCGTAATGGAGGAACTTGTGTCAGGTAGGTCACCTCTTACACTAATTAAAAATGACTAAACTACCTTTGAACTTGAAAGCCACTAAGAAGCCATTAAGAACTTTCTCTAATACATTTTCTTTCTCCAATAATATTACATAGCATGCAAGAAATTGCCCCAGAAATGGGGTGAACTGCAGCTGAATAGACCTAGTGATACGGACACATGTGTGTTTACTGGATATGCTTGTGCTGTAAACATCTCAGTTCAGGAGCAAACGCAGGTCTAATGTTATATCTACACGTTAGACCTGCTGTTTCTCATGCCCGTGTTACCTGGTATGAAGCAGGGTTGTGTATCCGATGCAGGTATTTATATTCCAGTTTAAATTGTTTTCCCAATCTCTAAAAAACATAAATAGAAATGTTGCTGTGCAGTGGGAGCTTTGAACACACACTAAGCCAGTCAGCCAGCTAGTGAAATGACAGCTGCACTACCCTACACCAATCATTCCCTCATGCAGAACTACTCAAAATTGTCAAGCTTATTTTATTTATATTGGACTCGCTGTACTAATTTGAATGTAGGCGTACTTTAAGCTAACTGTGCACTGTGAAATATTAACTCAGTATCAACAGATAATCAATATTAAGTGATTATTAATCAAATAGAAGGGTGAACATTTGATTGGGGCATCTCTAGGTATAGCAGTCATCACAAGCTGGAACAGTTGGTGGTGAAGTTTGAAACTCGCATGCAATTTTTGCAGTAAAACTCATTTTTTAGATTGACGATAACAACTGTTTCAAAGGTTGGTTAATATTTCAGTGTTGTTGAAGGTCTGTATTGGCACCTGCTCTCCCTCAGTCCAGCAACACTTCTGTTAAGAGTCAACACAATGAGAGAGGTCAGCTCGTTGTTGACCATGTCCTGCTTTTCTCAAACTTTCTGCTCAGTCCAAATTTTGTCAGTCCACCTCCTGCTAATGAATTCTGATTTGGGCTTTGACATTATATGACATTTAATACAGATAACAAACCATCTTGCCAAAATGTCCTTCAGCAGTGTTCTGGCAGAAGAGATATTGTATTACATTAACATAGAGTGAATGAATTGCCAGGTCAATGCTTCCAACAGAGGAACTAAATCTTTAAATAATCTTACTTTTAACTTTAATATTATTGTTCGTGTCACATGATTTCTCCATATCAGAAGTTAAATGATTAAACACAGATTGACAGAGGATTCACAATTTGTGATTATGATTTGTAGTCTCTCATTAGTTTAACAGCACACAGAAATGTGAAATAATGCAGTGTTAACTTAAACATCTAGATGGTCTACTGAGGCTAAAGAATAGCAAAACAGATACTGACAAAACTTACCATACTTTAAAGATGTAAAGAAGTAGTTTTGTCACAACAGTAACAGTAGTTTTGTTACAGTAATCCCTGGGGAAAAATTAATCCCTCATGCTGGGCCAAATATGTGATTATCCGTTCCTCCTTCATCTTTATCTAGCACAGCTCATCAGACCGCCATCACACCCCACTTACCAGCAATTTTGCCTGTCTTTTTAAGTATGCATTAACTACATAGATGCTCTTTCACCTTGGGTAATCCAGAAAATAGCTGCTCTAAATGGCTTCTTCATTGTGTTATGACACTATCAATTAACAGTTGCATTTATTAAACAGGAAATGAAAAAGGGCACTATGAATATTGGAATATGAATGGCTCCAAGAATACCAATTAAGAGCCAGTGGCATTGTGGTCACATTGACTTGTCATGTGCGGAAGAGTGGGCCTTGCAATTATCTGCGTGATGAATACACGTTAATGTAGTAGCCTCTTGAACCACACAGCATGCAGGGGTCATCAGAAGTTCACAGGACTCTGCTCGCTCAGTTAGTTGCCCTGGATTTCACTGCCACAGTATAATAGGATGAATAGGGATTCTTTTGATTGTGGGTTCAATTGGGGGGATTTCTGCACTCTCCCCCTTTCATGTGGTTTTCTGTTCACCTACGCATGTATAAATATCAATATTAAACCTGAGAGGATAATGGTTTGCGGTTGGGCGGCGATACATACATATTAAGTATTTAAGTGACATGAATGTGAAAAGCCAGGCAATCAGCACCTAAGCACCATGGCTTTTGTATTCTTCAGTGCCAGATCTATGATGCCTGATATCTGTGTCATTAATAAGCTGCATTTTGCACAGACCATATCAGAAGATTTACCGTACATACAGCAGATATTAGAAGAGAAATGGTTTCCAAGAAGTACACGCACATAAGAAAAGAACACTATAAAAAAACACACCTGCACATACAGTATACAGTCAGACAGTTATTAAAACGCATCATGTCATCGTCTTGATTAAACAATTAGATGCATATATACAACTGCACATTCTTCATATGTAAAATGTGATCACAAAGTCCCTACCATGTAATCCACATGCAGACGTACTTGACTTGTAACCTGTGGTTGCAGTGTGAGGACACTTGCACCTGGATCCCCTGTTCCGTGTCAGTGGATGTCCTGGTGGGGTGCTGCTGTTGATAGCATCCCTGCGTGCCTTTGTGTGGGCCTGCAATGAGCATTTTGTGGGAGCAGGTGGCAGCACCCTGCAGGGCGTCTGTGGTTAGGGCATGGGGGCTTGGATTTGAGATCATGTATGCTGCACCCAGCAATGTTCACCTTATTGTTTATTTATATTTTGTGTAAGCATTAAACATTTTAGACTTTGATTTTTTTTTAAATTAAGAAGACACTACAGTATGCTTGATATGTATTATATTCACATTTTCAATGAGATAGAAGGAAGATCACTAGCATAGAAATAAGCAAACACAGCACTTTCAAAATATTTTTATGTTTACCGGTGTGTTTTATATAATATTAATGTATTAATTACATGGTAAGGATTATGGTTTAGGGTCTATGATCCACACATAAATTAATTAATTCTCTGCCGGTTGCCTGGCAACCTCACAGGTACGCAGCAAGACTCCAGGTAATGATTTTGCCTAGCCAATAGTACTCCACATAACCTCCCCGTAAAACCACAACGTATCTTTTTAACACTTGGGGTTTTGTACGGATTAAACAAACAAGACATAACATTTTAATTACTGATCTTATGAGTTGCTGGCAGATGAATTTTGTTACCTTTGGACAGAGCCAGGCTAACAGTTTCTGCCTGTTTCCAGTCTTTGTCTCTTCAGATCTAAATCTCAGCAAGAAAGTGATTAAACATATTTCCCAAAATGTGAATCTATGCGTGTCAGTTCATATGACAAACTTGTTCGCAAACAGTTGTCTGTTTACACATCCAGTAGATATAGAGCAATGTTAGCATCATTTGAAGTGGGGTTTCTGGCCACCTGGCAAATGTAAGTCCAATATTCTCCTTTTAGCTTTGTTTTTGTTCTCCACCAACTCATGATAAAAATATCTGGCTCTTTGGCTGCTAAATATTTACTTGCTATAGTCACTAACTTTGTCTGTTTGCTGTTTGGTGCTGATACAGTGGATGTCTCAGAGCCATTAAACCAAAACAATGAGCTGAAAGAAGTTAAAATGCTCCATAGAGCTGAGGGACATGCACAGAATCTCCATCCATCGTTAATATAAAAAATTTTGACGCCTTTAATGTGACCTCTTGTGACCTCACTGAAGTAAAACAGAACAGACAAAGATTACATAAATAAATCCATATATGTAACTGAGTAGAGGGACGGGCATACTGTGTGCTCTCACACACACAGAGCAGAACTAATGTAGACAGAATTATTTCTTGCTAATTGGCTGTAGTAGAGACGATGCCTGACTCGCTCTGTGATGGTCCGGGTTCAGTGGCACACGAACCTCCACTTAACAGGGAAGTCTCCTGATGCTCCATTTTACTTCTTGCAAGTGTTCCTCACAAAGACACTGAAACCAATTGTATCTTTAACCAGAGTTCCAGCTATACTTGTTTCAAAGTACCTATAAAATAACTCAAGGTCCAAGAAACAATTATTTTAATTCAGCACGAGAAACAAACAAATCGCTATCATCCTGTGTGCAGTTGCAATCCCTTAAGAAAACTTGCTCATTACAGTGTTTATTGCATTGTGTCTTTGAATTTTGGAGGACAAGTGCATTCAAAACAACGGTGCAATGTTGTTGTTTTTTTGGCCAAATTGGTTATTTTATACATCGATGTGTTCTTGTATAAAAAGTTTCTATGTAACCTTGACATGCTTCAGTGTGACTGAAAATAATTGTATAATTATTAAAATGATGTGGGGACAAGTCTCAGATTACTCAAACTTTAGACTTTTAGTTCCTCGGTATGTTATTCTGACATCTTGGGAAAGTTCAGTTTCCACTCATGAACATTCTGAACTGTCTCATATAAACAGTAATGAGTTAAAATAATAGTAACTGAAAATAATAATCATGGCGTTCTGAATGAGAGTACTTGTAAGGAATCAGGTTTTCGTTATTCTTTATTTTTCTTATTCTCAACAAATTCCATGAAAAGACCAAAACCTACAATGTGTGTCCATCTCTCAGTATTTTCCGATTTCCCTATCCTGTCTTTGGCACTCAACCTGAAGCCCATTGGTTCCTACTAAAAAGATGAATCTTTGAGAACAGGTCACAAATATATAGTTTGATTGTTAAAAAGGTCAATTAATTTCCTAAAACAGCTGAGCACAGTAGTTTTCAGCAAATGTTACTCGAAAAGCAGTAAATTGGGCATTTGTCAGGGACTACTTTCAGCTGCAGATTAAAATACTTTTGGGGCTCCAGCATCAGCAGGATAGTGTGTTTGGGTAAAGTATAGTGACCTGGTCATCATAATGAAGGAACATGTCAACCGTTGCAACAGTGTGGCTCATTGATGTGTTTTTACTAGATTTTGCACAATAATAAACTGTAGGTCTAAGATACAAGGAGTAATCCATATGAGGCTACAAAGACAATACTTGTGACTAGGATCACTTTGAATTTGGCCTTTTCATGAGAGATTTGTTGACAGTAAGAAAAATGAAGAGCATCACCAGCCTGATCCTGTAAATTGTAAGCAAGCAGATGAGTACAGTAAGTAAAGGTTTATCTGGATTCATAAGGTCTCAGACAAGAACATCCGTCACAGTTGTTTACATTTATTTGTAGATACAAAATAATTATTTTGACCTCAGTATAACCCAGGAAGTTACCTTGTAATTATTGTAAATATGTGTAAAACTCTGTAATGGTAATTATACAGTATGTAATCAGTAGACATACAGTGCAACAATCTGCAGGAATCAAATCTTTCTTTACACCAATATAAGTGATGAAATTAGACATAAAGGGCAAAATAATTATTCTTTACACCGGTGAACCGTACAACCTTCGTAGAGGAATGTGTCATAGATTTGAGGAAATTGAATAAATGTGTATGTGCGCAGCCACATGTGCATTAAGCCATCATCTGCAGACGGCTTTTGTGGAAAACATTGTGCTCTTCACTTAAAGGTATGTGTTAGGTTGCATTAGACTTCTCCACAGCAGTCACGACAAAAACATCATGTTATTTTATTATTATTTTATTCATCCAACGCAAGATAGTCTCGGTGAGCTCCCCATTTTTCACTTAACGGTGGCGTTCCCTTTTTATCCAAACCTTTTTTTTTTTTCCCTTACCTTTTTCGCATGTCAGTCATAGTTTGAGCTTTTTTTTTTTGTCACCTTCCTTCTTTTAAAGACGGTTTCAGTTTGGGGTTCCAACAACATTGCAAGCTCAATATTTTTGCTTTATTTTTTTCTTGGCAGTGCTACGTCGGTTTCATACAAGTAGGTAGAACTTCACATGATTTGGCCTGATGACAGGTTGCTATTTACAAGCTATGGGCTGGTGTGAGAAAAGAACAGTGATTGTGCTACATCACAGCATGCAGTTCTAGTACTGTAGAAATTTTGTGTTGAAAGAGAAAACCTTACACATAATGTTGCTGGTAAAACTGACAGATGACTGCCAAACACAGGCGATCCTTACTCAAGTCTGAAGCTGACATATCATCTTGTATCGATTCATTCATGAAGTTACAGCTTTATTTGTGAGACATTGAGGATTTGGTTTATTAGAGGACAGCGTTCTATAAGGTGTTTTAAGTTTTCTCCTTTTCAGTCAGTGTATCAGGAGTTTAGAAATGTAATATAATATGACAGCATTTGGAAAGAGTAGAGTTTAAACATGAGTATACTTCAAAAGTGTTGCAGAAAAGCGCAGTTTTTTGCATAGTGCTCTGTGTTCTAGGTTGGGCTGGAGGAATATTGTCTGATCTCTTGAGAAAAGTTCCCTTACACTTTATGTCTCTTTTCTATAAGGATTTTGTTTCAAGTATCATCTAAAGTATGCTTTTTTTCTGTGGCAGTATGTTTCAAAAGACTCTGTGATGGAGACTTAACAGACATCACCCTTCTTCACCGCCAAGGAAATGTTTGCAAGGGTGGCTGGAAGAGGTCAGGAAAATATCGAACAGCCGTCTGCTCAAACAGGAGCCTGAGTACGTCAGGTGAATGCCATGTGTAAATTCCACTTCATCCCTTCGCTGATATTAAAATTCAGATAACAAATAATTGAGTGAAGGACTAGTCGACGTTCAAATGATTTTTCCTCTCTCCCACCAAGAATCACAGTGGTGTAATGGTGTCCAGTTGGCTGTTTTAACACTGGAAAGCAAATGGTGTTTCAGTACCAAAGCAGTTCTTCTCTATAAATAATATCTTCTGAAACCAGTGGTCCTTTTTATTTTAACAAAGGATGAAGTGGGCTAAATGCTTTCATCCCGAGAACTAAAGACTACCATGGCAGCAGAGCCTCATCAGTGACTTACTGTAGAAGAGCATTTGCATACCAACAAGCACTTGAAAAGAAGCGTTCCGTAAATAGCTTACAAGGGACGAATTTTGAGAAATACATATGGACGCACAGCTTATTGTTCTAGCTGACGGGGATATCATAAGCTAGCTGGTCAATTATTCATCACTTTATATGGTACTCATTAGATTAGAAACATAGTCTTCCTTAATAATTTAGACATTGTGTGCTGTAGCGGGGCAGTCTTTGAATGGCGTGAGAAGTGGCGAAGACCAACTTTATGCATTTGTGATTAACATATTCAAATTAGTCGGCAAACATTACTACAATTTGGTAATCAAAAGGATTGCCTCAGGGAAATTAAAACAACCTTTTGTCACCTCACACATCAAGTTTTTGATTAGGCCAATTAAAACTCAAGTGTTTTCAACCGTGCTCCTTCCCCTCTTCTACCTACACTTTACCTTTTTGGAGCCAGAGATATCTGCTGCTTATTTTTTTGGTGCTCCATTCAAATCATGTGACGTTTTATTTATCATTGTTTTTTTCCCATAAATTTTACATGTGGTCAGCCTTCTTGATTCTTTAGCTTTTTATGCTTTTAAAGATGAAAATTGTTTTCTTAGGGCACAAAGATTAGTCTGATTTTGACTTCCACCAAACTGTTATTGCTTTCGACGCGCCTGAAGAGAATTGTTTATCCAATGAAGGTATAGTGAATTGTTTCAAGGTTGGTATTTTTGCTTTGTGTTGTGTGATTTCTCATGAACCATCTTTTTTGTATTTCTATTCTATATTAGCCTTGCTGTGTGTAAAGAGATATTTGACTCAAATTACATGTACAAAAGACATAAACGATAACAAAACCTGTCCATCTGTGCATTTTGTACTTTGGATGACATCCTTGTTACAATGTTACGGTTTCATTTAGCAGATGCTTTTATGCAAAGCGATGTAGTGAGTTAATACAACACATGCAGGGA